>NW_024426552.1:21345013-21704101 GCF_017311325.1 Ursus maritimus
CAGCAGGAAATGAACAGTATTTTATTATATTTTTGAGAAAAATGTTTACTCAATTTTAAGGTCTTTTTTTTTTTTATTGGTGTCCAATTTCTTCATCTGACTTGCTTTTGTAATTGTTGACAGGCTTGCTTTGCTTTTGTCTCTGGTACTTATATGGTCCCTGTTTCTTGAATACATGAATTCAGACTAACGGGTAAGTGGCAACAGGTTAGCGTTACTCAGGAGTCACAGTGATAAGTTTGTTAAGAAAAGAACCAGTGTATTTTAAGGTACCAGTAATGTCACAGTGTTAGTTCTTTTGTGGCTCCTCAAATAGGAGGGACAAAAAATAACTATAATAATAAATATAATAAAAAATACCGCAGGGAGAAGAGAACGTCAATGGTATGGCTTTCTAGTTTTGGTGAAACTGCTATTGATAATTAATCTTGGCCTCCTGTCAGGGATTCTGAGCCCCTGGGATCTAGTCACCAATTTGCTTATTTCATGTCATTTCTGATTGGTTTTGAACATGCAACTGTTTCTGTATTTAGGTATTTTGCATCTTTCCACATCTATTCTTTTCTGCCATGTGTTGGTAAACAAACATCAAGATCTGAGTAGCATAAAGAATGGAAAAATCAGGTGAAACCTGCAAGTCTACTGAGGGCAGAGGTCAAGTCCACCTAAGAGAGCTAAGAGCTGATAGGAAGAGGATGGGGCAGCCCACAGGGAATGAGGCATAGGGTTCAAGCACGTGAGCAGTACTAAACAGACCTAACTAAACTGACCATTGATTCTCAGGTCACAACCTTGCTAGTTTAACCCTGGGTGGAGACATTTGAAATGTAACCACAAAATATGTTTGAGGCCTACAGGAAATTTCTGTTTCTGATTCAGACCAGCATAGGCACTGCCTGATATTGAATCATATTTCTAACCTGTAATTTCATTCTGACAGAATTTCTGGGCACTGCTAAAGATTGAAGGAGTGTGGTTTGTAGCTTTCATTTGCTGTACTGCTTCCATGTGCAAAAGGCTTGCTTAAAACCCTATTTTAAAACTCCCAGAGCATTTCTTTATCACAATTTCCAGAAGGGTTGAAGAACATGCCACTAGATGAGCGATAAGATTTAAAAGTTTCTATTAGAGAAAAACATTAGTACCATTAAGTCTATAAGGGAGAAAGCTATGGGTATCTTGACAACTTTCCTTATACATGCAAAGTTACTAAAAGTTAGCATCATCTTAATCAACTATTTTCCAGTTCCACCATGGGACTGAGATGTGGAAAGGCTATTACAACAGAGAATGGATGGAAATTAACTATGGAAGAAAAGTAATCTGGCAGCAAGTGTCTTTCTAAATGGAATGCACTAATACATTTTCCTTCCTTAAGAAAGAAGCTAACATCACAGAAGTGTTGTAAGGTCCTTTCTCTGAGAGTTTGATTAGGTAATCATAGGAGATCCTTTTAAATTCCTTAAGTGCAATTTTCGCCCTTGTGAAAGCAGTAACTAATGAACTGAGAGCGAAGAGGAAAAGTAGTCTCAGGCAACTAGAAAGGAATACTGCCCATGCTACATGCATCTTAAGAGCCTTTTATATTCCAAATGAATATATGTCCAAATCATGAAGAATAACATTTAAATGTTATATTTGGATATTATAAGAAAGTCTTACTTTGTATTTTTGTCTTTTAAAATAATTTAAATTTTGTATAATATGCAATATTTTCACAAGAGTTATATTTCACATTTGAACACCTATCATCAAAAATAGTAAATTTAATATTTGACTTTACCAAGATATTTAGAGATTTAGGTACATAGCATTTGCCAGGAAAACATAAAAATATTTATTAGTTATTTGTTTCTAACAACATGTAGTTATTTATGTGAAATCAAAATACCAACAAAAGTAAGATTACTTTCAAAAGAGTGGAGGATACACAAAAACAAAGTGAACATTTTTACAAAAAATGAAAAGTTATAAAATAATATAAATAATGTAGTTAGACCAAATTAAAGTTTTACTGTAATTAGGGCACTTCAGAAAAGCTTGCTCTATTGAATGTTATTCTTTCTGCTCTATAACAGTAACTCAGGCTTATCAAAATAGGTCAGTAATTGTTTTCAAATTCACCATTATTCACCACATGCTGTGTGGACATTTACATACTCATTTTCCTTCAGTGGAATAAAAGTCACATTCTAGTTATGATATTCCAAACTAATAAAAAACAAGGTATAGCATTCAAATGAATAAGGACTTCACACTGAAATCACATTGAATGAGATGGAGGAAAATTAATATTTAAGGATTTTGCTATTTATTTTGTTCATATGTAGTTATTGGAAATAAAGTATTCTATATAATTTTTAATCAAATCAATTTATTTGCAAGTCTCTTGTTATATAGATAGCAGGAAAAGTGGAAAGGGTTGTGGACTAGATTCCACTGACGGCCATGATACTTGACTCCTGGTACAAAACTTATAAAATATCAGATTTGAAGCAGGCCAAACCATCAATGAATATATAATGTCACTTTTAAGTGTCTGCTCTCTAGATAGTTCTCATTTATGACAGTAAATATTAGATCAAAGAAATATTTTTAAATTTAAAGTTAAAATATATTGTGAAAAATACGTGATGTGAGCAAGAGTAATGAAAACATTCGTGTGGTGTATCAGTTGACCATTGCAGAAAAAAATTGAAAAATGTGCATTTGTACCACTCATGTAGAAATGACTTTTTTATAATGTGTAAGTACACTGAAAACCATACTTTAAAAAAACAAATACAACATTTTCAGGTCACTAGAAAATCATAAGTATATGTAAAAATATTTTCTATGCTTCCTGTATCAAATTTGTAAGTTGGAAATCAAAATGATAACATTTTAAAATTTGATTTAATAAAATAAACCACAATGTATTTAATGAAAAATGAAGATGTCTACAAAATACAAATGATACAAAATATTTGCTACACATTTTAAAATATGTAATATCATTTAAAATTTCATATAAAATAATAAGATAATTTAAATTCCAAATATAAATAGACAAGGATAATGAAATACGTATATAAAACTGTTGCAAATTATTAGAAGTTAACAAACAAAGATAGAGAAATGAGAACACAAGGTAGGAAGAAGAACATGAGCACATTAAAATGAGAAAGAGTAGGATACATTTAGGAATATTCCACTGGTTTGGTTCTATGTAACCATGTAGACTTTAAGGCTGTGTGGTGGTGAGAGTTAAGATTGAAGTGTAAGCAGCACAGGTGTTAGTGTGTGATATTGCTTATATGTTCTTTATTTTGTTTGTTTGTTATGGTATTTAATTTCTCTCCCTAAAAAGAGTAGAGTGATGTATCTGACAAATGAATATGAGGATCATGTTTGCAATTTTAAAAGATCACCAAGGAAATTTATGCCAACCAAAACTTAGGAAAATATGATAGCCCAGAAAAATGACTAGCATTAAAAATCAATATCACCCTCAGAGTATTTACTAATAGGAAAAAATAGAGTTTAAAATAGCTGAAAGTTAGCCAGCTTAGTTACTTAAGAGAGACGAAAGTCACAGCCCAATGCACTCCTGGATGGAGACTGCAAGTCTCCACACACCCACACTCACATATGAAACACAAATCTGGGACTCTAGAAGACCATATCCTAGGATTTGGTTTAGACTGAATGGGAAAGAAGTTTGTCTTCCCATGGGCTTGCCAGCCTGAATAGTTTTATAAGGTGTGAGGAACCTTAATTCTTGAATTTGGGTTAAAATTACTCTGGTCTAGTAGGATATGGACTCCTGGGAGTTGCTGGATTCCTGACCCACAGCACATGTAAATTCTCTTCAACAGAAGATTCTTTTGTACCAGACTTCAAATTATTTCTATAAATGATTTTTCAGATAAATGGCTGGTATCCTGTCAAAGATAATCAGAGACACAAGGAAAAAAAATAGAGAAAACATTATGCTCAAGACCCAGCAGTAACAGTCATGCATTGGTTTCCAAATTAGAATTATCATACACAGAATATGAAACAGGTGAAGGGGATTAAGAGTACACTCCTCATGAGGAGCACAGAGTAATGATGTATAGAATTGTTGAATCACTATATTGTATACCTGTAACTGATATAACACTGTATGTTATCTATAATGGAATTAAAATAAAAAATGTAATAAAAAATGTAAAAAGCTATGTTTATAATCTATAAATAAAAGCAAGATTAGAATATCTTCAGGAAAGAGAATACAACAAAAGATTATGTAGCATATTAAAGTACGTATAACAACTTACAAGGAAAAAAAACTAAAATTAAGAATTCAATAACTATGATTTATAAGGGTTTAAGCAGAACAAAAGTGGGAATTAACTAATTATAATAAAAATAAAATATTTACAGCTTTCTTCTGATGATATAACCAATATTTTTAGAAAAGAGTAACAGTCTCATTCCTCATCTTTTTATTAAGTATTGCTTTATATATGTATGTGTTACCTATACTAAGTACACCATTTATATAGCAGTCAAATATCTAAGATACTTTAGTCAATACATGATACATGTATAGAAATTTAACAAAACTAAAATGCAAAGTGTACTAAATTTGCCTAGACTTTATTTCCATGAATCTAAACAGATATAAAGTGGAGATGATATCTTATTCAGAAAGCGAGAAAACTAAGAAAAATATTGCATCTGGCATTCCATATTGCCTGTTTCTTCCTCGAAATAAAACAAGAATTAAAACACTAGTATTTGTTTCCCTTCTCAAAATGTACAGTTCTACAGTGCTAGAGATTACTTCAGAGACCTAGAATTTAACAAATGGATATAGCTTTGTTATTGATCAAGCTTGCAGAGATGAATTTAGATTCAGTATTTATCTGGGAATTTTATGAAACTCTAGCAATGAACTATTTTTGTTACCAGTCACATTCATCTACCTCCTGCCACGTGTAGGAAGTTTCATGACTTAAACTCTTGGGTCATTAATGATAATTATCAGGACTTTCAGCGATGTCATGTTATTCTCATATTTGTGTGTTGTTTTCTCATAGAGGAAGGAAAATTTTACAAAGAATACCATGAATATATTTTCTCATCTCATGCCCTTTTCCTCTACTACCAATGCTCCTATAAAAACAGGCTTTAAAATTAATTTTTGGCTTAATTTGCATGTTTTATATATAATAAATACATAATATTATGTAATTATATAGTACATAATATATGAATATATAATATATATAAATATGTAATAAAACATAAAATAATTTTCCCATATTTATTTATAACTCCAAAATGCAATTCATCTTAGACCTTAAAGCCATTTTGTAAAACCTTCCATTTGAATACTTTTTGATCATTATATTTGTTAAAAGACAAAAGAATAAAATATTGGACTCCTTGAACATATTGTATTATTAAATATTTTTTAAATGAATTGCCCCCACTTTCTCTGTTCTCTGATAGTACATGTATGTGCATTGGGAACAAACCCTCCCAGAAACCTCATATAAGCATTATGTTTAAGTGTTCCGTGGATTCATGAAGTAATACAAATTTGACCACTTTAAATACTTTTGAGAGTGCTGATTTTTTTGTCTTGTTATCAGGAGCTTAACCATTTAGTAGTGTGGCTGATAAACATTCTGGTCTTTCCTAACTTGATTTCTAAGAAAAAAATCATGAAGAAAGAAATATTTTGTTATAGCTTCTGTTTTATACAAGATTATTGCATGCACTCAAGGAGAAACTGTTCAATTCCTTATGGTGTGTGTGTGTGTGTGTGTGTGTGTGTACTCATGCACTGTATGTGGGGACAGACACAAGGAAGATTGAATAGGGATAAAATTTGATTGATAAATATCTTAAGAGCTAGCATTCTCTACCTAATGATGATAACTGTTCTTCATATGCTCTTAAGTTGGAAAAACAAATGACTTTCATTTGAAAAGAGTGAAGCATAATTGACAAATTTAGCATAGTTAATATATTTGCACTTGACTGTCTTGTGACTGCAAGGTAGGCAAACTTACTGTACCTTGGTCAGGAAGGCAATGAGCTATATTGCTCGGACATACTGCTCCAACGACAATGTTAAATGACTTAACAGAAATTGATTTGACAGTACAAAAATGGCAATCAGATTCTAGCTCTGTCTCCAAGGAGATCATGTTCCTCCCTGGCCAAAGATATTTAGATTCTCTCTATACACAGCCTTCAGGCTGAGGAAGACCTATCACACTAGTCCCAGGGAATTAAACAGAACCTTTTGAATGTTGAATTCAGTGGGTGGACAAATATTAAGAACACTTTAAGACAGTTAAGAGCAGACAGGACACCCAGGCCAAGTAAGAACTATAGGATAAGCCACATTCATTCAAGAGTACAAAATTATTTATTATAACATTATATTTATGATTTTAATGGAAACTGGCATCCTAATATACTATAGTTCTATGTAGAAGAGATGTTAAGAGCACTGGCTTTGAAGTCAAACTGGTCTTGGAACTCTAGTCACTTCTGTGTTCCTTTTAAATGCCAACACAATTGTGAAAATTCAAATATATAAATTGCTTAAAATAAGATGTGATACATTATAAACACAGGATGAATATTATTCATAGATGACTAAATTTGGTCACTAATACATTGGTTCTTTTCTATGGATTAGTTTATAATATCCTCTCTCAAACCACATAGGGGAAGCACTATTATGTCTTTTGAAAACGTAATAACACAAGGTAACTGAGAAATAGTTCGTGTGACTTGCTCAACTCCCATAGTTTGAAAGTGACAAAACCAGGATTTGGACTCAGTTTGACTATATTTTCTGTTAATGTAAAAACTTTTCCATGTTGCCTATTATTTTGCACACTATAAAGTTTAGACAGATGATAGCTAATGGAAAATATAGATAGATGATAGATAGATTATGATACATAGATGATGATAGATAGATAGAGATGATGATGATAGATAGATAGATAGATAGATAGATAGATAGATGATAGATAGATGATAGATAGATGATAGATAGATAGATGATAGATAGATAGATAGATGATAGATAGATAGATAGATGATAGATAGATAGATAGATAGATAGATAGATAGATAGATAGATGATAGATAAGAGACAGACAGACATGGACAAAACCATGTTAGCAGAGCAAGGACAACCAAGGAATGATATTCCAGAATTCACACTAAACCTACAATTAGCAGTCTGCCTATTCTTCACTTAGATTTTAAGAACTTACATACAAACCATATTTTCACATTGTTGAAAATTAGGGAGTGCTCCTTGTAGTCCTAACTAATAATTTTATTGCCTTCTTTTTATAGTTTAGTCGTGGTGTGACTTTTTTCGTTATTTGGCAAAGAGCAACTGGAAGTATATTGCCATCACCACTAAATTACCTGTAACAGTGGCTGTGAATACAAATTTCTTTTCTCCAAGGACGTGTTTCTTAAAATTTAACACCAAGAATTAAAAGTTAAGAATTCTGTATGGTCTATAGGAGGAAATATAAAAGACAACTATATTAACAACACTGGTGTTAAAGGGGGTGCTAACAGTTCAGATAAGAATGTTACCCTGTAAGTATTCAGAAATGATTCAAAAGAAAAATTTTGTTAGAGTTGATAATATTGAGATCTTATTATACCAATATAGGCATAAATTTTAATGAAATGTTTCATTTACATTTCCATATATTTTCCCTATATTGAATACACTTCTGGAATTCTATGTTAAAGAAGACATTTATGATAATAAGTGATAAAAAATGATTGAAATAGTAGTTAATTTTTATCAAACCATGTTAAATACATGAACAGATTAATGAATAAAGAATTAAAGGTCTGGTGATGATGCATTCATATAATAATCTGAATTTCCTTTCTTGAAATTTGAGTTATTGTTATCCTAAAACCTTAAACACACTTAAATGATATAAAACTTATGTTTGAGAACATTACACAAATATGGTGGGGCAAATCCAAAATTAACTTAATTGCAGGTTTTGTCATTGTTGCTTATGTGTTTTGTTGTGGATTATATTATTTGTTTGTTTTTTAGGACATTCCGAGTTTATACCTCTTGGGATGGAACACTAATTATAATAATTATTGTTATGAATAATCTAATTAATAACAGAATGATTGTTGCTTATATGTTTTGCTGTGAGTTTTATTATTTGTTTGTTTTTAGGACAACCCAAGTTTGCACCTGTTGGAGTGGACATTAATAATAATAATTATTATTAATAATCTAATTAATAACAGAGTTCCTTCCATTCACAAAAGTGCCTATTTCAAAAATAAATTATATGATCACTCTATCTATCTATTATCTATCTATCTATCATCTATCTATCATCTACCATCTATCACCTATCACCTATTGACCTATTTTATAAATTGCTTTTAAAAACAGATTGGCAATAATTTCTAAAATAGAAAATCACATACTGCACATCTATAAAGACTATCTTTGTCTTGAAAAAAAATTTGTTTTCAAGTTGAACAAGAAACAGAATGTTCAAGGGAACAATTTTTTAAATAGGTAAAGCCTGAAAACAACATAGATACTTATAAATAAGACAGTGGATGTTTAAAATAAGGTATACTATTGTCATGCTGTATCATATAATAGTTAAGATGAATAATTTATAGAAAAATAATTTTAAAGCTACATCATTGTATATACGATCATCTTGTTTAAAAAGCAAAAAAATTCAAGAGAGAAAAATTTACATTGTGAGTATATGTGTGGATGCTATAAATTTCGTTTTAAAAAAGTAAGATTATTAGTATCAGCTTTCAGAAAATGATCTTATCAAAGTTAGGATGGGATGAGGATGCAGGGAATAGAATGGAGATGTGTGTATAAATTTACCCTACTCCCAGGTCTTAGCTTGTGGTTGTTGGTGTGGGTGTGAGTGGTTTTATAGGTTCTTATTGCATCATTAAAATAACTAATTAACAATAAAGCAGATTATGTGTAGACCTATGATGAATGTGTTTTGTTCAAGAATTATGATAAATTCACTTCTATGGACAGGGTGGCCCCCAACATACCCATACATACAGACCACAGACATACATACGTATCTATAATCAATGCTAGTTAATAGTAACAACACTTTCAAAGCAAATGTGAATCAGTTACACTAAATGTGATTATCATGAGAGCTGTTAGAAGCATCAAGCATAAAATATTTAAAGGTTATATTTGACAAACAAATTATTTCTCTAAATTGCAAAATATTTCTGGGTCATGTCTTACTTTGAGATTATATAAATGAAAATTCAAGTTCAGTTTTAGAAATAATAGACATTCAGAGGATTCACTTATCTCTCTATGTAACTCTCATGTTCCACTTTTACAACAAGATGTATCGGTCAGATTCACAGTAATAAAACCAGTGCCACTAACAGAAATTGATCTCTTTTAATATATACAATTTCTATTCTTTTTAAAAATATGTGTTGAACTTGGCAGATGTACGTTCAGTTTTAAAGCATTTGACCATATCCATCACTCTCAAATAGTCAGTGGTCTCTTATGGGAGCAATTAGGCTGCATACTCTTCCTTAAACATGAGATCTACAACTGGCTTCAAAAATATGTTTTTCCTTTAAAGCTGAGAGCACAACAAAACGTAAAAGATGTTTTATGTAGGGTACTGTGTCCTTTAATTAACAGAAGTCTCTATAAATTATGAAGCATCAAACACAGGAATGAGCAGATAACTAATTCAAATGGGTATCTGAGATTCAGACCATTTTTAACTGAACCTCACATTATATTTATTCAACACTGACACTAATATTTTCAGATTAGTCAATTAATTTGTCATTTAATTAATGAAAAATGAAAATAGGCAACCTGATTTATTTTTACATGGTAACCAAACACACACACACACACACACACACACACACACACACACACAACAAACAAAATGTGATAAAGTCACATTTTTTAAATTGTAGCAAAATACATACACAATTTACCAATTTAACTATTTTAAGTGTACATTGAACAGTATTAATTGCATTCACATTGTGTGTAACTATCACCACCATCCATCCCCAGAACTCTTGTCATCTTGCAAAACTGACGCTCCACACTCGTTAATGATAATTGCCCATTCTTGGTCCCCGCAGTCCCTGACAACCACCCTTCCCAATCTTTTGTAGTGCTTTTGCCCACATCTAATGACAGCATTTATTCAATTTTTTTGGTCTGTTTGTTTTGCTTAAACAACATTTATTCGTAACAGTTCTGAAGTGCTGGGAAGTCCAAGATCAAGGCACTGGCCAATCACGTGTCTGGTGGGACTTTTCTGGTTTGTAGCTGGCCTTCTTCCTGCATCCTACATGGTAGAAAGCACAGACAGAGAAAGAAAAAGAGAGAGAGAAAGCCCTTATGTTCCTCTATTTTTATCTTCCCAGCTTTGCTGAGGTATCATTGATGACCAAAAATTGTATAAATTTAAGGAATACAATCTGATGACCCAACTGTCCTGAATTCACATAGAAACACATTACTTCTCCTTTAATCACGTTACTATATTCTCTTGCCAAATAAGTTGATACTTATTTTAAAGTTGCTATAATGAACGACTTTCACAGAGTTTGTTTAAAAAATGTTAAAATGTGTTATTTAAAAAAGCATTTACGCAAATAATGAATCATGGAACATTGCATCAAAAACTGGGGATGTACTGTATGGTGACTAATATAACAAAATAAAAATTATAAAAAAATAAAAAAATAAAAAAGCATTTAACACAGAACTTTTCAAATTAACAGAAATCTATAAATATAGATGACTAAAATTTGTATAAACATTTCCATTTTTTGCAAATTGAATAATACATTAGTAACAATTAACTAGAAATATTGTGTTATGAAAAAATATTTTAAATGAAAGAATAACACACTGGGAACTCTGTAAATAGGCATCCTGGAAAATTCCCCTTCGATGATTTTAATTACTTATGTTCTTGCCTATTCTAATAATTAAAGAAATATTTTAAGGAAACTGCATTTTGTTACTTTGTACTGGATTAGCTTAGATTAACTCAAGTTATGTTTTCCAGAATATTAAAAGTTAAATAGTTAACCTTGGACAGTAGGTTTAATAATTACCTATGATAATAATTTGAACCCTTATTCTTTCTTTCTCTGTTTACATATTTTAAAAATGTTTCATGGGAGAATTTAGAGGGCATTTGATGACAGTCAACACAAATAAATTGGTAAGAGAGTACAAATCGGCTTTTTAAGATATCTATACCTGTTGATGTTTTTCACTTTTTTTGGAGCCCAAATAACATATGCCCATTTATTTCTAAGGCTTTTATTCTACCTCACACAGTGCAGGTTCCTTAACCACATATCTGGGAACCGATATTTAACCTTGGCTGCAGGATGTTACAGCCAACTCTCAGTTATACAAGACTTTATTTTCTTACTTTCCATTTTTAATTATTATTTTGTTGAGTGTTGTATTAGACATCCGGGGAAAGTGATGTTCCAGTTATAAAATGAATAAGTTGGGGAATGTAATGTATAGCATAAGGAATACAGTCAATAATATTATAATAACTCCCTATGGTGACAGATGATAACTACAATGATCTTGGGGATCATTTCATAAAGTATAAAAATAAGGAATCACTATGATGCACACCTTAAACTAACAGGATTTTGAGTATCAATTATACTTCAATAAAAATAAATAAGTATTTTTTTAGAAAGGAAGAAAATTGAAATGAGTCTGAGACTGTTTCTTTTTTTTCTAGATTTTTCAAGATTTTATTTAAATTCTAGTTAGTTAACATACAGTGTAGTATTAGTTTCAGGAATAGGATTTAGGATTCATCACTTACATACAACACCCAGTGCTCAACATAACAAGTGCCCTCCTTCATACCCATCGCCCATTGAACCCATCCTCCCACCCACCTTGCGTCCAGCAACCCTCAGTTTGTTCTCTATAATTAAGAGTCTCTTTAATGGTTTGCCTCCCTCTTTTCTCCCCGCTCCCCAAGTTCATCTGTTTTTTTTTCTTAAGTTCCACATATGAGTGATCATATGGTGTTTGTCTTTCTCTGAATGACTTATTTCTCTTAGCATAATACTCTCTAGGTCCATCCACATCATTGAGATTGTTATTGAGGGAAAAAGGGAAAACTGTCACTGTGGATATCCTACCTCATCTCTATTTAATACAAATCAATATTTTATTCTTTGAAAAGGAGCCTTGCTGAGCTCTGGCAGTCTCTTGCGGTACCAGCACTTCCACTCACATCTAAATTGACATCAGTGTTCTGTCAGTGGTAACACTCCCCCATTTATCATTTGGATCACCTTTGCACCAACATTTTTATAAACAGTAATTCGTACAGTTCTTTAATGACCCACTTCTCTGTGCCAAATATCATACCTTTGCTACCAGCTTGTGATAGAGTTCATATAGTAACTACATGCATGTTCCTTATACCTTCATTTTATGCCTTCAAAATAAACTTAACAACCTTTTAACAGATAAAAATAAGCATTTCTTACTCTATTGCTTCATGAAGAATTTCCCTGAGAAGACTGTCTCTACCATAAATTCAAGCTTTAATTAGGAGGCCATAGGTGTCTTTTATGTGTTTTGATGGATTTATGGCTCCCACTATGGAAGTGAACCAAACCATGCAAAGCTAATCTTCCTAGCAGGAATAAGCCTCCACTACAGGACAAATGAAAGACACCTAAGTAATAGAGGTTCCCTATGTTCTTCATCAAATGTGTGGGGAAGTATTTAATCAAAGAAAAGTACCACCTAATATTAAATGTATTATTTTATATACCAAATAATGCCTCAAAATCCTACCACCTATAGAAGTATGTATATAGAGTACATAGACATGGCAATTCAATTGTGGCATTTACCTTTAGTTAATTTTCTCAGAATATTTTTGAATGTCACCATTTTTTCAACTTTTGTAAAATAAAATTGCCTAATAGCCTAGCAGGATTGCAGTTCGTTAGCATTTCATATTTATAAATCACTTGAAGGGATTCATGAACATTCTCTGGTCTTTCCCTACATAATCCCCTTAACTATCCCTTAAAAAAGCATAAACAGACATCCAAGGAGCAATGAAGTGATTACTAGGTTATGTAAAAAACAGAAGCTCCCTAGGAAATATTTTATGACACTTAAATTGTTGAGGGCAGAGACAAAGTAGAAAATAATACTGGAGAGAAGATGCGTGAGTCTGATAAATTTTAAAAGTGTAGCTTTATGAATTCTGTTTCTCTCTTTAAATATCTCTGTTCTGCTGGCCTCTTGTCCATATTTGACACTTTTTTATCCCAAATCCCATATTGAATTATTTGCTATTTCCTTCACATGCTATGAATATTGAAGCCACTGTATAAGATCATTTTATATACTTCTCTTTGTATTATTTCTGCATATTTCCACTCTAGATCTTGCTTAAAATTCCTATTACCTTTACTTGCAACATACTTAGTTTTAATGCCAAAGTAATATTATTCAATTCCATAACTAGGTATTTTATTTGTTTTTACCAATTTTTATATCCTAAAGTTACAACTAAATTGATTACTCTGAATATTTGTGTCTCCTTTAGAAATGTATATAATTGAAATCATATAGTCTGTACTATTTAGTGTGTGGCTCTTTCCGTTCAAGTTGATTCGTGCGAAATTTATCTCTTTGCATGTTTGTGTGCGTGTGTGTGTGTGTCTGTGTGTGTTTGTTTACATGTAACAATATGTTTCTCTTTCTTATTGATGCATGGTATTAGATGGAATGAACATATGGGAATAAATAATTAATGTTATGCTAATTAAATATTAATTATGTTAAATCAATACATCAAGTTGCCAGGTATACCTTGTTTTATTTTTTCCTAAATTTTATTTTAAGAATATTAAACTTACAGAACAGTTACAAGAATATTTGCCATATTTTTCTGCTTTTTCTCCTTCATACATACATATATTTTGTTTTATTTTGCTAAACCATTTAAATAGAAGTTGTAAACACCTTTAAATTTTAACCCTAAATATTTAACATGTTTCTCCTCAGAGGGGAAATAAATTTTCCTACATAATTGCAACAAAGTTATCACACACAAATGTTAAAGATATTGCAGAACTCTTGGGGCACCTGGGTGGCTCAGTCGTTGGGCATTTGGCTCAGGGCGTCCCGGCGTTAGGGGATCGAGTCCCGCATTGGGCTCCTCCGCTGGGAGCCTGCTTCTTCCTCTCCCACTCCCCTGCTGTGTTCCCTCTCTCGCTGGCTGTCTCTCTGTCAAATAAATAAATGAAATCTTTTAAAAAAATTTTAAAAAAAGATATTGCAGAACTCTGATGAAATATTCATATCCAAATTCTCCAATTATTCAATATTATTATTTTAATATAGTTTTGTTGTCATTGTTGTTTGTTTTCTGTTCTATTTTTTAAATGTTTTAAGAGGTGGGATTCAATTTAAGATATTACCTTACGGTTAAATAACAAGATTTCGTAATGCGTCATCTAGAACACTGCCTCTGATTTCCTTCATTTTTTACCTTTTGCAATTTGTGCCCAACATACTTGATGAAAATAAAACAAAGCAAAAGAAAAAATATAATGTCCTCCGAAAGACATTTTAAAAATGAGTTATCATATAATGAGCCAAGCAGTTCTTTACTTTTTGGTGTAAAATGTCACTACTGAAAAGTAGTCTTTAATCTCTCTAAGAATAAGAGAAGATGAAAACAAATATGGAATTCATTGCTAATACATACCTTCGCCCAGTTAGTTAACTCCCTGAGTATCCTTTGCGTGTCTACTGTCATCCGCGTTCTCTGTCTTGGCACGTGTTCTTTCTGCATCCTCCAGTTTCGTAGGTCCAGTTAACTTCAGGGAAGATTAGATTAGAAAACCGAAAAAACCTGAAAACTGCACTGTTCCCTGGGAGGGAAGACGTCCCATTTTATTTTCTCTAATGATTTGAATTTGTAACAAAATAGCTTAGAAACTGTTAATACAAATGCTCAATACCAAAACAATGCAAAATATAATCTTAAAATTATTTTTACCTTTATTGGCATTTATCTAATAATTAATTTTGTTAAATATCTTGTCATGGGCCTATTGGCCATCTGTATGTCTTCTTTGGAAAAATGTTCAGAACCTCTGTACACTTTATAATTGGGTGATTTGGTTTTTTGTTGTTGTTGAGTTGTATGAGTTCTTTATATATTTTGGATATTAACCCCTTATAAAATATATAATTTGCAAATATATTCTTCCATTCATTGGTTTGCCTTTTCATTTTGATTATGGTTTTCTTTGTTGTATGGAAGCTTTTTAGTTTGATGTAGCTTATTTGCTTATTTTTGCTTTTGTTTCCCTGGCCTTTTGCATCAAATCCACAAACACACCACTAAGACGTATGTCCAGGAACTTAGTGCCCATATTTTCTTCTGGAATTTATGGTTTCAGGGCTTACATTCAAGTCTTTAATTCATTTTGAGGTATTTTTATGTAAGTTGCAAGGTAGTGGTATAGTTTCTTTCTTTTGCATGTAGCATTCCAATTTTCCCAGCACCATTTATTGAAGAGACTAACCTTTCTCTACTGTGTGTTCTTGGTTTCTTTGTCATTAATTAGTTGTCTATATATGTGTAGGTTTATTTCTGGCTCTCAATTCTGTTCCATTGATCTGTGTGTCTGTTTTTATGTTAATACCACACTTTTTTGATTTTTTTCAAGATTTTTGTTTGTTTATTTATTTATTTATTTGTTTATTTATTTATTTATTTATTTATTTATGAGAAAGAACAAGTGGAGGGGAGATGCAGAGTGAGAGCAAGAAGCAGGCTCCCTGCTCAGCAGGGAGCTGGACACAGGGCTGCATCCCAGGACCCTGGGACCCAAAGGCAGACACAACCAGCTGAGTCACCCAGGTGTCCCTGTTTTGATTATTATAGTTTTGTACTATAGCTTGAAATCAGGAAGCATGATACTTCCAGATTTGTTCTTTTTTCTTAACATTGTTTTGGCTACTGGGATCTTCTGTGGTTCCACACAAATTCTAGAGTTTTTTGCTCTACTTCAGTGAAAAAAAAAATGCCATTGAAATTTTTATAGTGATTGCATTGAATCTATAAATTGCTTTGGATAGTAGGGACATTTTAACAATATCAATTCTTCCAATTCATGAGCATGGAATATCTTTCCATTTATTTGTGTCCTTTTCAGTTTCCTATATCGGTGTCTTACAGTTTTTAGTGTACAGGATTTTCAAATCCTTGGTTAAATTTATTCCTATGTATTTTATTCTTTTTGATGCAATTATAACTGATATTGCTTTGTTAATTTTTCTTTCTGATAGTTTATATTAGTGTACAAAAATGCCACAGAATTATGTGTATTGATTTCATATCTTGCAATTTTCCTGAGTTTTGTTTGTTAGTCTAACAGTTTTTCGGTGGACACTTCAGGATTTCTCAATATAGTATAATGTCGTCTATACATAGTGACAGTTTTGTTTCTTCCTTACCATTTTGGATGCCTTTTATTTTCTTTTCTTGCCTTACTGCTGTGGCTAGGACTTCCAATTCTATGTTGAATAAAAGTGGCAAGAGTGAATATCCTTGGTCCTGGCCTTACAGGAAAATGATTCAGCTATTCATCATTGAGTATGATATCAGAAGTGGGTTATTGATAAATGGCCTTTATTGTGTTTAAGTATGTTTTCTCTAAATCCACTTTGTACTAAGTTTTTATAATAAGCAAATGTTGAATTTTATCAAATTCTTTTTTTTGCATCTATTGAGATAATCATATTATTTTTATTGTTTTATTTTGTTAGTGTGGTGTATCACATTGATTGATTTGTAGCTGTTGAAACTTCCTTGCATCCCTGAAGTAAATCCCGCTGGATCTTCGTGTGTGATCCTTTTTAATGGATTGTTGAATTTGATTGGCCAATATTTTGTTGAGGACATTTGCATCTATGTTGGTCTGGAGTTGATCTTTTTTGTGATTTCCTTATATGGTTTCAGTATCAGAGTAATGCTGGCCTCATAAAACAAGTTTGGAAGTGTTCTTCAATTGTTTGGAATTGTTTAAGAAGGATAGGTAT
Source organism: Ursus maritimus (assembly GCF_017311325.1). Classification (NCBI taxonomy): domain Eukaryota; kingdom Metazoa; phylum Chordata; class Mammalia; order Carnivora; family Ursidae; genus Ursus; species Ursus maritimus. The sequence continues at coordinate 21,362,202 of NW_024426552.1, forward strand.
TAAATATTATTTGAATGTTTGGTAGAATTCACCAGTGAAACTATCTTGCCTTGGACGTTTGTTTGTTGGGAGATTTTTGATTACTGCTTCATTTTTCTTACTAGAAACTGGTCTTTTCAGATTTTCTTTTTTTTTTTTTATGATTCAGTCTTAGAAGATGGTATATATCTTGGAATTTATCCATTTTCTCAAGGTTGTTCTGTTTGTTGGCTTATAACTCTATAGTAGTTCCTTATGATTGTAATTCTATCATATCAATTGTCACTTCCCTTTCATTTCAGATTTTATTTATTTGAACATTTTTTTATTCTTGGTGATTCTAGCTAAAGACTTGTTAATTTTGTTTATCTTTTTAAAAACCAGCACTTAGTTCCATGGATCTTTTTATTTTCTTTTTAGTCTTTATTTAATTTTTCCTATTTTTATTATTTCTTCCTTCTACTAACTCTGTTCTTTGTTCTTCTTTCTCTATTTATTTTAGGTTTAAAATTGATTGTTAATTTGAATTTTTCTTGTTTCTTGAGTTTGACCTGTATTGCTATGCAATTCCCCCTTAGAAATGCTTTTGCTGCATTTCATAGATTTTGGTATGTCATATTTCTGTTTTTATTTGTCCCTAGGTATTCTTTTTTTTATTTCTCCTTTGATTTCTTCAGTGACCCATTAGTTATTCAGTAGCATGCTGTTTATTCTCCACATTTTCCCCAGTTTTCTTCTTACAATTGATTTCTAATTTCATACTATTGTAGTTAGAAAACATGCTTGATATGATTTCAGTCTTCTTGAATATATTGCAATTGTATTGTAGTCTAATGTGATATATCCTGGAGAATGTTCCAAGTGCACTTGAGAAGAATTCTGCCGCTTTTGGATGGAATGTTCTATAATCTACTAAGTCTATTGGTCTAATGTGTTGTTTAAGGTCAGTGTTTCCCTATTGATTTTTTCTATCTAGATGATGTATCCAGTGATATAAGTGGGGTGTTAAAGTTCTCAACTTTTATTGTATTGCTGCCAGTTTCTCCCTTTAGGTCTCTTTATATTTGCTTTATATATTTTGGTGATCCTAGGTTAGATGCATATGTATTTATAAATGTTATGTCTTCTTGCTGGATTGATTCCTTTATCATTATGTAGTGTCTTTATGTTTTATTACAGTCTTGCTTTTAAAGTTTCTTTTGCCTGATATAAGTATAGCTACCCCAACTTTCTTTTCTTTCTCATTCACATGTTTTATCTTTATCCCTTCACTTTCAGTCTGTGTGTGTCCTCACTTCTCATTTCTCTAGTCTTTTATAGGCAGCATATAGCTGGGTCTTGTTTTTAACCCATTTAGCCATTTTGTTTGTTGAATGGAAAATTTAGTCCATTTACATTTAAATTAATTTTTGATAGGTATTTACTTATTGCCATTTTGTTAATTGTTCTCTGGCTTTTGTGTAGTTTCTATTTCTTTTTTCTCTTTCTTTCCTTGTAATTTGATGGCTTTCTTTACCTGCTCTATTATTTCACAAGGAAAATGGAGATCTTTATTGTTTTCTGATAATCTCTAATTTTTATCTGATTAAACAGGAGCATTTACCACATGTCTGAGTGAAACTACTGTACTCTGCTAAGCTTTACATTCATTCTGTTTTTATTAGCATTTTTCAAGACATATCATTCATTTGGTTTCTTCATAATTGTTTTATATTTGCCTGTAAGGGTCTTTGGTATTTTTTTAAATTTACATATGATTTCTCTCATCTATGGAACATAAGAACTAGGAAGATCGGTAGGGGAAGAAAAGGATAAAGAAAGGGGGGTAATCAGAAGGGGGAATGAAGCATGAGAGACTATGGACTATGAGAAACAAACTGAGGGCTTCAGAGGGGAGGGGAGTGGGGGAATGGGATAGACTGGTTGGTGATGGGTAGTAAGGAGGGCACGTATAGCATGGTGCACTGGGTGTTATACGCAACTAATGAATCATCGAACTTTGCATCAGAAACCAGGGATGTACTGTATGGTGACTAACATAATATAATAAAAAACATTAAAATAAAAATAAATAAATTTCTGATTTCAAACTAATGTTCCAGGGACTAGATAAATTTTGAATCCCTTAATAAAAATCTGTGTGAACAATTTGTTGTTAAGTAGAATAAACACAATGGTATTCTACTTTTCTAGAGGAAAACATACTTCACAATAACATTGACTTTTTAATGATGTGTTTGAATTTTCTACATTTACTTTATGCAAACTTGGCTGTAAACTCTGTTTATTTTTTCCACCATTTGAATCACAGATTCAGTGTTAAGTCAAAATACAGGATAATTTGCCATATAATGTTAAATCCTGCTTCATTGAATGATGTTCCAAATGTTAATATGTATTATGTGATGCTTCCTGCTGTTAGCATTAAAAAGTAGACAAAAGTACAGGCAGATTAAGAGACTTCCATCAGCTTTACACAGAAATCACTGTCCTTATTCAAGCAGGACTGTCATTTATCCTGTACATATACTTGGTTACTTTATATGACTTATTACATTTTATTCATTAAGGAGGATATCTATTTGTGCATTTGCATGCAATTACAATTAATTATTTCACCAAATAGTGGTGAATATAGGTATTCTACCAAAATATTTGTGGAAACACATTATTTGAGATCTGGGATTTCAGAATAATGCAATAGAGAAGAGTGGGTGGTGGTAGGGATGAAACAGTATTAATCTTGAGTGGAGGACTGTTGAAGCTGAATAAGGATTTATGTAGATTTGTTGTACTTTTGTATATGTTGAGATCTTCATTTAAAAAAATAAGTTTAAAGAAGAGAGAGAGAGATGCTGTTGGTTAGAGAAGGTTTTTTTCTCCAGTGAAAAACTACAAATGATCCTTGGATTTTTGATACCAACTTCTGAGTCCAAGGCTTTGCTTTTCTAATATGCGAAATACTTACAACAATTATTCTCAAAATAATAAGTCTTTTTGTTTTTCAATGTTGCTGTCTGGTATGGTCATTTTGCTAAAATAAAGGAAAGAAATGCATGCATTAATAGGAAGCTACCCTCCATGATAATAATACAGCATCAAGTTAGTCAAGGACAGAGATCAGGAAGGAGTGGAGCAGTAGAGAAACAGTCAAATACAAAGATTAGATGAAAGGGTTGCAGAGGAAAGACAGAGAAAGGAAAAACTATGCCCTTCTCTTTCCCCCCAACACAAAAATGCAAAAAAAAGGGGGGGGGGAAGATTGGACAAATTTTTTATTTTCTGTGATTTTCATATAGTAATACAGTTGCCTCCACCCTGCCTGGCCTGAAGACTTTCAAACAAAGCTTGTTGCGTTATATGTGAAACTGTCACAGAGTAGTACCATGAAAAAGTAGGTAAATGGATTTCAAATTCCTCTTGTAGAATTTTGTATAGTTGTCTCTTAAAATATAGCTTGCTTCTATTAAAAATTGAAGTAGAAATAAAATCCTCCGGTTTGGTGGGAATTTTTAAAAATTTGGCCCAAAGAATCTCAATAATTTGGCTCAAAGAATAAGAGTTTCATCCTACTTTTTGTTGTCTCTTTCACCATTTTGCCAATTTTATGCTGGCCCCAGGGGACACTGCCTCCTTATTTTATGCTACCCTCAGGTTCAAACTGCTTCTTGACTTTTAGTAGGGTTTGATTCTTGAATAGACTCATGTCTATTTGAAAGTATACTGCTATAGCTATTAAGCTGAAGGCTAATGTTCCAGTCTTTCCAAGACATCTGCTCATTTTATTAGAAATTTCTTTTTCTTTGCCATGTTAATAGTTGCCTTGCTTCTGATCAGTATACTTTGCAAGTCCAGCCTACTCAATTTATGTTTAGACATCATGACTCCCATGGTAGTGTCCTGGCCACCTGCCCAGAATGTGTTATTGGTGACCCCGTTGTTCTCTTTTTTAAACACAAAGTTAATTATGACTTGTTGGAGCCTCTAATGATATCTGACGACCTTTGAGACATCATACTCTCCCTTGCTAATCTTCTAACAAGTAGATCAGATTCTATGTGAGAAAGTACCTTCTAAAAAGTGCCAAATCAGACTAAGGCAAAGCTAAATGGTCCCTTCTGATGAAATAATGCTATTTGTGAGAATATACGTTCTTGGAATTAGATTGAATTACATGGTGTTCCAAGAGAATGGAACTCTCACTCCCTCACTTCTGATTAGTATGTGCTGAATTAAGTATGAACTAGAGTAATATGGTTGAGGAAAGAGGATTTTACAATACTGGCTAATTTTTTCTAAGAAGCCTGAATTTGTATGGGTTTATATGATATCCCAATCCTAAATTAGATTCACTTTACTGGTTAATTTTGTTCAATTTGTATCTAGATATATTAGATATCAGAAACAATTTTAGGGAATGATATTAAATTTCATTTTAGGTTTAAAGTGCTCTATGCATATATGAATTAATACATGTTTTTTGTGAAAAATATGTTTTCATGTAAATCATTTAGAATCCAACACAGTAGCAAGGTTAGCAGATGGATTCATATTCATGTGATATTCCTAGTATGTGATTGAAAAAATTTAGCAAAATGTATATCATTTCATTTAACATTTTCATACAAATATGGTATTTGCTCTTAGTATATGAAGATTTCTTGAAGTGATGCATCTTTCCCTTAAAGAATAAAATTGAATGTATTCAATAGGAATATATATTTATTTATTAAGGTATTTCTAGATCATGGAGTACAATTATTTTGTATTGAAATCATAAAATAATAGAGAAGCTATATTTGACCTGTTCATTTTATTAAAGAGTAAGCAAATCTATATGTATTAGAAAGAGATATACCTTCATCCATCACAACTGCAAATGTATTTATGTTTACCTTATATTCATAACATTGATAGATCTGAATTTGGGATGTCATGGATAATGAACAGATCTGCATTTAGTTATTATTTACTGCAACTGTGTCATCATTATTTGGGCACATGGTCTGTAATATGACTTCATATTAATGACAAATTAGTTGATAAACCTGCTGCTGCAGAATATGGTATTTTGTCTCAAAAAAAATAAACGAATATAAATGATATTTAGAAGATGACTGAAAGGAAATGTAATGCAAATTAAATGATTACATCATTATGCAATTAAGGGCAGGAAACAGGCTGATAGCAGTTGGAACAAGTGGGAGACCAAAAAAATAGATGGTTTTGAAAGACAAGGGAATAATGAGCTAATAAATACTCTCATGCACCTTTCTCTTCCCAAGTAACATTGACACTTTCTACTTCAAGCAGTTACTTGTTGGGACAATGCTCTCCAGAGAGAATTGACCCTACATGTTTTTCAGAGGCTCCTAAGCTAGGTCAGTTGTAGCAGAAGTAGCATAGGGAGCAGATCCTCAGTTTGCAATACTCACCTGTCACTTGGCCACAGGATCCTATTGCTGAAGGTAAGTAGGCCATGTTAATCCAGGGTGTGTCTTAACATTACAATCCTGAGGTGGTCACTTCGAGGGACTGGGATGAGACACAGGTAGAAAAAGAATGAATGAGTTATACTCTTGTTCTAGCTCTTGAACAGAGTGAAGTTAGTAGTGGGGATGAAAACTTCAAAGTTGATTGGTTTCTGTGGTCCTTGGAAGCCTGAAATCAAAAAGATTTATGTGAGCCAAATAGTACTCAAGGCATACTATGGAAGTCAGAGGCTTTGAAAGTTGAAGTTTTGCAAACATTTCTGAGAACCGCCCAAACAACTGCTTTGGTATTGCAGACTGAGAACCTGGATGATGGTTGTACTGATCTTTATCCCAACAATAACTGAGAAAACCTATAATTCTCTTCATTCAAGCCTGCCCTGTCTGGGATACATACAGGGGCTTCTAATTCCTGATTGAATGCAGAAGGGGCCAACCCCCTAAAATATGTTAAGTCCTCTATTTATAACCTCATTGTTTTATTACAACTGTAATTAAGTCATTATATCTATATCTCTATAGAACAAGTGTTAATTTCTTAAAGACAGAGACTATGCGTGTCTGGCTTATTTTTCACTTTATATCCTATGCTGCAGTATTTACAATTTTTGAAGTTTTACTCAATAAAAACTTCAAAATAAAAAAGTGGACAAACCAATGAATACCAAAACATGTTATAATGAATACCAAAACATAAGGGAAACCCTCTGAGGTGGTAGAATTAGTCTAAGGCAATTTATAGGCTCAGGAATAAGCTCTGTGCATAGCAGGCTCTTAAGGGAAAAAAAATAAAATGACAAAGAAAGATAGGAGGTATAGGAAGAAGAAACAAATAGAAAGGTGAAGAATTTGAATGACATGCGATAAAGATCAATAAAGATGTTTGCATTAAAAAATGAATGAAATAGTAAAAGCACATTATATATAATTTTACATTTTATTTATCTGATATTTCTGACCGACTATTTTGCTTTATTATTTTGAGATCCTTCAGAAATGAAATTAAAATGCTTTTATAACTCAAGCATTGAAAGAAATATTACTTGTCTATAAAGTCACACGTGTCATATCAAGAAGAAAAGTAAAGGAAATCTGCTCGGATAATTTCTGCTTTTATTAAGTTTTATAAAAACCCAAAAATAAGGAGAAAATGTCAAATGAATGTCAGGACAGAAACTTAAAATAAGTAAATATAAATGGGTTTTTAGAGTTTTTTCCATAAAAAAATTGATTTATAAGTTAAGACAGGTATGGTGACTGTGAGGACTACATAAGAGGCAGCTCTGAAATCTACTGTGTCTATCTTCTCCCAGCTCATTGTAGTAGTAATAACAACAATAGACTGACTGCTGTGTCACCTGTGGCTTGACATTAACGACTAGAATGCCAGGTGTATTGGTTGGCTCCAACTGTAAGTCTGGGTTCCTTTCCTCTTTCTAAACTTTATCTACTAAAATGCATTAAACCATTTGGAGAAAAGATAAATTACCAGGTCTTATTTTAACGATGTAAATGATTTTCCATTCCTGGAATGTTCTCAAGTCAAGTTAATGCTACTTATAGGTTTTGCACAGAAGAATTCTTGTTCATTGGTTTCCTTTTGTTTTGATGTGTGGTTTCACTAACTGATATTACACATCACTTGTGACCAGGATCAATGTTGAGTTCACATTGAACTTGAATTCTGAAATGGCAGCAGAGGTACATTTCTGACAAGAAAGGGAGAGAAAGAAAAACTACGATTATATATGTGGGATATAAGAGGATATTTAAAAAATAAATGAACAGTCAGAAAAATACTGATTCAGGAATAAATGAAAAGAGATTTAAGAGTAAATTTAACGTGACACATGTTGGTCACCATCTCCTTGCTGACCACTAACTACAGTTTCATTGTGAGTTAGAGTAGAAACATTTCATTTAGGTCTTTTGAGATTATTTCTCAAAGAAAATTAAGAAAAAAAGATGAAAATTAAATTGTGTTGAATTGGTTAATAAGTAAAGGATAAGTAAAGGTACAGTATATTTTTTTTCCTTTGAAGAAGCAACCCTGTGATTTCATTCTCCTTCAAACACAAAGATATTAGTCAATTGTATTAGTTTCTTTTAACTGCTGTAAAAAAAAAATAGCACAAATTAGGAGGCTTAAAGCAATGAAAATGGATTATCTTATACTTCTGGTGGTCAGAAGTCTTATTTATGTCTCATCAGGCTAAAATCAAGATCTAAGCTGTGTCCTTCTAATGGTTCTAGAGGAAAATCTCTTTTCCTGTATTTTTTACTTCTAGAGGATCTCTGCATTCCTTGGCTCATGCCCCTTCTCCATCTTCAAAATCTTTACCTTCAAATCCAGCAGGGTAGTGTCTTCCAATCTCCCTGTGACTCTGCCCTGCCTGTCTCTCTCATTCACTTCTAAGGACCCTTGTGACTAAATTGGACCCACATGGATAATCTAGGATACTCTCCCTATCTCAAGATTCTTAATTTAATCACAAGTAAATTCCTTTTGCCACGTAAGGCAAAATATTCATAGGTTTGAGAGATAAGAAGATGGATACCTCAGAGGATTGTTATTCAGCCACCTTACCATTATTTATTTCAAATTATTCATGCTTTCTCAGAAATAGATGAAATTACAATTAAAAATGCATTGCTCTTCAGTGTACTCTATCTTCATTGATCTTTTCAGTACCAAACTGACTATCAATCAGTTTTTTACCTCTCAAAATATTCAATATGGACCTCATTCAATAGAAGAATTGTAACAGAAAATAAAGCATGAAAGTTGGGATGGTTAATTTGTGAAGGGTCAAACTTGACTGCGCTAAGAGATAGCTGGTAAAACATTGTTCTGGGGTGTGTCTGTGAGGTTGTTACTGGAAGAGATTAGCATTTGAATCTATAGACAGAGGAAAAGAAGGCACCAATGTGTGTAGGCATCATCCAATTTGCTAAGGGCCCAAGTAGAAAAAAAAGGTGGAAAATCGGGGAATTTGTTCTCTTTGCTTGAGTTGGGGCATCCATATTTCTCTGCCTTGGACATTGGCTCTTTTGGTTCTCAGGCCTTCAGACTGAGTGAATTATACCACCAGCTTTCATGGTTCTCCAGGTTACAGTCAGTAGACTGTGGGACTTCTGGGTCTCCATAATCACATGAGCCCATTCTTTGTAATAAATCTCCATATATATATATATATATGGAGTATTAATATATATATTAATATATGTATTAATATATATGAGAACTTATTGGTTCTTTTTCTCTGGAGAACACTGACTGATACATAAGCTAAAATAGGACATAATATCACGTGAATATAGTCATATAGTACAAATAGTTTCCTATCATCTCATATACTCTATATATCTATTGAGATATACTGATAAAGAGATCACTAGAAGTAAAACTAATATTGCCCATTATCTTTCTTGAGCTCTAAATTTCTTAAAGACATGACATGATGAAAAAGACCATGTTCTTTTATTCCAAAGGGGTTTGGAATAAAAACAGTCAGATGTTTTGATATCGTAGTTCCTAAATATTACAAAGACCACGTTCTTTTATTCCAAAGGGGTTTGGAATAAAAACAGTCAGATGTTTTGATATCGTAGTTCCTAAATATTACAAATTAAGATAAAAATTTATTTGAAATCTACAATGAAGAAACTCCAGCTTTGTTGGGACAAAAGGATTAGTTATTAAAAAAAGAACACAAGTTAAAAAAAGAAAAACAGGGGGTGCCTGGGTGGCACAGCGGTTAAGCGCCTGCCTTCAGCTCAGGGCGTGATCCCGGCGTTATGGGATCGAGCCCCACATCAGGCTCTTCCGCTATGAGCCGGCTTCTTCCTCTCCCACTCTCCCTGCTTGTGTTCCCTCTCTCGCTGGCTGTCTCTATCTCTGTCGAATAAATAAAATCTTTAAAAAAAATTACTTTATAAAAAAAGAAAAACAACACAAGGTCAATGATTTTTTTTGTTGTGATTTAGAAAAGTGAAAACTAATATTTGATGACAGGCTGAGAATGCTCTGTCTATATGCCTCTGGAAATTAAAAGAATAAAATATAAGTTTTACACTGCCCTTTTTTTTTTTAAGTAGACTCCATGCCCAATGTGAGACTTGAACTTACAACCCTGAGATCAAGAGTCCCATGCTTTACAGACTGAGCCAGCCAGATACTCCCCGCCTTTTTTAAAAAAATAAAGATTTTATTTTTAAGTAATCTCTACACCCAATGCAGGGCTTGAATTCACAACCCTGAGACCAAGAGTCACACACTTTACTGACTAAGCCAGCCAGGTGCCCCTGAACACTTATGAATGCAAGTGAAAATTAAATTAGAATAGACTATTTAAAATAATGTAAAAATAATAAAAGTCACACAGTATAATCTTCCAATTATACTTTTTCAGTTTTAAAATAGAATAACAAGGTAAGTATGTTCTTACAAGGCTATAATGGTTTGTTCAAAAGTTATTTCAGCACACATGTATTGATGGCTTATTTTTCAAAGCACATTGTGTTAGATGAGGATGGACCCCAATAAGACAGACTGCTTCTAATCCAGTGGAGGACATCATCAACCTCATCAGTGCAATTCTGTGTAAGAAGGGCTATAAAAAGTTCAAGGAACTATATTTGCTTATATGTGGGAAATCTGACCCAAACTTTGTGTGCCATTGAAGGCTTCTCATAACTTTCATATCAGTTTGTTCAATAATTTCCAATTCTATAAACGTATTTAAACCAATTGTTAGGCTTGTATCTATGTATTTCTTAGTTTGAAATCTCAAAGCAGAATTCTAATATATTTTTATTTTGATAGATCTTTCTTTATTTTAGCCGAGAATGTCAGGTAGTTTATTATAGAAGAGTTCTGTTAGCTATCTCTCTGAGTTCTTTTGGATCTTTAAAAGTCTTCATCTTGCTTTCAAGATATCTGGCCCAGTGCAGCAATTTTGGCTAACAACATGTGCTTATGTTTTTCTTCAGATTTCTGTTGACATCCCATTGTCTGCTAGCATTGAATCATGAAGATAAGTTGTAGGCCAATCTGATTTTCTTCCTTTTTCTATCCTTGACTTATTTTTTGCCTGAGAATTTGTGGGAGTTCTTATTTCTGATTTTTGAAAATTATGATAGAACGTCCTTTTCTCCTCCATGTCTACTCTTAAGTTTATAACTAGATTAGGAGCATTCTTTTGTTACAAATAGACTGTCCGTTCTGTTATCTCTGGAATTAAAATTTTCCATAGGGTATCTTAGATTCATTTTCCATGTCTTATATGTTTACAATACTTTTTAAATCTATTTTTCAATTTTTTTTCATTTTCTTTTTTTTCATTCTTTAGAACAATTTTTGAATTATTTTTAATGTGATCATATTATTGGCACAAAATTAAATCTATTTTTCACTGTTTCCAAAGTGAATTTAATTTATTCATTTAATTTCATTCATTCATTTTTATTCATTTTAATGTGTTGACTGTGCCTTTTATGTTCAACTTACTTTACTGCATTAAAATTTTTCTCATTAGCATTTGTCAAGGCTTTTTAACGTTTTTGATAGGTTTTTAAATATATTTACATTTTAATGAGCTGAAACATATAGCTTACACACTGAAATATGCTTACCATACATTTAATCTGGGGTACCTTGAACAAATAGTGGCATTTATAAGGAAGAAAATAAGTCACAATTGGACTCAACGATAACAGCAGCTTCATGCCACACTTCAGTTAAAACCCAGTCTCTAGGGGCGCCTGGGTAGCGCAGTCGTTAAAGCGTCTGCCTTCGGCTCAGGGCGTGATCCCAGCGTTCCAGGATGAGTCCCACATCCGGCTCCTCTGCTAGGAGCCTGCTTCTTCCTCTCTCACTCGCCTGCTCTGTTCCCTCTCTCGCTGGCTGTCTCTCTTTCACATAAATAAATAAAATCTTTAAAAAAAAAAAAAAAAAAAACCCAGTCTCTAGGGTGCCTCAGTGGCTCAGCTGGTTGAGCATCTGCTTTAGGATCAGGGCTCAGGTCCTGAGATCAAGCCCTATGTTGGGCTAGCTGCCCAGTGGGAGTCTGCTTCTCCCTCTCCCTCTCCTTCAGTGCTCTTTCTCTCTCTCTCTCTCTCAAATGAATAAATAAATAAAAATTATTTTTAAAAAAGTCTTTACTGACCTAGAAGGTTAGAATGATCTTTGTCTCTCCTAACTCCATACAATTTGAACTGATCTCCTGAAATTCCTCACTTTCTCACATGCTCCAGCCACACTGGCTTCCTGCTAAGCCCACACCAGGTCAGGCTCATTGCACTTAATATTCCTTCTTCATTGAATACTTTGCTGTCTGGTATCTATACTTTAGTTCCCTACATTCTTTAGTTTTCTGCTTCAATTTCACTTTTGGAAGGGTCTTCTGACTTCCCTGTCTAAACTGGAATTCCTTCTTCTTGACCCATCAAAACTGTCACTCTCTAGCTCTTTGTTTATTTTTATTGGGAGTTCCTTTCACAAGTTGACATACTGTATACCATTTTCTTTGTTTATTTGTCAAATCCACAAAAATATAATCTAGCTATAAAATCACTGTTATTTTGAATATCTAGTGTTTCTCCAATGCTTAGAACAGTATCTGACATAAAAGCCTTTTAATTAATATCTGTGAAATGGTTGAATGAAATAGATTGCATTTTAATTTGTATTCTTAATATTTAATTACTTTGCCTTTGTTCAGAGTGATGTGCCAGCATAATGTGATATTCCTTAATTTAATAAAAACATTTTTAAAGAAGTCACTGAAAAAATATATTCTCTGGTTAAAGCAGTTCTTTTGCTGTGAGATAATAAATAAGTTATGACTTCCTAGTGCCTCATTGAACTGCCAAAGGGTAATCATGGTTACAAGAAAATAACAGAAGCTTGTTTAAAATTAAACATTGTGTATTTTATAAATCAAGAGAGCTGCAATAAATTCCCTATCCTCTATACCACAATATGGCAACGAGGCACTTTCTAAATCAAAGCTTTTACTATGTAAGTGGTAAAATAAATCAAGCCATTTACCAACACAACGTAAGTTATTGAATCTTTGTTGAAGAAAATGTCACTTCAGTTAGAAACCTCCTTTGTAAACATGGCACCATCAAGGTAACTTCAACCAACACTAAATAAAGACTTGCAAGTACCCTGAGTGGCTTTATAAATAGTATTCTTCCAAAAGAAAATGTCACTTTATGAAAATGACAACACTCAGCAAAGTAGCAGCTATTCCGTAGCGCTAGTCATTTAAGAAAATAATAGAATTTAGATGATGAGCTATTCGAGGTAGAAAGAGTATTAATGTGACATTTTTATCAAGCGAAACACGACAAAATAACAGGATAAAGAAAATAGGCGACAGCAAATCAAATCCTTCCATCCTGACTGTAAGATGAATGTTGGTGAATTGTTAATCTTTTAAAACTGTCTTTTGGGAAGAAATTACATTGTCAAATGCATTTGTTACATTACTCAGTGTTGCATTTATGCACTATTAATATACCACACATTAGACTCTCTCTTCACCCCAGCAACTTTAATTGCTGCTTCTCATTTTCCTACCGTGGCTGAAACTGGTATCCTGATGAAGGTGTTACCATACGAAAGGAATATTTGTATATAGAAATGACAAACTGCCCCAATATATCACAGGACAACTACTCTACTCTAGAGTAGCATTAGTTAAGGCCATAAATAAAGTCTTCCGTCTGCTAAACAAGAGAAGCACATCAATGACATTAACTGTCCTGTTGGAAAAAATACGTAAGTGAATATTCCCAAAGGACATCTTAGATGATAAAAAAAAGTCACTTCAAGACTGTAATATGAATTCAAAACACATCCTTACAATTGTCAAGGTCAATACATTTCCCCCATGTAAGTTTATTGTTTAGATAATGCAAGTGAAGACTACAAAGTGATATTTGCACATGCTTTTTTTTTTAACCTATGCAGTATACTTCAGAGAACTTTATTCCTAATCATAAAATCATATATATATTTTCAATATAGTGGTTGTTTTGTGTTCATCTACTCATTTTTTTCTTCAAATAGCATTTTCCAAGGTGAAAAAAATGCTTGTCATTAGTCATACTACCACTCTTGCTTTATCCATCTGTGTGATTTTTTTCAGATGTAGAGAGGCCTAATCCTGGTGAACCAAACCAAGTATTCAAATGTTCATTGCATTTTCCTTTTACTTAATTTGATTTCTTGATTTATTTTACTTTATGTTGTCAGAAAGCATGAGAACACGAGAATACAATTTTGAATAATTTTGTATAATACTTTACCTGTTTATAAACTGTCCTATTTCCAAAAATTTTGAGAATGCTAAGGATAAGAGCAGAGGCAAAAAAAAAAAAGTAAAATTACTAATAGAAATATACCATTAGTGCAAGAAAAAAGATAAATAAGTACACAATATTAAGGATTAGAGAAATCACATCTTATAAAAAGATTACAGAATTGGTTAAATAAACCCTGTTTGAATTTTAACTTCCTAAAAACCAAAGTGAAAGGGAGATGTGACCATTCCATTGGTTTTAGTAAAAAGAGGACTACAGATAACTTAAGGAAAGCAAATAATCAACCTATGAGAAAAATCTCAAATACTATTACCACACATTATTTCACATGTTGACAATTAGGAGTCTATTGAGGAAGGCCATTAAAACTATTGCTGTGACAAAATCAAGAATTGGTTTTACATTATTCTTTATTAACATGATTTTTGATCACTGTAAAGTTATTTTGGGAGACTGCGTAATATCCTTTCAGTAAATTGCTTTTTGGGTAAAAATAATTCTTACAGTAGCTTTTAGATAAAGGGATAGACTCCTTTACTGCAAAAGATTTTCTATTAACACCATATTTGTATGTCTATTTATGCTTCTTTAAAATCTGGGTAGGAGATAGTTTTTAAGGAGCCTGTTCAGAACTGGGGTCTAGAGGGAGAGCTAGTCCCCAGTCCTGGGTGGGTTTTGCTAAAGATATACCATCAGACAAAGTGAGGATCGTTTTTCCTCAGAAAAGAGATGTGAACCTAGTTAAGTACACGAATGATTAATTAACTAAAAATCTAAAATTATGAACCATACAGCATGTTCAGGGTAATTTTACCTGGAGAATTTCAAAATTCATGTTATTATCAGTTGTTTACAGTGGCATAAAGTTAGAAATGATCAATAATTCCTCCATGGAAAGTTAATTTTACGCAGCATTATGTCTCAATAATTCCAGAAAACCTCATTTGCGAGATACATCTGATAAGTATGTGAAAAATCTGGACTGCCATAAACATTATTAGAAAAAACTAAATAAGGAAAACATATAAAATAGGAGATAATAGTTTTATGTAATCGATAATCAGAAATTTTGGATTGTTTTATAGTCATTACTTATTTTAACTCATAGTTAACTGTACTAACTTCCAGTTAATAACTAGCACAATACATAGGATTTATATATCCTGGTTATTTACATTGGACAGCAATAGTTTCTGAGAGTGGTGTGCTGGTAATTACTCTGGGGAGAGAGGGTGGTAAGTTCTGATTTGTAGGTTTGCCAATTCTACAGTATAAATACTCCCAACATAGCAAATTTCAAGCTACCAACATGATGTCGCTAAAAGTAGAAGTGTGAAGAGATCATAGCACACTATTATATAGCATTTTCACCATACAGACCTCAATACAGTTTTCACTGCACCAATATATTTAAATAACCTTGAGTTAGATAAGAGTAAAATGTGATTAAATAATTATAAATGAAGAGTTCTAAGTAGCTTTTATTTGTAAGCCTATATTGTTTAATTTTTAGACCAGTTGTGTTTAACTGGCTAGCAAAATTCCTGACAATTTTATAGTTGACCCTTATGAGTCTGTACAAACAGGTTCTAGCACACATGAGATCATCAAAAGACAATGGAGAAGGACTTAAAAAAAGGGCCAAGCATATATTGACCCTGAATTTGCTAAACAGTAATATATATATATATAGTGTGTATATATATATCAAATATAAAACCCTAACTCAAGTATTAATAATGTCCCTTTTACTATCCTGAAATAAAATATATAGCCATTAACTTACCTAAGTGTACATTTAAAAAAATCAATAAAAGTTACAATTAGAATGTAAAAAAACAAATTATAAGAAAAGTGATTTACAATAATTATATATATATAATTATTATTATATATATATATTACATAGGATATAAGCCCTAATGAATCAGATTTTACATCACATCTGGGCAACAATACTATAGACACAAAACTATTCCTAACCTGAGTCAAAAGTCAAGAAAAAGTTTAGAACCAAATAGCACAGAACATGTATCTGTGAAGGGATGTGGAAATAAATTTTTCCTGTTATCTTAGAATTGTGGCTAAATCCACAGAGGTGAACCAGCTGCGGTTTAGTGCCTCTACATTTTAAAGAGAACTGCTGGACACATTTTTCTATTACTTATAAGAGTTAGCAGAACCTGCTTGGTACTTCATGAAGCTACTACTCACCAATCATGCAAGCAGAAAACAGAGGAATTTATGATTAGGGTTAGAAGTTGTAGACCTAAATAATGCAGTAACTCCCCTGGAACCTCAGGTACGTCTTGCCCATTTTCTTTTTACCATGGACTGATAGATATATGGGGCACACTGACCAGACATTGCAGAGGCAGATGTCAAATACAGGAATAATTTGTCAGCATCCCCTTTTTGCAGAAACTCCTATTTCTGCAATCCCTTCCATGGAGGAATAGCAAAGAGCTCATGTATTCAACCACACCTGGAGATGCTTATAGGAGCAGTAGTTAGGTAAGACAACAGTTGTATCCCCCCCATCTTCCCTCCTTGCTTTGGACTGAATGTTTGTGCTCCTCCCCAAATGCGTATATTTCAATCCTAACCCCCAATGTGATGGTATTTGGAGGTGGGGACATTGCTAGGTGATTAGGTCATGAGAGGATTAGTGCTCTTATAAAAGAGACTCCAGAGAACTCCCTATTTCTTCTGTATGTAAAGACACAGTGAAAAGATGACCCTCTATGGACTAGGAAGCAGGCTTTCACCAGACATTGAATCTGCTGGCTCCTTCATCTTGGACTTCCAACCAGAACTGTGAAGAATAAATTTTTGCTGCTTTTTAGCCACCCAGTCTATGGTATTTTTGTTATAGTAGCTTGAATGGACTAAGATACTCCCAGTCTCCAATACAATAAAAGAGAAAGATCCAAAGAAAGAGATGGTACAGAGTGAAAGATCAAATTGTTATCCTTCTCATTCCAAATTCCTCAACTCAAGCTAGTAATGTGCAAGAAAATTTAAGAATGTGAACCCAAAATTCAAAAATTTGAACTTTATGGAGTAGTTTATGCCCAAATTGTCAGAATCCCTATGGGATCTGTCCAACATGCAGCAGTATAATATATAAATATTATAATATATAATATGTAAATATAAATAAAAAATATAAATATGTAATATATAGATACATATGATTTATATATTAACTTAATATATGAATTATATATAATTATATATGTATTTGAATATGAATTATATATGTATAATTCATATGTTTTAAGTTAATATAGCAATTAACAAATCCATCTTCCAGAGAAAATAATTAGTTTTGTAAAACTATAATGAAACTCATATGTTACCCACACAATATATTGGTTTGATAAAAGCTAATAACTACTTAATGTATGTTAGGAAAAAACATGTAAAATTAAGATGTAGTAAAGAGGTATGAAGGCATTGCCTTTTGAAAATGAGAGAAATATACATTTAACATTTCCATACTGGATCATAATCATGAGGTTATTCGGTCTCAATGTGTAATAACCATACCTTCTACACACATTCAGAAAGACCTATTTGTAATTCCATTTAAGACATTCTGTGATGGGAAAACATATTTAAAAGGAATTCAAGTGAAATGCTTTAATTTATAGCACATTGGTTTCATATTCAAATATAAAACCCTAACTCAAATATTAATAATGTCCCTTTTACTATCCTGAAATAAAATATATAGCTATTAACTTACCTAGTGTACATTTAAAAAAATCAATAAAAGTTACAATTGTAATGTAAGAAAACAAATTATAAGAAAAGTGATTTACAATAAAAATAAAGGCTCATTTAATTTCATTTCAACTG
The DNA here is from genome assembly GCF_017311325.1 of Ursus maritimus. Taxonomy (NCBI): domain Eukaryota; kingdom Metazoa; phylum Chordata; class Mammalia; order Carnivora; family Ursidae; genus Ursus; species Ursus maritimus. The sequence goes on from NW_024426552.1 coordinate 21,379,871, forward strand.
TTCTGTAAAAGAACAAGAATAAATCACCACAAGACACAATGAAGATTCCAAGCACTTGTAGTTATATGTAGAATCACCAAGAAAGTTACAGCTCTATAGACCAATGAGGTTGTAATAGGTGGATCAAATACCATAAACAGCATTTCCATTGGGGATAAGAGTTTCCAAGATGGTAGGCCACTCTTGAACTTTGAACTTTTTCTTGATTAAAGTGTATTTTAATTAGTGGGAGATTTTGTATATATTACAACTTCAAAATATATTTTATGTTGATATCTATTTTAAATAGGTTCTAAATTAGATAATTATAAAGAGGTGTTTCATTTCCTTGAATGCCCAGTGGTCATTTTAAATACTGGTAGAATGTATGGCATGACCTTCCTTGCAGTCTTCAAGATTTCTTATCTACTACCCACTAAAGGACAGTGATGCTCTCCAGTAATCTGTGACAATTGGAAACAACTCCATAAATAATTTGCAAGCTATCTCCTACCAGTAGCACTACAGGCAATGAAAATACAGTGTTAGTGAGCATTATAATGGGAATCAAGATACCTTGGCTGCGGTTCTGTCTATTAAAATAGCAAGTGCTTCAGTTATCTTTTACCTGAAAGATAGTTTTTGGTGTTAAAATTATTATTTCAATAGTATCCAATTAATGAAAATCAAGGTATCAACAAATTATAAAAAGGCTAATTTCTATTTCCTCCTAGTAATTCCTAAATTCATTAAACTTGAAATTTATGTGTGAACATCATTCAACAAAAACTTACTTTCACTAGCTCTGTATTGCCTTTATTAAAGATAGCCACAATATGCCATTGGGATTGTATTTCTACAATTTGTTGAGGTTATATTCCATAAACCACTTAGAGCCAAAAAAGACGTAAGTATTGATTTCTGTAAGTAAATTAGATTTTGATTGTAAAGTGTTTGTCCATGTGATTGCTCACCCATTTAAAAATGACATTTTGCAGTACCCTAATTGCTACCTTGGTTAATTTATTTCACATAAATATACCGTTAACCACCTAAAGAAACCAAGGGAAGTGCAAGACATAATTGCATCTTAAAAATATAAGTATAACCTTCTGTATCATTCTAAGCTTCTTTTGAGATTACAAAGTAAAACATGTAATTTTCAATAGCTTTTAAAGCAATGGTGCTTTTCAAATAGGCAGTTACATTCTGGCGATATTTTCAAAGCTTCACGTGAATTAAAAAATAAAACAAGCTCTTTTCTCATTGATGTATAAATTATTTCTGTTTCACAAGTCTAAAGATTTTTAAACTGTGCAGTCTGATTGTTTTTACTGATCCATTTGATAAAAGCAGGCAAAACACTTTAGCCATGTAGCGTCAACCTTAGACATTACTCTCAATTATGCTTTATTGATCAATGTATACTTCCAAATGAATCTCAGATGCCATCTTTTTTTTTTATCATGACCTCATGGTCTTATGGCTGGAACAGATTCATAAACAGATAATTTGAATACAAAATGTGAAGTGTTCATAGGGCATTATGGACTCATAAATTAAGAGACTATGTAAATTAGAGTAACTCAAGTGTCTATAAAAAGTAAATCTTAGAATACCTACATGTTCACATAATAGAAGTTTGTTTTTCACTCACATAAAGTTCAGAAATGGTATCCCTGAGCAGTTCCCAGGGGGAGCCAGAAATGGGGCAGTTCTCGGCATCACTGAGTCACTCAGAAACCGCAGTTTCCACCACTGTTTCTGGAGTCATCAAGGTGCTGATTAGATGCTAGCAGAAATGAGTGGGGATTAGGAATCTGTTTCCCTAAAAAGCTTGGACTGAAAGTGACACCCTTCTTTCAGTTTATACTCCATGGTTAAGACCCAGCCACCTGGCTATCCCTAACTGCAAGAAAGGCTGGGATGTGCAGTCTAAATGAGCTTGATATATGTATTACACACACACACACACACACACATACGCAAAGAGAAAGAGAAGCGGAGAGGAAGGGCATTGAGGGGAGAGACAGAGGGAAAAAGGAAAGAAGGGAAAAAAGAAAAGAAGAAAGAAAAGGAAGTCAATTTTGGAGACTACATAGCATTCTCTGCTATTCTCCTGAGTTTAAAAAAAAAAAAAAAGCTAAATCACAGCTGTAAGCAATAGGAGATTTTAAAGTTTTAATCAGAGAAGTAACATGATCAGTTGTGCATTTTAGATAGATCATTCTGGCACCTGTGTGTCTGAAGGAATTTGGGGGTGACACATTTCTGGGAAATTATATTTTTAGCCATCAATTAACACCAAGTCTGAACGAGGAGAAATTAAACATAACACAAGTGTCCTCATCTAAATATTCTTAAACTGACGAAGTGGGGTGCATAATAGAAAAATCATTTTAATGAGGGTCACATATTTCCATCAAACTCTTCCACCAGTGTTTTTGTCTTTCAAGTACCAACTCATTAGATAAATGAGACGATTTTGACCAGTTAAGCCAACAGATCCCTTCCAACCCTACTATTGCAGTCTATCTTGAGAAGTGTGGTACACGATGAGTTAGGGCAGCTCTAACACTGCGCACTGGACTTTTCCAGGAACATACAAACCAGTCAGAGTGGAAGGATTCTGATTCCAGCTAATTCCAATGTGTGTGTGCGTGGGGGGGGGGGGGTGCTGTGTCTCACCAACAGGCAATTCTCTGGACACCAGCTGGTGTCCTCAAATTCACCTCAATTCCAACACTATCTACCCAGAAACAGGATCAGATTCTATAGGTGAAGGGTTCGGTCCTACAAGACCTCCTACCCCCAGCAGACTAATCACAAGTCCATGTTGTCACCTGGGCTTCTGACCAAATAGCTATAAATTAGAGGTTCCCATGACTCATCCTGGGGTTCAGTTAGTTGACCAGAGTGGCTCACAGAACTCAGAGAAACATTTTACTTACTAGATCACCAGTTTATACAAAAGGACATAACTCAGGAACAGCCGGATAGAAGAGATGCACAGGGCAGGCTGCATATGGGCTTAGAGCTTCCATGCTCTCTCCCAGTGCTCCACTCTCTCTATATGTCTGCATGTTCACCAACCCAGAAGCTCTCTGAACCCTGTCCTCTTGGGTTTTTAGGGAGGCTTCACTACACAGACATGTTTGATTGAACTGGGAGTGAACATTCCAACCCACTAATCACACGGTTGGTTCCCCTGACAACTTGCCCCCATCCTTAGGGAATTTCCAAAAGTCACCTTGTTAACTTACGCACAGTTGTGATGGAGAGGAGCTTGTTATAAATACTAGGCCACTCATTTCACCTTTTATGGCTCTGAAGCAATTGCAGGAACTGAGGACAGGAGACCAAATATTATGACAATGCTCCCATTGCTCTTATGGCTTAGGAAATTCCAGGGGTTTGGGGAGCTGTAAGCCAGGAAGTATGGAAGACCAAATACCTATGAAAAAATATATTTTGGTCATCTGAATAACCAAATATATATTATTTATAAATCATAATATCATGGAGGGTAATTTTGAAATGAATAGCAACAGAATTTATGGTGAACTCCACAACCTGAGGTGGAGGATTTGAAAAATAAATATTTTATTTGATTTTAAAATATATGAAAGTAAGAAAGCAAGGTGCCGCTTTAAACACAGGACCTGAGGCAAGTCATTTCACATAATGTCATGTCAGTTTTTGCTGTAAAATGGAGTTTATAATAGTATTTACCAAGTAGAATAGTAGTTTTGATTAAACTAGATAATCCATGCAAAGCAATCCACATATTTCCTAGTACAGAGTAAGGGGTTAATAAAGGCTAGTAACTGTAGGTATTCCAAATTAGGTTTGTTCCACCTCTCTGTCCACCAGGCCTGAAGGTGGGGTATAATTCAACTCAATTGTGACACTCCCCAGATTAGCATCAGATTCCCTAGTTAAGGATTCAGTCTTCCAAAACCGCCCAGTGCCTACCATCGTAGACTCTAATCACAAGTCCAGGTTATCACCCACACTTCCAACCAAATAGCTGTAATTATCAATATTGCTTCTCCTGGCTTCTTCCAGATCAATCTTCCTTCCCTGCTCCTAGGATCTCCAGCTCAGACCTCATGTCATTACACTATCCCAGGGGCACCCAAATTTTAGTGTGCAGCAGAATCACCTGGAATACCTGTTAAAATAGATACCTGAGCCTACCCAGAATTTTTGATAGTAGTCTTGAATGGGCTTAGAGTATTGCACTTCCAGGAAGGTCCCAAGGATGCTATTGTTGCAGGTCCAGGGACCAGACTTTGAGCATCACTGCCCTATAACAAACACAACCTCTCATTGTCACTAACATTTACAAACCTCTAGGCCTCTCCTCATTTCCTGAGGGTTTCAGTTCTTGGCTCACTCTCACTCTCTCCAAAATACTTTGACATTATCCTTCGTCATTTCAATGAACACTTACATGGCCTTTGCAACTCTCTGGACTTGGAGCTTGAGCAACTGCTCTCTTCCAATATTCCCCTTTTTTCCCCACTGTATCGCAAACTTTCTTTGTATGACCAACCCTACGTACACAAGAACGTGCCATTAGCAGTAACTGCAACATCTCCACTACCTCAATTTCACACATCCCTCTCTCAGATCAGTATCTCTTGTATTTCCAGCTCCTTCTCACTAAGGCTTTGCCTCTAATATCTTCTAGAACTTCATTCCACTCAACTTCATCACATATTTATTTGCTTCTTCTCCAGTTTAATTTCATAGTCAGTTATGATCAAAGAACTGTCAACTTCATTGCTTCCAATTCATTTAACCATATTTCCCTGGGAAAACCAAACAAACAGGATTAAATAGAATTCTTCTCCTACTACGCTACATTCATAGGTCTGAGTACAAAAGGAGCGAAAACAGGGACATACTGACTTGCCTTTTAAACTCATGATCCTTAATCTGAAAGTGCCTTTAACATTGCTTGACAATCAAAGTTTTTTTAGTTTACTCTCTGAACGATTATACTTTCTCCTGTCTCTTATCATCGCTACCGTCCTCTCCCCATTTCCCATAGTATTTTTTCATTTACTTGTAAGTCTAACACCTACCCTCTCGTGCACCTAAGGGAATCCACTCATATAATCTGACTCCCATGAGCCATGAACTGTCAGTTCTCTCCAAAGGGATCTCTTCACTCAGTCATTACAACTTGTCTGCTCTCACCAACTCAAAGACAATACCAAAAATTTGCCTGTATGTCTCCTCATCATTAAATACTTCCCCTCTACAGGATTACTGGTTAAGCATCTGCCTTCGGCTCAGGCTCAGGTTGCGATCCCAGGGTCCTGGATGGAACTCCGTGTCTCAGGCTCCCTGCTCAGCAGGAAGCCTGCTTCTCCCTCTCCTTCCTGCTCATGCTCTCTCTCGCTATCCCTGTCACTATCTCTGTCTGTCTCTCTCTCTCTCAAAAAAGCGTCTGCCTTCAGCTCAGGTCATGATCCTCTGGTCCTGGGATCTAACCCTGCTTCAGACTTCTCTGCTTAGCAAGGAACCTGCTTCTCCCTCTCCTTCTCCCACTCCCCCTGCTTGTGCTCTCTCCCTCTCTCTGTCAAATAAATAATAAAATCTTAAAAAAAAAAAAAGAAAGAAAAAGTGGTCAAAATTTCAATAGGCTTAGAGAACATCACTTTTCATTGGTTTCCCTGCTTCTTCTTTGGCAGCTAATTGTCACTTCTGTTTGGTCGCATCTACCTAACGTCTTAATGTCTGTTTAACTCTGTTATATCACTAATATCTAAAAGAGAGAGTGACACATAATCAGTGATCAAAAATACACATATTGAGGGATGCCTGGGGGGCTTAGTCAGTTAAGCGTCTGCCTTTAGCTTAGGTCATGATCCTGGGGCCCTGGGGCCCTGAATTGGGCTCTCTGCTCAACGGGGAGTCTGCTTCTCCCCCTCCCTCTGCCCCTCCCCACCATTCATGCTTTCACTTGCACTCTCTCTCTCTCTCAAATAAATAAATAAAATCGTTAAAAAGTACATATGTTGAGATCATTATTTTTTTTGGTGGAGGATCAGTGCATGTCTCAGGCTCTAAAGCCAGATTTGCATGGATTTGGAATAAGTTGAGATTCATTAATAACTATTTGATTGAAACTACTTAATCTCACTCTAATACAATTTCCTTCTTTGTAGATTCCTAAGCACATATAATAAGAATTCAACAGCATTCTCTTAAGGTTTAAATGAGATAACATAAAGTACGCAGTGCATTAGCTATCATTATTATGAAGCATGACATTGGATCCTCTAGTTCAGGGTCTCACATCACAAGGCTGCAATCAGGTGTTGGGCAGGGCTGTGGTCTCAGCTGAAGCTCAGCTGAGGAACCGGCCTGCATGGCTACTGGCAGCGTTATTTCCTTGTGGACTGTTAAATGGCAGGATTCAGTTTCTTGTTAGCTGTCAGCAAAAGGGCATCCTCAGTCCCATGCCATCTCTGTCTTTCCAGTATTCCCTTGTGCTTCCTCAAATCAAGCAAAGGAAAGTCTCTCTGCAAGAAGGGAATTGCAATTATACACATAATCATATAAATTCTGTTAAACTGTGCTGTCTTCTACTAGTTAGAAGTAAATCAGGGGTTTCATACACACTCAAGGAGAGGGAATCACCAGAACCTGAGAACTGGAAGGCCGAATCATGGGGTCACCTTAGGAACTGTCTGCCATAGTACTATTCTAAGTAATTTAATTATTTTTACTTAATTTTTTAATCTTCCTTTTAAAGATCAGAAAACCTCCCTCTCCCTCTGCCTCTCTCCCCTGCTCATGCTTTCTCTCTTTCTCTCTCTTCCTTTATCTCAAATGAATAAATAAAAAGTCTTTAAAGATCAGAAAACCAAATCACAGAGAGTTTAAATAACTAGCCCAACTTCATACCATTAGTTGCATTAGAAGTGAGGTAGTCTGCTTCCAGTATCCATTACTTTAAGAGTTATACTGTACTAATTTGATCATTTTCTAGGAACAGATTGATGTGGACTGAATGTATGAAGAGTTTAATTTTATAACAAAATTAAATAAAAAAACAATTTGAAGGAAAACAAAGAAACAAAAAGACAATTTGAAGAAAAACAGACTGAAATTTTAATTAAAGATTATATTCACATGAAAACTAGATGTTTTTATTAAACTCAAACCCAAGAATATTAGGTGCATTCATTAAAACACATCTGGCCTATTCAATTTATTTATTGAATACATGTATATCCATCGCTGTCAATACCCATTATTTCAGGCACCGGGAACGCGCTCATCAGCAATTGCACCAGCTGAAGTGACTTGTGTTTCCAGTATTCCTAATATAGTAATAACTTTTGATTTTTGCTGGACAGGTGGGCACCCAACTATAAGTTGCATTTCCCACTTTACCCTGCAACTAGCTCTGGCCATTGACTCAATTCTGATCTGAAAGACGTCAGTGGAAATACTATGTACAAATTCTGTGAAGGGTCTGAAAAAGAGAGAGGGCATAGACTTTGCCCCCCCTTTTCTCCCTGTTGGCTGGTTGAAATACTGAGAGAATGGCTCCCATTGGGGCAACTGTCTTAGACCATGAGGGGACAGCTGCATTCTGTGATGGCACACCAAATCAAAACAGGAACGAGAACCCCCGAGGTTCATAGAACTCTTGCCCCATATGTGAACTTTGGTTATGATAGAAAGAAACTTCAATTTTATTTGTTACTATTATTTAGGGCTTCTTCACTAATTGAAGCAAAACCAAGCTCACACTGATAACAATAAAATGAAAAGTAGTAAGTGACGTCTGACATTGTCCTTACCTTCATGGAACCATTAGTTCTCATTTATGACATATTTTAAATAATAATCTTTTTAAATCCTAAAGAGCAATCCTGTTGACAATTTAATACTAATAATTATTTAAGTAGAAATTAATATTTAGCTGAAGTAGCTGAAGTATTTGCACATTCAAGACATTATTTAAAATAATACTGACACTTCCTCTCAGGGTGTTGTTTTTTTGTTTTTTGTTTTTTTAAGATTTTATTTATTTATTTAAGAGCTAGAGAGGAGCACAAGAAGGCAGAGCAGCAGGCAGAGGCAGAGGGAGAAGCAGGCTCTCCACTGAGCAGGTAGCCTGATGTGGGACTTGATCCCAGGACCCTGAGATCATGACCTGAGCTGAAGGCAGCCACTTAACCAACTGAGCCACCCAGGCACCCGCCAGAGTGGTTGATTAGAAATATAATAGGGCTTACTGGTGAATAGGCTGTGAAATATTCTATAGTTATATAATTAAGGTGTAGATATGTCCTACAGGCTCTTTAAGCAGATACCAATTTTTTGAAACTGTTGAACACATAAGTACATTCCAGTAGATGGTATCTATACACTGAACACAAAATTAATTTTATATCAGCAAACTGCTGTTTTTAACAAGTTATACAATTCATAGAACCATATAATTGTTCTACTTTCCAAATATGCTTTCTTTCAAACAGAGATAATAAAGATAGCTAAAGAGCAATGCAAGGGGGAAAAATCACGTTATCTGTTCAATGAATTGTACGTTACAGGTGGTTGGTTGAAAAATTAGCAGGTCCTATTTTCTGTGGTAATAAATCCTAATATTTGGAGAAAGCAAGTGCGGATGGATTACCAGTTCATTGCTACTTGCCACATTGCAATGAAAATTTAATCTTTACGGTGAGAAATTCAATCTTTATACAACTGCTATAGTGATATTTAATGTAAAATGCCATCATTTCATTTATAATGTGGATATCATGCTCCTTCATAGTTTTGCCCAATGAAGATATTGGCATTTTGAATAATGTTGTAATTTTAAGTAATTGCAATGGTGTTTGTATGTGAGTTATATGCAAGATTTTAAAATGGAAAAAGGGAATTATGGTTGCTAAATAATCATAACATGTTTCTGCTGTGTTTACATGAAAACTTCTAAACCATTTAAAAGGCAAATATATTTGTGTCAAGACAAATAAATATGCCATGAATGAGATTTATGGAACTAAATGATGAGTCAGCTCTTCTGAACATTCTGCAATGTCTGATCACAAGGTACTATTGCTCACTGGTTCATGACCTCTCACTTTCCAATATTTAAATCAAAGTTGCTTACTCTTTCAAGTGGGCACATTTTTAAAAGCTATTTTCAGTAGATGACTTTTCAAATTTACAAATAAAAAGTAATTTCCTACTGTAAAGTTCACCTTTAGAGATAAAAATTAAAACAAATTCTGAAGTTGGAGATATTGTACATGTAGGCTTGGAATGGTGGAGGGGAGGTGGTATTGTGGAAGCAAGGGCCACAGCAAACATGTTTATACAATGTATGTTGTTAACAAGTAGAAGGTGATGTTTGTCTTACTAAAATGGATTTATCAACACTGTGTAACATATGAGAACATTTCACCTCATTTGTATATAGATCACAGATCAAATTCTAAAGTCAGTTGTTTGGATGCTGTTTTGCAATGTATAAAATATAAGTTTGCGTTTGTATTCATCCCAATGGTCTCTCTCTCTCTCTCCCCCTCCCTCCCTTCTTTCTTTCCTACCCTTTTTCCCTAATTGTTATACTTGTGAGCTTTCTAAGTAATCACATAGTCACTATTTCTTTAAATGTAAAATACTGCAGTAAATTCTTCCAAATAGTATATTTTATGTTATTTTCTCCCCAAGGTCTGTTTGTTATTCACGCATTGCTGACATCTGCTTTGTGAATGTTTCTTAGGACATCAGCTCCCTATCAGAGTCCTTATTGTTGTTGTTGTTTCTCACCCATTGTGTAAGAAATTACTGAGATCTATTTACTAACTCCACTAAAAATATAGATACAAAGTACTTAATTTTCTGGGCCGGAAGACATCTCGGTCTTTTTCTCTATCTTTGCATCACAGAACGTTGGGCTAGTTGGTTACAGTCTTATTTCCTTTCAAGTGAGTTAATTAACTGAGGCTCTTTGATTGACAGAATCATGGTCTAGCTTTACTCTTTGCACCCATTGTGTCTTTTTTTAAAAAATATATATACACAGAGAAGAAGAATCTTTAAATCTCCCTTGACCTGTTTCTTTGTTTCATACCTAGTGTAAAACTGGTTAGCCTGGAAGACACTTAATTTGTTTGTTTTCCCAGATATTTTTTCCAATTTAGCTTTCAGGTGACATTTTTATTTTCAATGAAATAATATTACTAATGGTTTCATTAGGTTAAGACAAGATGGATTTCTTTCAGTATATTTGCTTATTACAGACTCGGCCATGATCTCATCTATGAGTGATTGAGATGCATGCGTAGTAAACAGAGTTCACAGTTGAACATGTGTAATGAAAGATGTGTACTGATATTTTCATCTCTTTTCTCAAAGCTTTCTGAACTCGTCTTAATGAACATTTCTTTTTCAAGCATACCATTCAGAACACTCAGTGATTAAAGTGAAAAAAGCAGCTCTCAGGCACAAGTGGCAAAAAGCAGCCAAAGCCTTGCTGGTGATAGAGGGAGAATTATGCCACACAGTTGTCCTTACTAGTCACTTATCCAAGCTGGTATGCATGGTCTGTCCAAGGCTTATAAGTCTTCAGCCTGACAGTTGGTAAAAGCCAGTAAGAAACAGAAAAAAAAAAAAAAAATCAATTAGGTAAACATAAAATATGTACTGGAAATAGAGAATGAGTTTTGTTCCTGTCAGATGTGAAGAGAATAGTGTAAACACTCTTTGCTTTGTCAGTTATTACATATTCTAAACCTTTGCTATTTTATTTTTAGGAATGCTTTTCAAGTTTTTTTTTTTTCAAAAAATCTTTAGGCAGCAATTAATGTGAACAAGCTGAAGTGCATGTTAAATGGAAAATTGAATACTAAATTTGTATCTTGAAAAGTCATTGAACATTTCATCCGCAGAGTGTCTTTATTGATATTTATCACTCACCTTGAGTACCATACTGATACCATAACCAAGTCAAAAGTCAAAAGAAGCAGGATAATAGTTTCTACTTTAAAAGTCAGTATTTTCAGAAGCTTATACGCAAAAGAGACAATGTTAAAAATTCTAGCTACAGAAGATACATTTACATGTTATCCTGTGAAGCAAGAATTTTTATTTAGACCAAATGATTGATTTCTTAATTTTTCTCATTTTTAAAAATTGAATATACTGTTGTACATAGAGAAATTAAGTGACATCTATTAATGGGCTAGTTTCTTTGCCGAAGAACTTCACAGTTGAATGAGGCCTTCACCATCACCAGGTGCTTCAAATAGAAAATCAATTAAGTAAATTATAATAATGGATCTTTTTTTATTTTTTATGCATTCCAGTGAAAGTAAAAACTTTGGAATATAATATGTCACAGATGATTTATTTGAAATTATATTGAATACTTGGTAAACTGTAAATAATGTTAAAATTTCAGGGTTGGAGATAAAATGATTAGTTTCTGCATTAATAATACAAATACTACAAAAAGAAATCCATGCCGGAGACATGTACTTTAAATTGATAGTGATGAAAACATCAGTTGTATTGTATTCAAAAAGCATGAATATTTTGCCAGTTGAAACTAAAGCTGTAAGTTGTCAAAATTTATAATTTTTCAAAAAATATGCATGGAGTATTGAGCTACAAAATTTTTATGATGAAACTGATGTTGATTGTAGAAAAAGTCTTTAACATTGCAAATATCCTTCCTTTCCTGTTCACTAGGAAGCAAATTTTAGAAAATATTTGAAGAATTACTTTATAAGTCAACCTACATGTCCTATTAATGGTTTTGAACATTATTGCAAATGAATTCTCTAACTTAAGTTTTCATTTTATTTTTCTAAACTACTTATGAATCTTTAATCAAAGTATTCAATAAGTGCAACACCCCAGAATTTTCACTTTTGAAAGTGATAGAAAATTCAATTACCAAAAATCATTGTTGTAAATGAGAAAATTCAAACTTACATCTATTAAAGCAAACAAAAAGGCAATATCTAATTTTGTGGGAAGAATTACTGGCCAGAGCTCCTATTTTTACCTGAATTAGTTTATATTCTGTTCTGGAATGAAATGAAATTGAGACCATTTGGGGGCACCTGGGTGGCTCAGTCTGTTAGGCGTCTGCCTTCTGCTCAGTCTTGATCCCAGGGTCCTGGGTCCTGGGATGGAGCCCGGCATCAGGCTCCCTGCTCAGCGAGAGCCTGCTTCTCCCTCTCCCTCTGCTGCTCCCCCTGCTTGTGCTCTCTCTCTTTTTCTATCAAATAAATAAATAAAAATCTTTAAAAAAAAAGAGATGAAATTGAGAACACCTTTAGCATCTTCACTTAGCAATATATTCAAATAATAGAAGTTATTTGAGAAGTTTTTTGTTTTGTTTGTTTTTGTTTTTTTATAATAATATTTTTTTATTATATTATGTTAGTCACCATACAGTACATCCCTGGTTTTTATGTAAAGTTCGATGATTCATTAGTTGTGTATAACACCCAGTGCACCATGCAATACGTGCCCTCCTTACTACCCATCACCAGCCTATCCCATTCCCCCACCTCCCTCCCCTCTGAAGCCCTCAGTTTGTTTCTCAGAGAAGTTTTATCTTGAAAAACTGTTTCTTGAAAAATGGCACCATATGTAAAGGCAAAATGACCTACTTAACAAAATATTTAGATAGAAATATTAATATTGAAATAAAGTAGAATAGAAAATATCTTCTAGCAGAATTTTCTGTGAGTTTACCAGGTACCTCAGTTCTTATAAAAATAATTTCTCAGTTAAGTTTATTATGTTACAAAGAATAGAATCAATTAGCCACTATACTCTTTTTCCAAAATATCTAACACATCTTCATCTATTTATTCCTTCTCCCCTAAAATCTGTTGTCCAGGGACACCTGGGTGGCTCAGTCAGTTTAGCATCTGCCTTTGGCTCAGGTCATGATCCCAGTACCCTGGGACTGAGTCCCACATTGGCCTCCTTGCTCAGCGGGGAGTCTTCTTCTCCCTCTCCCTCTGACTGCCACTCCCTCTGCTTATGCACGCTCTTTTTCTGACAAATAATCAAATAAAATCTTCAAAACAAAACAACTCACATTTTTGAGCACTGATTAGAATTTATTGCAACTATGTAGTAAAACTATTTTGTAAACATACATATCCGGATATACATCCCAAATGTATGTATGTGTATAACATATATATATTATATGTGTGTGTGCAATATATATTATATATATATGTATATAGGCATATGTACATTGAGATTTGATGGAAAAAAGATTGGGAGATATATAGAGATACATCAAATATCTACCTATCTATAGGGATAGATATCTAAGCATATCTATATATGTTTATATATCTGTATATATGTTTTGATATCTATATATATCTGTTTTTATATAAATATATCTACATAGATATATGAATATATACATGCAGCTATAAATGTATATAGACATTCAAGGCCATCTTTTTTGCCATCAAATCTCAATCTACTATCCAGAAAACCCAATTTGAACAAAACTTGGAAAAATATCAAACATCTCCAGTTTGAAAAATCTCAAAATTCACCAATAGCAATATGTTTAGTATCATAATAATTGAGCAGAAAGAGGAATGTCCTTTCTGATATAAAATACTCTATTTACTTTTGACATCCTAAGTAAGATAGTTCAAAGTATTTTTGTTGTTTGTTTGGTTTTATTGTTGTATTTCAACAACACCTTGAAGAGTTTAGAATTTATGATTCAGTAATTGAGAGATTTCATATAAACTACAAAAATCAGAGATAGAGCCCAGTAAACAAAATGGTTAGAAATATAAACTTTATACTGAGTTTTTACTTTTCTACCCACAAACACATATAGCCAAAAAAAGAAAAGGAAAAATCAGAACCAAAGTGGGGTGTGTTCTTGTGTGTGGAGAACAGAACATTCAACTTCTTTCAAAATTGACTATTATTTGACAAAGATTTTAGAAATTGAGTTTTAAGACTATATTTTCTTAATAGACTATTATATGCATTGCTGACATATTTCTTAAATTATAATTCAGAAAACATTGAAATATATTTTTTTAAGATTTTATTCATTTATTTGAGAGAGAGCATACACACTAGCAGGGGGGAGGGGCAGAGGGAGAAGGGAGCCCTATGTGGGCTCCATGATACAGGCTCCAGGCTCCATCCCAGGACCCTGAGATCATGACCTGAGCCAAAAGCAGGTCCTTAACCAAGAGGTGCCCCATGAAATATTTTCAATACCTGCATATTCTTTTTTCTCAATGTGGAGAACCACTAGCATAAGCAACAGAAGACATTGTTTCGTTATTATTAAGGGATAAAATATATTTTAATCTTATCTATTTGAATGTATTCCACCTAAAATTGTATTAGATTTTGCTGAATTTTTCCTCGGTGAATAGAATATTCAGTTTCTTGATTTAAAATAGTGGAACTATAGAAGAAATAGCATCCTAGAAAAGTTTATCTAGATATTTTTTACCCCTCAGAAAAATCAACCTCAGGATTAAACAGAGCATTTGAATATGACGATATAGACAACATTGTAAGAATATATTTTATCCTGAAACAATTTTTTTTTTCCTATCGCCAAAACAATTCCTGAGGTATGGAGAAATTTAAACTTAAGTATTAAATACTATAGTCTACTAGAATATGAAAAAAATTAATTATAAATAATAAAATAGGGAAATTAGAAATATATTTAGCTACAAGTAGAGAAGAGTTTCAGGAAATTTCTCAGTTCAAGGAGGATCATTTCTTTCCTTTTCTCCTATAGGAGCATTGTGTTAGTGCAGTTCCTAAGTATTCATTGCAAAACTGTGAAAATTATAAATTTGCAGGTTTGTTTATATTGGTAAGAATACAGAGAAATAATTTCAAGTTTTTGAATCACCCAAAATATAATAGAGAAGGATGAAGTAACCTCAAAGGTAATATTAGTGCTAAAATAAGATATAACTGGTATGTTACATTGGGAGCTTAGGAATTGAAAGAGAATCTAGAATCAGAGGAGGAGAGCGGACTTCCACGCTGGACTGAAAACCACAAATGGTCAAACTTCTTGAGCAAGCACTTTGGATCACTACACACTTTGCTCAGACCATTCCAAGACAGAGTTTCCTTGGCCTCTCCCATCCAGATATTGTTCAGGAGACTTCAGTTCACTATTTGCGTCCAAATCCAGAGCAACTGATGAGAACTCTCCTGTCACACTCTCCCTTGACTCAATCCTCTCTCTCTCTCTCTCTCTCTCGCTCTCTCTCTTGGCCCTCAAAAAACCTTAGAGAAAAGGGTCTATTACTGTGAGCAAGATGAGGCACCTAAGGTTTAAAATTCAAACCCAGGATACTTTCTCATAATTCCATGCAGTCTGAAGGAAGACAGAGCTCATCGTTAGGAAGAAACTTTTTATTATCCATCAGAATTCATTTTAATTTTACATGAAGTGAAGTCATATGCAGAAAGATGTAACCACAGGGCTGGGAGCAAAAGTGAAACTAGCTGATTCAGATATGTATTCAAAAGGCAGCGGGAAAATGAGTCCCTCAACAGTCATTGTCCTGCTTAACATCTGAAAAGAGGAAGCTAGGAACTGCAAAATGAATAAGATAAAGACTGAGTAGGATAATACTGAGGAAAAATAACCTGAATACATACATACATATGAGGGAGCCAAAATTATACTCACTTGACAAGTACATATCTGACATTGTTCTTATTATCAATAATATTAAACTTGACCAAGAGGGGCAATTATTTATCTCAATATTTTTGGGTGTGTCTGTGAATTTATATCCACTTTATGAAAGGCCATATGGAAAAATAATAATAGTATAGTAATATTAATTTTGCCTATTTCACTAAGGAGTTTATTTAAAGTAATTGCAAAAATCCCTGAAAATTTGATATGCTTGACTTGATAAATACATTAGTTTCCTAGGGTGGCAGTAACGAAGTACCACAAACTGGGTGGCTTAATACAACAGAAATTTACTGTCACAGTTTTAGAGGCTAGAAGTCTGCTTGGGAGGCAGGGCCATGGTCTCTCTGAAAGCTCCAAGTGGGGGATCTTTCCGTATGTCTTCTTAGCTTCAGTAGTTGCTAGTAACGCTTGGTGTTCGTTGGCCTCTAAATGCATCATTCCCATCTGTCTCTATCTCACACAGACTTTTCTCTCTGTGTCTTTAATGTCAAAATTTTCCTCTTCTTATAAGGACATTAGTCATAGGATTCAAACTCACTCTAATGCAGTATGACATCATTTTAACGTGATTACACTGGGAAGACTCTATCTCTATTCTGAATAAGGCCAGATTCACAGTCACCTGGAGTCAGGACTTAAACATATCTTTTTGAGAGACAAAAATTCAATTGCACAATAGGTAAGATAAACAAGGATGGGAAAAATAAAGAAAATACTACAAAGTACATGGTAGGCAGTCCATAGGCTGAAGAGGAGAGTGGAAGGCAGGAGAGAGATGGATATGCCAGGAAAACATGAAAGAAAGGTAAAAGCTGAGACAAAGAAGATGAGAAGCATAAGATTCATGTGTTTAAGACAAATAGCAGAATTAAAGAAAATCATAGAAAAAATTTAAATCCATCTGTACTTAAACACAACTACTGAAATAGATAAGCCAGTAAGAAGACAATTCTGCCTCTATTAGACTTATGTTCCCATTACTATTAACCAGGAACTTGGGAAACTGACTTTCTAAAATCAGACAAATGGTTCTTGCTTTTTATAACCCCAAAATATATTTTTTGTTGCAAATTTGTGTCTCTGGAATTAAAAGACATCTATGGGAACAGGTATAATATCAAGGCCCATGCGTTTTTCCATCCAGCTCTATTAATTCAGTTTAGATAAGTTAATCTAGTACAAGACAGCCAATAAAAAGACAGTAATATTTGCATACACTAAATCATTCACTCTTGATTCTTTCATAAAAATTCAGGTATCAATACTAGTCACAGAACTAAGGGAACATCCAGTTAGAAGTTCAAATTTATAACATAAAAGGTAGCATAGGAGCTTGCTGGACTCCAACACAAATTTTACTATCAATGTGACATATGAAAAATATGTTGTACTTCTTTAATATACTAAACTATATCTATAGCTGTAGAAGAACTCAGTGAAATGCACCCCTTCAAAGCTACTTAAGTTATACTCTGGTTGGAAAATACAATATCATTATTCAAAACTACTTTAACATTCTGAAATACATATGCTATATATCTGTTATATTTTAAGTGGGTTATTATAATGAACTTTTCTCATAAGTCAGAGCACTTGTATCAAAGTAATGGCAATACCTATATCACCTAATGCCTAATGAAAAGAACAAATAAACATGTACCTATATAGAAACATATGTTACTATTACAGCATATTTTATATAAACCATATTTTTGTACGAATCATATGTATTTGTGTGTATATGTACATGTATGTATGTGTCTGTATGCATGTATGTGTGGGGGAATATTTTAAAATACTGAGTTTCTTTTTTTGAGAATCTTGCTTGCTTGTGGAGAAGGAAAGTTTTGCTTTGCTATTCTGCTATGCAATAAGGCACTTGTCTGAGGGGAGACAGAGGAAGCCCCTTCTTGTCCAACTGGACCATTGACCAGATGTGGGGGTGAATGAATCTAAGTAAGTCGCGGGAGTATCTCGGAAGATTCAGTTGTCCCCATATTTAACTGCATTTTAATTAGTAATATAAATGGACATTTTGATTGTTATCTTTCCAAATCGTGAGTAATTATCTCAAAAGATTTTTAACTTGTGCAGGAAAGAAAGGTGTGATTTATCCACCCTCCTGGACTCTGAAAATATTTACACATATTTAACTCAAATCCAGATATACAGATTTATCTAAATCAGAAATCTGAGAGTTATCCTAGAATTCCTTCCTTATCTTCAAATTGATGAGACTCATTATTCAGTCACCATGCTGTATTGCTTTGACCTCCAAAATGGAGATTTTTTTTCAATTTCATCACATTTTCTCCATCCCCACAGCCATTGTTTTGGCATGGTTTTCATCATTTGTTATCAGACTACTGAGATAGCTTTCTTGCTTCCAGTCTTTCTCTTATCCACATAGCTTATAAAATATTAATAAAACTCAAATGTAATTATGCCACTTCTCTACTTAAAATCCTTTTCTCACCTCTGTCCTTAGAGGATAATGTCAACCTCCCCAAGGTATTTGAGGACCCTCAAGAGCCCTTCCGTTCTTCATCTCCCATCACTTTTCATTTCACTCTATGTAGATATCCTACATAGAAAACCTTGAAAGGGCTATTCTTGGAATCACCTTCCTCCATTAATTCACCTAATTCATAGTCTCAAAACTCAAGTCAAGATATGCAGTGACACTTTCTCCAGTTTTCTCTCTACACAGAAACTTATGCTGCCTCCATGCTTCCATACACCTCTATAAATGGCTGAAGTGGAGCTCACATTATCTCTGAATTATCAGTTCACATACTGTTCTCCCCCAGGACACTGGTAAATAGTCGAGGCAAAGAACCACGCCTTATTCATTTATGTAAGATCCTATTCTAGAATATAACATGTCATATCAGGTGGCCTATATTATAACTATCTTACAACTAAAAGAAATAAACAAAATTTTGATTCCAAGTTTGAGGTTAAAATCTAAGAGTATTCACAGTTTTCAAATACAGAGAAAGGACTAATGAACTCTTTTTTATTTATTTTTTAATTTCAGTATAGTTCATCCATAGTGTTACATTAGTTTCAGGTGCGCAACATAGTGATTTGACAACTCTATACATCATGCTATGCTCACCACAAGGGCATCTACCATCTGTCACCATACGGAGCTATTACAATATCATTGACTATATTTCTCACGTTGTACCTCTTATTCCTGGGACTTATTCATCCCATACCTGGAAGCCTGTATCTCCCACTGTCCTTCACCCAGATTGCCCATCTGCCACCCCTTTTCCCTCTGGCAACCATCGGTTTGTTCTCTAGTTATACGTCTGATTCTGCTTTTTGTTCGTTTATTTTTTTTGTTTTTTTTTTAGATTCCACATCTGAGTGAAACCATATGGTATTGTCTTTCTCAGTCTGACTTATTTCACTTAGCATAATGCCCTTTAGGTCCATCCATGTTGTCTCAAATTAACTCTTATTTACTGAAAATTTAAAAGAGGACAATCACTATGAACCAGAGGAGTTGTATCTCCAGGATTGCACTGACTCCTCAAATTGGGACACACCCTTAACTATGTTGAACAAACACTATGGCAATATAGTGGGAGAGTGAAACCAGAGACAAGAGAAGGTGGTCACTTACACATTGAACACAATGGTCATGTACTCCTTGGCTGTGCCAGACTGAACACAGTGAACATCATGGTCACAAACACTTCTGGATGATGTGTGCAGGTGATTCCGATGCAGTATAATTGCTTGGGGGCAAGGAGTGAGTCCCGCTCTATGGTTTAAACATGCACATACACGTGTGCGCATGCACACACACACACACACACACTCACAGGGAAAATGAAGGGTCATGAATAGGTTGGGCAGTAATATTCTCGGTGGTAAAGTTCAATCAAAATCCACATAATCCCTTTAAATACCTTGTTAAGATATTTGCAAATATAATAAAGCCATTTTTGCTTAAGCACATTCTTCAACTCTTACACTTACTTGAAAGAAAAAACAACTTTAAATTTCTGACATTTAGCATCCTACTATTTTCATGCCACATTTTCAGTAGATAGCAGTTTCTAGTGTGACATGCATTACAATAAATTACAGGGTTTTCGTTAAACACTTCTTCAACTCCCATGCATTGATGCATATTCACACACACACACACACACACGAAATCCTCTCAAATTTTCTATCATCTTTTCAATTAGCATACACTGTTTTAATTTCTTTCACAGATCTTTCCTTTTTTTCCCCTTCTGGGACACTGAAACCGCTTAGAATACTTTCAGAACGGAGTATCTGTTTTAAAGTACATACCAAATGCTAAATGCTAACTGGTCCTTTCTAAGAGTTACAAGCATTGTGTTCTCATTAGAAGACAGATTCAGTTTTCCCAAGAGCATAGTAGTCTCAAGGAGGTCTCTCACTTTGTCCTCTGGCATTAAAAAAAAAAAATTCTCTTAATGATACCAATTAAGAGGTGTGAATGTCATTTCTACATCTTTGTTCTGTTTCAGGTCAGCAAGTCCAGGGCTCAAAACAAAGTCATAACAACCTTGTTAAGGCTTGTATGGACTTTTGTAACATTTGATCAGGAAGGCAGGTATTTCAAAATAACTGCAAATGTCTTAAGGGATTCTCAATAAGAGATTAACATTATTTATACTCTATTTTTATTTATTTCCTCTCTATGAAACAAAAAAGGAAAGGCATGAAATGTGTCACTCTAATCTTACCTGAATTTCTCTTTTAGTTTCTATTAGTTGTGAGTTTAACTATAAGGTATTAACTTTTCTTAAATCCCTTTACACAAATAATGAGATTTTTATGTAACATTACTTTGATTACTCTTTTCAAGAATGACAAGGACAGCCATGCTTTCATACTTTTTTTTTTGACCTTCCATCTAAAGATGTTGATTCCCTCCTCCTTAATGTTTACATGTGCTCATTCAGCAATAATATGTCACTTTTATCTGGATCAGCTTGTGTCTAAGTGCCATTCAAAACTGGTTCTGCTCAATGAGGCAGTCAAGATCTATGGCTTCTAGAGTAAACTGGTTGGCAACTAAAAAGTGAAGTATAGAGAAAAGAGGGTAGGGTCATTTTGCAGGAGGCATTTTAATCCTGCAGAAATTGAAAATGCTGTGCCCCCTGCAGTAAAAAGCTATGGGTCCCTTGTACATAAAATTAATGTCTCCTAATGATAATTGAACAAAAATATTAAAAGTATAAATTTTTACAGTTAATTATTTATTTTTACATAAGCTAATTTTATAGTACATATAAAAATAGCATATCTTTGCATAGTATATAAGTTCTTTGAAAGATTTTTTTTTTTTATTTTTAAGGACACAGTAAAGCTAATAAATACATCTAGAATCATGATTACCCTAGGTAATATTAATTGTTCCAACCATAATTGTTAAAAAAAACCTATTGCCAAACGTTTCGGATAGAGAGTAATTACTTTTTTTCTCAGATGAGTTGAAATGTGTAGTCAGTTTTTTTAAAGCAGTTTTAAAGTTTGATACAATCAACTCTCAACACTTTGAAATGCGTTAGGCTATTGTTTCCATTTTACTTATAAGCAACCCAAAACCCATAAAAGTTATATGATTTTCCACGATCACTAAGGAATAAGTAAACAATTTTGGAGCCCAATAAAATATCAGCGACATAATTATATTCAGGTTCCTGTATATTATTTTCCTCAAAATATGATGAAATCATCTCTGAATATTAATTTAAGGGAACAGGTTGAATATAATCAAATTCTTCAATATATTTCCAAGAAGCCATTATAACTAGGTTGAATCAAATTTTATATTGAGGGTTATATTCAATTTCTTTTTAACAGAACTACTCAGAAGTATACTTGGATTTCCTAATTTCTTCAACTTTCTTTTTCACCATTAGAATTATTTCTCTTAAAAAAAAACAAAACAAAACAAAACATAAAACGTAAGGGTTTGAGGTGGCTCAGTCAGTTAAGCATTGGGCTCTTGATTTCGGCCCAGGTTGTGATCTCAGGGTCATGAGATCCAGCCCTGCTTCGGGCTCCACGCTGGGCATAGAGCCTCCTTAAGATTCTCTCTCTCCCTCTGCTACACCCCCACAACTCTATCGCAAAAAAAAAAAAAAAAAAAAAAAGAGAGAGAGAGAGAGAGAAAGAGAAAAGTAAAGCATAAACATAGTAAAATGAAGTATATTTAAAGTATATTTAAAAATGAAAAGAAAAGTTCTCTCTCTACCAGAAAAGTATCAGACCCACTCCTCTAGAAGTGAGCACTCTTGAAAATTTCCTTGAATATCTTTCTATAATGATATACACAGAGAAATAGACATGTGTGTGTATATGTATTTATATACATATAAATATAATACACATATAATACATACACATGTATATATAATGTTATTTACATATTTATATATTTAAATATATACTTTGAGGGCTTTTTTCATATATCTTGATGATCTTGTCATATGGGCACATATGATTTTGTTTTATTTTTTCTAATACTAACATAGTGTTCCACCATCTTTAAAACATGGTATATAGTAATTGCTTACCCAATCGTATTATGTATTATATTAGTATAATATATAATATCAAATTATATGAAGTATCATATTGGTTATTTGTTTTTCATTTCTTCAATAATGAACACATTTCATAGTAATTGATGAATTCCCTGCTCATGTTCTAGACCCATATTTCTGTCATGTTTCTGATGATTTGGGTCAGTTAGATTATCAGCAACTCTGCAATTTCTTTTCTGGTGTTTGACTCACTCAGAAATCTCTCACGGCTCTTCTTTTGCCCTAGATGGTCCATCAGTGAGTAGGCATCACTTAATTATTTGCATTTTGTTATCGCCTTTCTTGCCTCCAGGTGTTTCCCAGGCACAGAGACTCAAGAGGATGTCAGTGCTTGGAGCAGTCTTCCTGCCTGTCAGTTTGCTACTATCCTACTTCACATCTTACCTTTCCAATCACTTTCAAAAAATAATTTTGGTGGGAGAGAGGGGGCCTGGGTGGCTCAGTCGGCTAAGCACCTGCCTTCAGCTCAGGTCATGATCTCCAGGTCCCGGGACAGAGTCCCTAGGTTGGGCTTCCTGCTCAACAGGGAGTCTGCTTCTCTCTCTCGCTCTCCCTCTGCCCCTCCATCCCCCCATCTTCCCCCAGCCGTTCTCTCTCTCTGTCTCTCAAATAAATAAATAAAATCTTAAAAAAAAAATTGAGGAAACCAGTCTAGATTAGATGTTTGAACTCTACAAGAGTATTTATCATACTTTATTAATGTTTTTCACTTAACTATTACTTTTCAGCACAGGCCATTTAAGTTTTAGGAATGAAGTCAGGAGATGCGTCTGTACCCCCAGCACCTACTACAACGCCTGGCACACAGAATGCATCCAATAGTTTTTTATCTAAGTAAAATCTCTATTGGATTAAATACATTCTGAAGCTTTTATACACATGTTGAGTAATTAAAAAGGAACAGTAGGATTGGGAATAAATTACATTATCTGTTTATTCAATTATTCATGCTTATGATCATTCTATAAACATAAATAGTCACCTACTATAAATTTGACATTAATAACAAAAATAGCAAGCAATAACACTAAACTATTGAGCAAGTGATTTTTATGTGCTAAGACCTTTGCATGCATTTTGCATTAATGGTTACAAAAATCCTGAGTGGAACACTGATTATGGAGGTCTTACCAAAAAAAAAAAAAAGGAAAGTTAAGAAAGCTTTAATATGTTAGTATTGCAGCCCTTATAGGTAACAGAATCAGGAAAATTGAATTCCAGATTTCATTGATGCTGTTGTCTAGATTTCTTAACCATCTCCATAAAGAAGATATTATTTTTAATAGCCAATGATAGCCGATGGAGACCCATCACAAATAAGATTATGAGTAAAATATTTCCATTACATCCCTTTCTTTAATATCCCTTTGTGATTTCTATCTGCATTTATTGAAATAATGCTATGATTTGTTTTTTAATTCTGGAAATGTATTCAAACACAGTGATTGATTTTTAAAATGTTGAAACTCCCTTGAATTCTTGGAATACAACATTCTTGGTGATAATTTATTAAAATTTTCATGTTACTGGATTTGATTTGCTAGTATTTTGTTGAAGATTTCTGCATCTATGTTTATAGGAATTTTGTTTTAATTTTCAGGTTTTTAAAAAATATTTTGTTAGGTTTGTTATTATGGTTCAACTCTGTAAACATCAGTTGAGAATGTTTCTTCTTTCTCTACTTTCTGAAAGAATTTGTGAGGTGTTGGCATTATTTCTTTTTAAAAGTCATAAAAATATAAACATAAATATAAAACTATGGTCCGGACAAGATGACATACACTCAATTTCTTCTTGCTTCTCCTTGCTTAGTACAACCATAAGCCCTGTGAGTAATGCAAAAGGTAATACAAGGAGAATTCTAAAACATGGAAAAAGAAAGGCAGACTGGTTAGAGATTCCAGAACAAGAGGACTGGCAAGTCTTGTAAAGCCCCACCTAACAGAAGAATGTGAGTCAAGCTTGCTATTGTCTATCCTCCAACTTAGCAAGTGGACTTGGCCAGGTCATCACGCACTTAGATCAAATGGGAATACCACCAATAGCAGGTGAGCCACGCAGTACCGGAAGGAGAGATTGATAGAAACTCCACTGACAATGAACAACCAGGGAAGTGCTGTCTTTCTCCACATAACCTCGGTGCCCCTCACACAAAAAAACACCAGGCAGTTGGTGTCACTAGCAAGTGAGAATCGACCAAAACAAGCATCCAGCCAGGGAAGAACTCTGTCTCCTACAAGCAAGGGGGATCCCACCACAAAAAAAGGCCTCATCCACAAAGAATGTTTGTCCCCATGAGCCCCAGTGTCCCCTCCGTCACCTAGAGATAGCCAGTGTCCAGTAGGCAACAGCAAAGGGATTTCTGCATAACAAGCAGTCCAGCTCCAGAAGCAATTTTTATTACCACAAACCAGAAACTCACTTCCCCACTGTGGCCCAGTCTGATTAAACACCTTCTGTCCACTCAAACACCACCAACTGTGACTCTGGAAGCCCTAGTGGAACCGAATAAACCAAGCAGATGAAACCAGCCATGCAAAGATTCTAAAAATCAAATGGTCATTGGACCCACAGCCCACAAATACAGGCCAGAATTTGTATGGTAAATCTAAACAGAGTGAATTCCTGCTAAATAAAAAATGAAATATGACTCTAGTCTCCTAATACAATGGTCAGAATATCCAGAATATAATTTAAAAAATTACTTATTATGCCTAGAATCAGGAAAATCACAACTTGAAGGAGAAAAGACGTTTGCCTGATATCAATATCAAAATGAAGCAAATGTTAGAATTACCTAACAATATTAAAGCAGCTGCACTACAAATGCATTAACAATCAATTGCACATACCTTTGAAACAAATGAAAAGTGGAAAACATTAACAAAGAAGTACAAAGTACAAAAGAGAACCAAATGGAAATTATAAAAATGAAATACAATAACAGAGCAGAAATCTTCCTGGAAGGATTCAAGAGTACAGGGAGATAAGACAGGATATGATCTTCAAACTGGAGTCCAGATCAACAGATTTTACCTAATCTGAATAGCAGAAGGAAGAAATATTGGGGAAAAAATGAGCAGAGCAGTAAGGACTTGTGGGAAAATAACTTAGGATCTAATATTCTTGTGGGAGTCCCACTTGAAGAGATAATGTGGATAATTGGATACATAAGCCACATGACTAATCTCTTTAGTAAATGGTTATTCCTTGGTCTGTCTCCAAACATGTTACCTGGTTAGGCAGAGACTTTTCCAAATCATCAAATACTTACTCCTTTTTACTTAGCATGCCTTTCTTCAACATAATTCTTTCCTCTCACATTTTATTATAAGCAGCAAGGTTCATACTGTACTTTCCATCCTCTGCTTGGAAATCGAGTCCAAAAAAATATCCAAGTTCATCACTTTCCACCCAACATTAGAACACAATTTAGCCAAGATTCCTGCCACTTGATAATACTGATTTTGGCCATGTCAATAATATGCTCATCTTTTTCTTCTAAGGCATCACCAGAAACACCCTTAACATTCATATCTCTACCAAAATTCTGTTCATGATAATACATGTATTCTTTAAGATCAAAGTTCTCTGTGGCTCTCCTCATGTCTTTTCAAGCCTTAACAATTTCTAATTTCTGTCAACAGTCCCTTCAAGGCAATCTAGGGTTTTTCTATTAAACATCTGAAAACTCTTACTAGCTCTATTCATTACCTGATTCCAAAGCCTTATCTACATTTTTAGGTAATTATTTCAGCCACATCCCTACTTCTCTCTACAAAAATCTATATTAGTTTGCTAGGATTGCCATAACAAAGTATCATGGAATGGGTGGTTTAAAACAACAGAAATGTATTTTTCACAGTTCTGAAGGATAGAAGTCCTAAATTATGGTATCAGTAGAGCCATGTCCTCCCTTCCTTGTGTCTTCCTAGCTTCTGGTGGTTACTAACACTTTTTGGCATTTCTTGGCTTGTAGTTGAATCATACCAATCTTTGCCTAGGTAGACACATGGTATTCTTCCTATATCTGTGTCTCTGCTTTCTTTTAAGGACACAGGTCACTGGATTAGAGCACACTTTAATCAGTAAGACTTCATCTTAATTTAGCATTAGTTACCCAATTTCCAAATATGGTCACATTCTGTAGTTGTGTTTCTGGGAGACACTACTGAACATAGTATACTATCCCTCTCAGGAGTTTTATAAATCATATTTGATGATTGAAGCAAAAATTATAACACCATATTATTCTTGAGATAATACAATTTATAGGTGGTGAAGGTAAAAGGAACTAAATGGAGTTAAAGTCCCTACATTTCACTCCAAATATTAAATGTCTTAAACCCTCTGAAACCCACTGGGCTTGAAATATGTTTTGTGGGAGGATGTTGATTATGAATTCAGTTTCTTTAATTGATTCTTTGGTAAGGTCTTCAGATCCTCTATTGCTTCTTGATTTAGTTTTGCTATGTTATGTTTTTCAAGGAATTCTTCCATTTCATCTAAGTAATAAATATTACCATAAAGTTTTCCTTTTCAAAAAAATAAAGAAAAAGAAGTTTTCTTTTTTCTTTAAATGTGTCTGATTGGTAATGATACCATATTTTTTATTCCTTATGGTGATAATTTTTAACTCCTTGACTAATCTTGGTTTTGGTGTATCAATTTTATTTAAACTTTGAAAGAATCAATTTTTTTTCTTTTTTAAATTTCTGCCTTATATTTCATTAATTTCTATTTCTACTTTTATTCTTTTCTGCCTTTTATTTTAAATTTAATTTGCTTTTTAAAAAAATCTAATTGGGTAGGAACTTATATGATTGTTTGAACATTTATTATTTTTTTTAAATTATAGACATTTACAATTGCAATTTGCCTCTAAGTACAGCTTGTACTCGGAATTTTGGTATTCGGGATTTTCCTCATTAATTTTCTAATATTTTAAAATTACCCTTAGGATATTTCCTTTGACTCACATGTGGCTTGGAAATGTAGAAATTCCCTAATATTTGGCAATTTTCTATTTCTTATTGTGTTGATTTCTAATTTAATACAGCTTGTCAGGGAAAATACTGTGCATACTCTGTATGTTGTGAAATTTATTGAACCTTAGTTGATGGGCCAGGGTATGGTCTTTACCATGCACATTTGTGAAGCATGTTTGATTGTCGAAGTTGCAATTTGGGGGGCAGTTTTCTGTAAATAGTATTATAGGTTTATAGCATTGCTCTGATCTCCTATGTGCATCCTAGATTTTAATCGGTTTGTTTTATTAATTACTAAGATGGGGATGTTAGAATCTCAAGTTAAGTTAAGGATTTGCCTGTTGTTTTCTTTAATTCTGTTAGGTTTTGCTTCATGTATTTTCAAATTCTGTTGTTAGGTGCAGACGTATGTAGAACTGTTAGGTCTTTCTAAAAATCTCCCTTTTATCATTATGAAACGTCACTCTTTATTTCTTGTCTGCTATTTTTTGTGAGGTTTATTTTGTCTGATAACATAGTCTTAAGGCTTTCTTATGCTTACTGTCTGTGTGGTGTATTCTTTTACTTTAAACCTAAATGTGTCTAATTTTAATGTATATCTTTTAGGCATTGTCCTCAAATCAAAGCCTTTCCATTGTCTCTGGCTTCAGGCCCTGGGGATTAAGGAGCCCCTAGTGAGCTTCCTCCCTTCAGGCTGGACTGAATCTTTAGGTCCTTGACCTTTCTTACTCCTGCTACTTTGTTCTCAATTTGGTAACAACTGTTCTGTGTAAGCTTCCTGCCTTTTCTCCCTACACAATCTCAGCCAAGCATTCATCAAAGATTTGTAGGAAGCCTTCATGTAGATTTCTGCATCCCCATCCCCAAACCTTAGAAGGGGCTTTACAGAGCCCTGTCCTGCAGATTCCAGGTTACGTCTCGAGTTCAGTGGTATCACCATGTTTTGCTAAGACAGTTTGTTGTGCTGGTTAGATTTTCATCAGGCAAGGAGCCAGGGTGAAAATGAGGTTCACCTCTTGATTTTCCCCTTACTCAGTGATTAGTCTTTTGTTGCTTGTTTTTCTTTGACTGAAGAAAGTAGTCTCATAGGTTCTGTCCAGCTTTGAATATGACAAGGTCAGTACCAGTTACTCTATCATCAGAAGTCTCTGATTTTTGTTGTTATTTCATCTTTTCATCCTCACGTGCCTTGTGGAAAACTAGCTATGACTCAATAGTTTATTAAGTTCTGACAGCTTAATATCCTCCAGGGGGAGCCAAAACATTAGTCTGCAGGTATGCCGCACCTGGATCTCTGAGGTTCTGCTGACCATGAAGAGATTTCAGAGGAAAATCCTAACTAAGAAATACCGTCCTTCACTTTCTAAACCACAATAGGTATCTCCACCGAATTCAGGACACACACTATTTACAGGAAGGTTTCCTCACATCACAGTCACATCTGTGAAGATGATCTATAGCATGAGAGGAGATTCAAGGCCCTAGGGCATTGGAAGGAATTTTGAATCTTTGAAGGTAAATAGTGGCAAATCCATTATTTGATAAGTTTTTGCAATGAAACTGTGGCAATGATATTGTGAATGTTTGCTGTGATAAAACAACAATCAGGTTGTGAATATGGCGAGTGCATATATTTTATGTAGCACTGTTTCTTTATGTTAAGAATATTTAATCATAATTCTTTCCGAGTTTAATTTATTTACATTGACTGAATTTTGCTTTGATTTTTTAAAAATCCAGGCCACTTTCCATATTTTTTGGCACCGTCCTTCCCATTGATTTATATATTTGTTTGTTTGTCTGTTTTTTTGTTTCATTGTTATTTGTGTCTTCTCACTGCCAGACTTTGGCTCAAGGGTTCCAATCTTTCAAATTAAATTAGATTGTGAAAAAAATCAAGTTACAAATTGTTAAAGTCTGAGCAGGTGCTAGGAAATTTGTTAGAAATGGAAGTAACTTTAGTTTCCTATAGTCATTCTCTAACTAGTCTCCACAATGTTAACTTCACCCCTTCTTAATCCGCCCTCCCTGTTTCTCTGATGTGCTTGCTCTAAATACAATCCTATTGAAATCTCTCCCCACATCAAATTTGGGAGTGGCTGACCATAACCTAGAACTCAAAGTTGCACAAATTTAGGAAGAAATTAGGAAGGCATGATGGAGCTCCTCTGTCTCCATTAATCTTATCTCTACCCCTCTTTTCTCTGCACACTCTATGCGCCAGGCTAAAATAGAAGTATGCTAAATTCCCCAACTGTCTGTTTACTCATAACTTCATGTTTTAATTCATACTGCTCCTCAACCTGAAATTCCAACTCCAACCATATCCATCTGTAAAGTACCTGTTACAGTCTGAAAGTTTTTGTTCTTCCAAATTCATATGTTGATATCCAATCCCCAACCTGGTGGGGACTTTGCAATGTGGGGCTAGTTTATAAAAGCAGAGCTCTTATGATTGTGTGTACTGCCTTTATAAAAAGAAGCTCTATACAGTTTTCTAGGCCCTTCCACATTGTGAGGATACGAAGATAAGCCTATGACCCAGAAGAAGGCCTTAACCAGAACCCTGCCGTACTGATACCCTGATCTTGGACTTTCAGCCCCCAGAACTGTAAAAATTAATTTCTGCTCTTTGTAAGGCACTGGTCTATGGTGTTTTGTTATAGCAGCCCAAGCAGACTAAATTAGTGCCTACTTTCTTTTGTATTACTACTTTTTCAAGTGCTGGCTTTTATTTTAAGACTTTATTGACACCCCTTCCTCCCTTGAGGAGTCTATAATTCTTTATTTTATTATAAACAGTATTTTATAAACATTTCTACTATAGTAAGGGGTTGACATTATTTGTGTAATTTATGTTTTATTCCCCATATAGTTTGTGGTTCTTATATCCTTATGGACTGAACCCCACATAATTCTAAAATTTTAAAAGTCCAGAATTCCGTTTTATTTATTTTTATGTCCCCAACACCTTGCAAAATGGCCTGACGCATAACAAATAACCTGGACTTAGTAAAAGAATACAGGGAAGATGGAAAGGGCCCTATTCATATATAAACAAACTAATATTGAAGTCAAGTACAGTGTAAAGTCCTTCTTAATATACTAGAAGTGAATCGAAACTCAAAAAAAATGTATTTTTTAATCATGATTTTGTTCTTAGTCATAATAAGAAATGCAAGAAAAATAGATATATAATGAGAAATGAGGGGGAAATTATTTGAATATCTCTAGAGGATAATTTCCTTCCCATGTCAGTAGTTGAGCAGGGAAATGACCCAGCGGGGCTAAGAGTTCTACAGAGAGATAAAAGCTTTGACTGATCTCAGGGTTCCTGCAATGCAAAACTGTTCTCACAGCCCTCAATGTATAGACACGGTCCTTGCTATACACATTCCCTATATTCCTGGGCCTGGAAATTTCTTGATATATCTTTTATTTCTTAGGAAAAAGTAGTTACCCAACACTTCTTGGCATACCCTATAGATGTGTAAGACGGAGTAGGAAGAGGGCTTATCCTCTTTAGTGGGTACTCTCCGTCACATGTCCAGTCTGCTGGTCTGGACATACTCCTCCCAGTTAGAAATTCTGGGAAAAGTATACACTACTGTGTCAGGGTCTGTGGAATGAGTTTGGAGGACAATATGCACTATATTTCACCACTGTCTGTGAACTTTGCCCAATAAAATGTGTGTTATAGCTGCACCATGAGGCACTCATGGTGTGTTTCAGAAGACATAAGACAATTGGTGCTGAATGTAGGTCACATTCTACTTCCCTGTGCCATGTTTGTTTTGTTTTGTTTTGTTTTGTTTTGTTTTGTTTTGTAAGTGAGAGAATTTTACCTGGCCATCTTATCACATAGGAAAAAAGACAGGTAACCAGAAAGTGTTGTGACTTAGTAGCGTGTAACTCAGGATTGGGCACAGTGGTGACACTGTCCACTAGCCAACAGACCTCAGATGGAACTGCTGTGATGTCTGTTCAGGGTTCAAGAAAAGGCTGGGTGCCCATAGATTCCACTAGCTCAGAACCAGTAAGGTCTCAGAGATGTCTGCTCCAGGTCTCCAACAGAACAACGGTGGAAAAATCTGTCAGTCATTAAAACTCTAAAACAAGCAGAACATTTGAAGCCAAGGTGGATTTGTCAAAAAGGAAAATCAGGTTAGTAAAACATTTGGTAGCCAAGAAGAAACAAGTATAAAACTGCAAAGTATACTTGCTTTCGACCAGACTCGGAGACTGATAAAAATTAAGGGACAAATAGCTTGTTGAGATGGGAGCTTAGCAATTGAAGGCAGCACTGTGTAGATAAGCTGATAACAAGACCCAGACTTGATTTTAGAAAATTCTAGGGATGGGATAAGCCAGGATAAGGGATAGGTAAGTTGTAGTTCCCCCTTCTTATCCCAAACAAAGACGCTAAGTATTCCTAAAATTCCTAGGATAACAGGGCATAGATAGCTATTACTTTTATGCCTGCATATAATTACTGTTCTTTTGCCAGCCCGTATAGGTGATAGGGATGTTTTGATGATCAAATGTATAGACAAGTCAGTTGGTTAGAATCAATGATATCCTCATCTTTTGCTTCTACAAAAGTCAGTAGAACATAACCAAGCGTGGTCTCTACCTGGGAAGCTTGCCAGGATTGTACAGTTGCAATAATGTCCCAAATTAGGAGGAAAAAATTTCTTGGTCTTTTCACAGGAGAGTTAGTATAGACTGAGATCTTACCCAATATTATCTCTAATGTAACATCCCTGACTGGCCAGTGGAAGCCACTAGTGCTTAAAGTCTGTGTGAAATTTAGAAACTTAACCTAGAAAGTGGCTGCTACTGTTCCCCTTTTACTTGATATCATAATGGTTACATCTTCTGCTTCTACGATTGGCATTTGTATATGTCTTTGGATATTGTCGATGCTTTATTTTTGATATCCAGTAGAAACAAAACCAAAATCAATTTCCTTTTACATGGAAAGTCATGCCAGTAACAGGCCATTAATGAAATAGACAAACCTAACTACAAGGTGAACTCTGGGTGGACATAAAGATACTCTCTTGCAATGGTAGCTGCTTGAGAATGACCTCTATTGAAAAACTGTTTTTATTGTATTGCCTTCCATCCTGGCACAAATGAGTAATTGTGATTCTGAATGAAGATAAAACTCAAGTTCCCACCATACAACTGATCATATGGAGAGTAACACAAAAAATATAAAAAATGTGTTGTTGCCCTTGCAACCACCAATTACCAAGAAAAAGACTCAAAATTGAATTGACCTCCTTGGGTAATAAAGACAATACATCCCACATCTGCAAATTTTATTCTAGATTCTATACCAAGACACTAGATAGTTAAATTTGCAAGAAAGTGTCTATAGCTAGAAGCCTTAAAAACAATCCAAACAACAACTCGAGCCCTGCCCTGCAGCCTCATAGCTCCTTCAATCCCCCATGAAATTGTAAATATCTGGATCAACTTCACAGTAGGTTGAAACTTTTGTCAAAAAACTTTTGCCACAACTCTTTCTGCTGCCAAATGTCTCCTTAGTCCCTAATAGAGAAAATTCACACAAGGAAAGGTAATGTTATCAATCTCATGTTCTCATTCTATAATTAAATCTCTATTCAGTACCCTTACTGACCCTCAAAGCTTTAGTCTCATTACTAACAGGTGTCTGCTCATCCACTGGATGCAGAGATAATCTTGCCTACTACTTTAGCTAGGCTACCAGATCAATGGGCTATGCCCTCAAGTCTTGATGCATGAAAATACAATAGGGTTTACTGATAAAAGAATCTGCCTTTAAGGTAGACATACCCAATGGAATACAGCAGTCATCATAATATGGAGGCAAACTCTTTCAATATCCATGGTCTTAGGTACTTTGCTTAAGGGTCTGAACTTCAAATGGTGTTGCTGGCCACAAAGCATACTGTCCCAAGTCTTATTAAAGATATATACAAATTCATGGGCCAAAAACTAATGGCTTAATTCTAAGGTAAGGCCACTGGGCTACTAAAGAATATATTTAGAACAACACATCCAGGTCCAACAATTCACTTATAATCTTGAATTGTATGTCATGTAAAGAAAAGTATGGGGACTATTAGATATGTGCAACTATCACCAGCCCTATAGCATTTTGACATATTTGGATGCTCTTATTATTGCAAAGTCTTTATTATTTTGCAACTATACCAGCTTCTCTAACAAGGATTTCTACAGATAGGCATGTTTGCTGTAACCTTGACCATGCAGCATGTAGAATTTGAACCTGGGTTGTAGAACGATGAGAATTTGGGAGACAGAATCAACTCTGCTATTTCTTCACTAGTACATTTCCCAGATGAACCCTGAGTCATCTTTGCATCATGTGAATCTAGTGAATCATGTGAATCTATACATGACCCTGCTTTGTAAAAAATATGAAATCAAATATGTATATAAGTTTTGAAGACATTATTTTCCACTTAATATATATGAACTTGTATGGAATAAATTAGCCAGTCACCCATATTTATGCAATGCTTGCAAATCTTTGGATCAAATGGGAAACTCATTCAAGTTTGGAATAATATTACATGGCAGATCATTAATTTTAACTTATCACCTATCATTGAGTTAACTGGCTGGAATAGTATATACATTTCTATGTTTTAATTTGACTAATGTAAGAAAATTACAACGTAAATTATTCAGATACACGACCTGACAGTATGTGATTAGCTAACAAGTGTTATTTATCGATGACGAGCATTGCTATTCATGCTCTAGGAAATGTCCAAAAGTAGTGTCAATTGTGAATACTGTATGAAGTTGTCCAGCATGGTAATGACACAATCAAATATTTAAACCATTTCTTGTGACAATTCAGTGAGAAAAATTAACTCTGACAGCAAATCTCTACAGTATACATTCACTCTTCACTGACAAAATACTTCTTGACCTTGGCAACCCTAAGTTATTTCAGGTTTTTTTAAGACATGTATTTTAATTGCTAAAATCAATAAACTAAACTTCCTCTACCAGAGGGAAAAATTATGCTATGCTGGAGTTGAGATAAAGGTATTTCCTCAGAGGTATCAGGACCAGCCTGCACTCAGAACAGTCCTTGACAGGGAATAATTATGTAATAATTTTGTACATGCTAGGATGCCATTGTTTTTATGAGACCCAAAAGGACTCCCAGTAAATAAATTTTGGACAGTTCCCAGTTAATAGGAAATCCCATAATCCAGTGTTAAGTTTTATCGCTTTTACTGTATGTTAGATTGCTTTGGAAATGCACTGAATATAAATGTTTAAATTAATAATTGATCATTATTATCAGTTTTTTTCATGTTAATTCATTGTACCTAATATAATTCATTAATTCAATATAAATCATTATATTAAATACAAATAAGTATTTTATGGAATCCAAAATTCTGCCTGCTTTAAGGAACAAACATAATAGATATACTTAGGAGAGAAAGATACTATTATTTTGTTCTTCAGAAACAGCCTCAATCTAACTGTAAATCTAAAATGTCTATGACCTTTTCTATACTTGCAGGTTGAAACAAGTAATTACATTTGTCTCTAAGCAGTTCCTGTCCATAAAGCTTTCAGAATCCAAAGAAACATCACGATTGTTACTATTGCTTCTTAAGTTCTTCCATTTCTCCCTTTTGGAAATAATAGTACATATATAGTGTTCATCTGGATTTATAATAAGAAATTTCAGAATATTTGTAAAATATTCTATACCTCATGGAATTACAAAATGGGAAGGGTTAATTGCATCAAAAGAAAATGGGTTTGTTAGAAATAGCTTTTCTTTTCAATAGTCACATTTTTCTTTGCCTTTTAGCTTCTCTTATAGTTTTCAAATCCCCATTTTGCTCAGTTGGAACAAGAACAATTATGCCAGGAGGGATAGGGTACTCTCACCATGCTTACTAGAAAGAAAGGCACCCACGCTGCATGACAGTTATCACTGGATTTACTATCTGTCAGCAGATGCTTGCTGAAATGAAAATGTTCCCTGAATTCATGTTGTGCCTATCTTCTCTACTCCCTAGTGCCTTTCCTCCTCGGGGAATTATAGGGATAAGAATCTTTCTCTCTTATAACTGATGTTTTAGAGCTCACAGAGCAATATGTCTTTTGCCCCTCTCTGGGGAGTCATTTATCTCCTCTAAAGCACAGTTTTATTATTTTGTTTTAAAGAGCAAGGTTTGGGTGCACATAACCCATTCAGTTATCGGGGTTAGATGCAATTGTTTCCATCTTCCAGGGTGCCTGCTTTTTCCACATAATGAGTGATTTATAAATGCTGCACTATGTGATTTCTGGCTTTGCTACCTATCCACTAGGAGAAAACCATTATTCATTCAAATACACACTGCACACATAAAAATCCAGTGAAAATTATTTTTACTGACAATATCCCAATTAGATGAGCTGGGAAGAAAGAGGCTAGTGGAAGAAACAGGGTGACAGGCAAATTTTGTAACCTCTCCAGGCTCCTGCTGCTGCATTTAGTTCAGAACTTGTGGTATGGTCTTTTATATCTGATATTCCTTACCCTCCCCTCCTCCTCTTCCTTTCTCTCACCATTGCACCTATTCCTTTTTCCCTGATGTATCTGTGGACTAAGGTGGGTTAAAGAGTAGATTAAGGTGTTAAAAAACTGTTTAAAAGGTATTTAAAATACATCTTGCCCACAGTAATGTTACTAATACTTCTACTATGAATAGGACTGCTGGTGCTACTACTACTAGCAACAACACCAAAAAAAAAAAAAAGTGATATTCAAAACATACTTGATATATATAACAAGTCTGTGAGGTAGGTAAAATGTACAAGTATTTTATCTCCATTTTGCAGAGGAGAAAAGCAAGGTTACAATATTTAGCCACAGTCACAGAGTGGGAAAGCAGCAGAGAATCAGATCTGACTCACTTCTTTTTAACTCAGCAAGATCTAAAGAGATTTGCTCCTGAAAACCACTTGGTATTGAAATGCACTTTAGAATGGTCAGGAATGTATCATTTGCCTAACATATCAAGGCTTATCATGGCCCTTTTGTTGTATTCCCAACTCCATTATTAGACTGAGATCCAAAGGAAAGGATCTTATGCATATAACTCATTAGGCACAGTACCTCACGGAGAATGAGATTCACGGTGGGCTCTATAAGCACCCTTGTTGAAAGAGTACATCAAAATCATAGAAAACACCAGCTTCCTCTTGAGAATATTCATAGCACACATAGGGACATGGACAATTTCACACAACCGACTGTTGATTCACATTGGTTGGCTAATTGAATGTTGGTAATCTTCAAAATATATACAGTTTATATCCAAAAAGTGAAAGAAAAGAGATCAGTGTGCAAAGTTGGTTTTTTATATTTAACACATTTTTTCCCATAAGATGTGTTCTAAATTGCAGTTAAATTATCAGACTAGGAAAAAGATGACGTTAAAAGAAAAACATATATTACAATATACACGCTGCTTTTCCAACTCAGGTATGTGTCTAGATTAATGTACATTTATTGTTAGAGGTGTGTGTGTGTGTGTGTGTGTCAAATTTTTTTACATTTTCTTAAGGTAAGTCTTTATTCTAAAATAACTGTTACCACATATTTCAATAATTGTGAATATCTGTTAGGGTTTAGAATACTCCTTCTATGTATGGTTATGCATAGGATGGAACAGCAAGCACTGAATTCGTACATATGTTCCCAGGATGCTCTGGTCCCTGGAGAAGAAACAGTACAATGGTCTCTTCTACTTACCTATAGGATCATTTGAATTTTTTTTTTCAGGAGAATCTCCACATTTTTACTTAGTAATGCTGACTTGATTACGATCAGCTGCCTCTTCAACTAAATACATGCCTAATATTACACAAATGGAGCGCAACAGTTACCAGCATTTTGCCAAGAGCTTCCTCTGCATTCCCAATGCAGGAAAAGATAAGTAGTTATAACCACATTGAAGAGTTTATTCAGTACTTGTGAAGGCACAAGCATGTGTAGTGCAGTTGCAGTCCTCACCATGTTTTGATCAAAAGAAGCTGCTCTCCATGCCTTGTGTTACTTAAAATGAGAAACCTTCGTCAGTAAAGCTACCAATTTTCCATTGATGCCCCTGTCACATTCACCTGCGTCTGTCAAATAAGTCATAATATGATTTTTATTTTAAATAGTTTTTGTTCTCAAAGCAATTTAAGTTGTCAGAGAATAACACAGAGCTTAGGTAAATTTGAGAAAAGCCACAAATGAGAATATGAAGGGCCATAAATCATTTGGCTTTCAGTTGACTAAAACTATTAAAGGAAAAAGTATATATTGAAACAATCTGCCATTTCTTCCTCTGTTCTGGAGACCCCCAGCCCACCCCAGTCTGAGAAAATTATATTATTATTATAATGGACAAAGATTGTTAAAAGTCACCAAATTATTACAAATATGTGACCAAACACTCCCATGATTGCTCTGTCTTCCTTTGTCATTGATGCTTGGGGCTAAGAAAGAATGGACAGCTGGCTACATCAACAACACATATTATCTGAAAAGAAAGCTAAAGATCACAGACGTGATATTTTTCTTCTTTGTTCCTGCAATATCTCAGAAGTCATTGTCAAAATGATCGAATTTACGTAGCATAAAGCGGTGCTTTAAGATTACTTCATTCAAGTATATTTCTGTTTATACAGCTAAGTCACCAGCAGTTACCTTATTTTCGCAAAGGCTTATAAATTTAAACTCCGTAATATTCTAGCAATTTACCCTCTAAAATTTTTCAAAGTATCTAAAATCAGAATCAATCTTATTCTTTACCTTAGTTTCATCTTATCACATCTGCATTTATCCCAAACATCAATGCAGTTGTTTTGTTTTTATTCTTGTTTTTGTTAACATACCTAAAATCTTTCTACCTCAATTTTGCTATACTTTCTAGTCTAATGTGATCAATTAAGTGACTGCCCCCAAATGAACAGAAAGGTTTTTTTCACTTTACACCATTTAGACAAATAAATCAGCATGTGTGCACGTGCATGCACGCGTGCCATAAAATAAATAAAAAATCAATCTTAAACTTTGCAGATACAACCTAAAGACTCAGTTTTCTAGTAGTCTAAGTAAAATACTCACATATAATATCATTGAGAAGCAAAGCAGGTGGGAACTTTCTGACAAAGAAAGAAAAAAGAGAATTGGGAGAATTAGCTGAGATCCTAAGAAAAGCTATGTAACACCTTAATGAATTAATATATTTTTAACGTTTTCTTGCGGCTTTAGGTTATTTGTTTTTTTAATTTTAAAAGGAAGAAAATATCAAGAAACAAAGATGTTATAAACTAAAACACTTTTATCCACTTGTTTCTTTTTATAAAGGAAGAGTTCTCAAAGACATTAGTAAATGAAAAGCATATTATAAAATTTATTTACTTCCAAACTATATGAATTGTTGACTTAACTTGCCTTTGAACTCCCCTCTTGTTCCTATAAAAATTACATTTTAAAATTTAAAACTTACTTGTGTCTAATACTGTGACAAAGTTCCTTTTGTTTTGTTTTGCTTTGTTTCTTTAGTGACTTCAAGTAATCAAGGATAGTTCCTTTCAGTGTCTTTGTGGAGGGTCTCACGGTCTTTCCCTGTTTCTCAATTTTAATTC
Organism: Ursus maritimus; assembly: GCF_017311325.1. NCBI lineage: Eukaryota > Metazoa > Chordata > Mammalia > Carnivora > Ursidae > Ursus > Ursus maritimus. The sequence continues at coordinate 21,418,870 of NW_024426552.1, forward strand.
TTTACTGATAGTTAACAAGCTTGTTTTGCCCGGAAATTATTAAAGAGTTCACCTCTTTCTAGCTTCAGGAAATGTTATTCTGTTTTTCTGCAAACTCAATTTAATGCACTTTCTGTTCTACCTCAGAAAATATATGAGAAATTATAACAGTTTTTTAAATTGATTATTTTTTTCTTCTCCCTATCACTGAGTCTTTCATTGACCACTGGTCTAAAAGTATGAAAGTTTACTATATAGTATTAAAAACTTATGATTGTTTGGTAGAATATCTCTCCCCTATAATTTGGAATATTAGAATAGTTTTAAATGTCTGTTGGTGGGGTGCCTGGCTGGCTCAGTCAGTTAAGCGTCTGTCTTTAGCTCAGGTCATGATCCCAGGGTTCTGGGATCGAGTTCCGCATCAGGAACCTTACGCAGTGGGGAGCCCGCTTCTCCCTCTGCCTGCTGCTCCCCCTGCTTGTGCTCTCTTTCTCTCTCTGTCAAATAAATAAATAAAATCTAAGAAAAAAAAAAAGTCTGATGGTTGAAGTGCTTACATTTAGGTTAAACTTTTGTTGTGTTGATGTGCGTGTCTGCATTGCCCACCCTATCTGGAAGCATACCAGAATGGGGATTCTGAGGAATGTCTTTTAGCCTAACTATGCTGATATAACACAAAGCCATCACAAGATACCAGACTTCTTTTTTTTTTTGGTAGCACTGTAGTTTTTTAGTGTGTCATTCTCACACTTCCCCATCCATCCCACAGCTATTAAAGTGGGCTTGTTTCCTCATCTTCATACCATTTTCTTGGGGTGCCTGGGTGGCTCAAGCACTTAAGCATCTGACTCTTGATTCCAGTTCAAGTCAAGATTTCAGGGTTGTGAGATCTAGCCCCATGTAGGTCTCGACACTCAATGGGGAGTCTACTCGAGATTCTCTCACTTTCCTTCTGCCTCTCCCCTCTCCGTGTGTGTCATGCGCACTTTCTTTCTCTCTCTAAAATAAATAAATAGATAGATGATAGATAGATAGATAGATAGATAGATAGATAGATAGATAGATAGATACAGCTTTAAACAAAATGTTTTTTCTCTGAGGGAAATTAAGTTGAAGACAAAATTAAAACACTTTTTTAAAAGTCATGTGTACAACAACCATGATGTCCTTCAGTAGGTGAATGGATATGTAGATTGTGTTACATCCAGAAAATGGATATTAGTCAGTACTAAAAAGAAATGAGCTATGAAGCCATGAAAGACATGGAAGAACTTTAAATGCATGTTACTAACTGTAAGAAAATAATCTGAAAAGGCTACATGCTATATGATTCCAACAATATGACATTCTGGAAAAAAGAGAAGTATGGAGACAATAAAAAGATGAGTTGTTGCCAGGGGCTGGAGGGCAGGTACAGATAAATAAAGCACAGAGGATATTTATGGCAGTGAAATTATTCTGTATGATACCATAATGATAGACATATGCCATTATGCATTTGTGCAAACCCGTAGAATGCACAACACCAACCGTGAACCCTAATATAAACTATGGAGTTTGGGTGATAATGGTGTGTCAATGTAGGCTCGTCGATTGTAACAAATGTACTACTCTCTGGGGATGTTGATAACATGGGAAACTATGCATGTTTGGGGGTAGTGGCCATGGAAAAATCTATACCTTCCTCTCCATTTTTCTGTGAATCTAAAACTGCTTTAAAAAATAGTATCTTTTATTTTTATTTATTTTTGTTTGTTTGTTTGTTTTTTTAAGTAGGTTCTATGCCCAATGTGGAGCCCGAGGCAGGGCTTGAACTCACAACCCTACCATCAAACGTGAGCTGAGATCAAAAGATGGTTGCCCAACTTACTGAGCCACCCAGGTGCCCCCCAAAATAAAATCTTTTCAACAATAACTATATGAAGCACAACAACCTAAGTCATTTATACAAGAGGTTCTCAAAGTATAGTCCCAGAGCTTTGGTATCACCCAGGAACTGCTTAGAGAAGCAAATTCTCAGGCACTCCTCTCGCCTTATTGAATCAGAAATTCTGGGTGTGAGGTCCAATAATCACCACTGAAGAAGCCTTGCTGATCATAGTAATGCACACTAAAATCTAAGAAGCACAGTGTTTGATGACGTAATTCTAACCCTAGACTACTTGCAAGTCGGATTTCCAAATAGTTAGCTCCTTATGTTCTTGATATTCTATCCGGGCCTTCACCTCGCCCTTCTTCAAGATAAGAAATATTACCATTTTGCTATATTATTTTAAAACCTCTTATATACAGTCTTAGAATTGCCCGTTCCCCACTTGCCTGAAAATTGAGTATTAGCTCCTGGTATCTTCTCTCAGCCTCATCCAAATTTCATTGTATCAGGTAGATATTTCAAAATGTGTGGGATGATGCTGGGAGCTTGTCTAGTTTCACTGTAGATGAAGTTTTCATCTCTATTTTATTGTGATTTATATCACCTTAAATGTCTGTCAAACAATTTTGGAAATATGCACCAACTCTCTATCTTTCCTGGAAGTCTCTCAGTGCACTGCATATTTATTAGATACTAACACCTAATGGAATGTAACTTCTTTGCTTTAAAATATAAACTTCTTTGCAATGTCATGGTTTCAGGTACACCTGAGAGCTATTTCAGTGCATCGTTATCTCCACTGAAATGGAAAAGGGATCTAGGGGTTATTTCTCTCTAACAGAAGAGAGGTGTACCCGTCTGCTGGAAAGTAACATAGGTTGTCCCCCAGTATTGACCAAAAAGAAGCTAGGATTTCGAAAGAGCGTAGTCCCACCACGTATTAGAAGGCTCTGAAGAATTACATTTGTTTTGCTATCTTGCTAAGAATACAGGTCACATATTGGCTTCTCACTGGTGTTTTTAATAAGGAAAAGTGTACTAAAGAGAAACTGGAGAAAGAAACTACTTAGGTTAGATAAAAAGAAATGCACGTAAAACAACTGTAGAAAAAATACCTTCTCTCGCAGTCAAAACCTAAGGGATAGCTACCCTAAATGCTGCGCAAAGAAAAACACATGAGCCAAGGTGCTCAGCTGTCACCTGACCTTCTTTCCTTTACTCACTTTGCTGGCTTTTCCTACAAAAACATGCTTTTCTCTTAGTAGGTGTGGCCCTGGATCCACTTGCATTGTTTCTTATCATCTCAGTATTAAGACTTTTACAGGCCTTGTCAGGGTGTAAACTAATTTTCACTTTTCTCATAATGATATATTGATGTTTTTACCAGGATATCAAAAACAAAGATTTTCTGAACAATATTTGGTCTTTTTGTGTGTACTTAAGACCACTGACTGTATGATCCGGCTGTGAGCGTGGAGTAATATTTTTGATCCTGAGCTCCCGCTAGCCGCTGCCTCTATCCTGGAAACATTGACCTTCATAAGAAAATAAGGAGTGTCCATTCAGGGAGCACCATATTTCCTGTGGAGAGAATATATGTCAAAGGCAAAATTCACCTTAAAATTTCGGAGACAGAGCAGTTGACGGTGTGGTGAAGCACCAGGATAAGGAAACGTAGACAAGAAAATGAGTTTTATTATAAATGTATTTGAGGAAATGTGTTTTATAATTATTAATTATATAAATTATAACAATTTATAAATTATTTTACTATTTATGTAAACAATTATTACCTTAACAATTAATTAGCATATTCTGCTTTTCTTGTTCCTGCCATATGTTTCATATACACAAACAAGCTCTCCTACTATTGACGATTCTTTACAAACTTCAAAAAAATGTGTTAATTATTCATTGAGAATACCACAATCTCATAGTTTATCAGGCAACCATTTTTGAAAATTCAGTATTTTCAAAGCATTTTATATATAATAACTACGTTTTAGAAAACAATTTTAGAGATAATATCGGGTGTATAAATTAAAACATTCTTTGTGTAAATTAACTTCTAACACAAAACAATCCATCTTCTCTCATACAGTAAGCCAAATTCCTAATGAACATAATATAAATAAAATTTGTATATCTGAAATTTAATTAAATATAAGGGATAGCATGAAAAATTTAAACATGTAAACGTTAGTATAGTATTATTTAAAATCTTATAGTAATACATAAAGATTGAAGATATGTTGAGAGAAAGTTTCATAATGAAGTAATTATATTTGTGCATCATCTAACATATTTCATTTTGAGAACTCTTTGATATAGAATGTGGTATACCATAATTCAGTGTAAATTTTACATTTTAATGATAAAACATAATATGGTAAGATGAATATGTCCTTGTAATACAGCAGAAATTGTCATAAAATTCACCAGTGTATTTTAGTTGCGTGACTTTATGCAATTATCTTTCTGAGCTTAGTATTCTTATACAGATATCAAATTTCAAGTGTGTGGGCATGCTTGTGTTTGTGTGTGTATACAGATTAAATTATATAACATTTCTGAAAGCACATACAACAGAATTTTTTCAGCTGGACATATGTTTTTTTATAAATTCAAAGATTAAAATAATAAGTCATATGATAATAAAATTCTGTTTTCTTACCTTTTATTACCCTTATTTTAGGTGAAATGGCATTTTTGGCTTGAATTATGCACATGAATCTCTCCAATTTCTATTATGATTAACATACATAGATAGACATGGCTTATATAGATATGCACTATGGCCCTTGTTTGTCATTTTTATATCGAAAACAAAGCAGCAAATTCATGATATAATTGGTGTCATAAATAACAGATGCACTTGCAGTACTTTTTCACTTGAATAGGTACATTTATTTTTCATCTGGTATTAGATAGTGCTCTGCTTATATACCCTTGGGAAACAACAGAGTTATCTCTTTGTATCTAGAGAACAACTAGACTTTGATAAATGGAATGGGGCAGAGCTCATGTACCATAGATTTCATATATTACTTCCCACAAAAGGGTTTTTTTTGGTATATCAACAATGTTTTATTTTATTGACATTATTAAAAGTTATTAGTTACTGAGTACAAGTTTTGAACAAGCGTAGATTTTTCAGTGGGAAAATTTGTAGTTGGGGGAATTTTCCGAAATAAAGTAGAGAATACTTTTACGTTCACAACAATGCGGGGAACGAAAAGTACTAAACTAAAAAAAAAAAAAAAAAAAAAAGCAACTTCATAATCCATGTATTGCTACTGTGACCTTGTTTTCCACAAATTACAAGTGTGCACAAATGAGTTAAGAGTGTGCAAAAATATTTATCCCCACTGGGAACCTAGTTAGTTGAATAAGACATAAAATATTAAGCCAGCTGCCTCTAACATCAAGTAACTTACTCATTTTTTTTAATATGTCATATAATTTTAACATTTTCTATACATGCCATGATATGAAATATTTGAGAAACAATTTAATGAAAACAACTCTTTAAAAAAGAATTGTCAGATAAAATATTTTTAAATGATATTCAAAATACATCACTGATCTTTTTTTTTTTTTTCCTTTAATGTAAGGTATCTCCTGAGGCCAATAATAAAGTAAAAGTTGGATCCCTGGAGAATAAGCAAACCCCTAAGGAAATCTTTCTCCCTGTGGCTTTTGGAAAAACTCTGGTGAAATTTAGACTGTGTAGGGCAAGAAAGAAAGGAGAATACCCAAGAATGCCTAGGAAATTCCCAAAGTAATAGTTCAAAGAGTCAACCCATATATAGTTGGGCACCAAAGAAATATATCTTCAGTTTGTGTGAATATATTCATGAAGCAGAAAAGAGCAGCAAGGAATCTTGGCCTTAGTACTAGATTGAAAGAAAAACAATCTTTTCTGAGAAATCATGACAAACTAGCTCAACATAGATTCTGGACTGAATCCATTCTACTTTAAGTTCTGAAAATATTAAATGAAGAATTAAAATGTTATGTGGCTGTTAATACCTCTGGAAACAGAGAGAAACACAAATTCTATTTTGAGGGACACAATTTTATCCAGGCCTCAAATAACAGCCAAAAATAGAGTTTCAAAAAAATAATAATAATCAGCATAAATTCAAAAATTACCAATAAAACACACAGAGGTACAATACCATGAGTAATTACCACAAGGTGCAACGGAGATTAGAATCAAACCAATAAAGGTTTTAGAATTTAAGCTTACTGAGTGTCTGGGTGGCTCAGTGGGTTAAGCATCTGACTCTTGGTTTTGGCTCAGGTCATGATGTCACAGTCATGGGATTAAGCCCCACCTCCTGCTCTGCGCTCAGCATGGAGCCTGCTTCAGATTCTCTCTCTCTCTCCCTCCTGCTCACATCTTTCTCTCTCTCAAATAAATGAATAAGTAGAGAATCTTAAAAAAATAATTTAAGCTTATTAGGAACAAAATTTAAATAAACACTTAATCCAATTTAAAATTTATTTGCGATACCTGAACATACGGAAGAAAAACTAGAATTATAAGAAATAATGGAACAAATTTTAAAATAAATAATATGATAGAATTTTTGAGGTAATAACTCTAAAGATATAAAGCTGAGATGTAATGAATTAGTCAATCAGTAGATTAAATATTATTAAAAAGGAAATTACTGACCTAAAAGATAGATGCAAAGATGCAAATGTAGTCCAAAAAGACAAATAGAATTTCTCAATTTTGCTTATTTAAAACAGATTAAGTTAATTCCAAGGAAATTTGCAACTACATAAATTTTAAAACTATGGATTATTTGGTAGGGAGTTACGAAACTGAACAAGTTCAACTGTATTAAGATAACTAGGTATATCAACATTTAAGACAAAAACACAAGAAGATAATATGATGTTAGAAATAAGCCCAAAAAGATCAGTAATCACAATACAAGTTAACAGATTAAACTTGAAAAATCAAAGGTCAGAAATCACAATAAATAAATAAAACTCAGTAGTCAAGGAAAGGATTTTCAGAATGTAAACAAAAAGAAAATTCAGCTAAGTTTGTGAGGAAAACATTCCAGTGTAAAAGAATTTTAAACCATGTTTTCAAGAATAGCCACCCGCACTTCCAGAAACTGGGAAACATTAGACTTTGTATTTCCAACATAAAAAATTCAGGTTTCTTTTATACACAAGAACAACTTAATACTGCTCCAAAAGTTGCTCTGAGATAACAGTTGGGGAAGGATCTTGTGATATTTAAGTAGGAAAGGTGAGAACTCTTGAGAGCTCAGAGCATTATCAGATCCTGTCTTTATTTAAAATTTAAAATATAGATATTTTCTTTGTTATGGATATTCATATTAAGTTTAATTTTTAAAATATATGACAAAATATAATTAATCTATTTAAACCATTTATCTAAATTTTGGGGAAACCTCACTTGCCTCACCCTGCCCTTGGCAATCCTTATGTATGTAGTAAGCCATTCTTGCCTCAAGGCTAAAATTAGCACAAGGTGATGGCAACATATGTGTGTCTTTCAAAGCTTCCGCAGGGAATTCCATTGCAATATACAGTCATGTGCATGCATGGGACAACTTCAAAGGACCTAGCCCACGTGTTGGCAAGGAACTTATTTTGCTGCAATTCCTTTACATAGATTCAGTCTTCAAGCTATAATATTTAACTTAGTGTGGAGTCCAGTATTAGTCTATCAAATAAGAAATATGCTAACATGATTTTGATATTTTGTGAATCCTTGAAAACAAGATATAAAATTAAATTGCAAATGGGGAACAGACCTCCAACTTCTGTTTTACTCTGTTATTTGCAGAGGTTTTTCCATTTTACAAATAGCACGTGTAAGGCAGCACAAAACATAAGAATTTTTATTGACTGAAAGCCACTGTCCTCTCTACTATATGTTATATGAAAAAGCCACACAAAACATAGAAATGAAGTTAAATATAAAAGAGTAAAAGAGTTTTATTAAGCAACTACTAATACGAAAGAAAGAAACAATAAAGTCAAACATTACTTTTCTTTTATGCAATACTAAAATGTCAATCCCCAATTAATTAATAACGCATATTTATTGCTTAAAAGCCTAAAATATTATATTTTATCTCTTTTTTTAAAAAACATTAAGTGACAAACAACACCCACACACACAAAATGTCAGAGGCACTCAAAAATGCATTCATATTTAGCTCATGATCTATAGGTCACCACGTGGCTTTACTGTGCAGTTTTTCTGGTCTAAAATGAATTTACTCATATAATTGGTCATCAGCTAACTGCCAGTTAGTCTGGATGGTCTTGCTAGAATGTTTCCAAAAGACTGGCCTGGGGATGATCTCATGTTAATCAGCAGATAATAAGAAACAAGCACAATCGATCAAGCACTGTTCAAGCCCATATCATGTTTGCTAAAACTCCATTAGCCAAGGAAGACAAATGCCAGAGTCAAGTGGGAGAGTACTGTAAGGCATTGTAGGGCACACAACAAAGGGTACAGATTCAAAGACAGGTAAAGCATCAAAGTTACTAATGCAATCACTCCTCTATAATTATAAAAGCAACTACAAGGCAAAATCAATAAGTTCTCCATTATGTGCAGGTATTTTAACCCGTTTCTCCCAGTAATTGATAAATCCAGCAGAAAAAAAATGAAGAACTGAAATATTTGAATAACACAGTTAATATGTTTGTACATTTGTAGAACATAAAAATACCCACATTTCTACCCAGCAAGTATGGAATATTACCAACGGTACGCATATGTGGGGCCATGAAGCAAACCTAAATAAAGTTGACATAATTCATATCATTCTCTGACTCTAATGAATTAAGTTAGAAAATAAAAACATATGATTAATTATACCAAACAGATAGAAATTTTTTAAAAAACACACTTCAACGTATTTATGGCTTAAAGAAAAATTCACAATGGAAATTAGACATTACTTAGAACTATCATTAAAAAGATACATCATGACAAAACATAGAAGATGGAGACAATAAGTACCTAAAAGAAAATTTTACATAAAGAATTAATTTAGGGGCACCTGGGTGGCTCAGTCGGTTAAGCACCTGCTTTCAGCTCAGGTCATGATCCCAGGGTCCTGGGATCAAGCCCTGCATTGAGCTCCCTGCTCAGCAAGGAGCCTGCTTCTTCCTCTCCCTCTGCCTGGTGCTCCCCCTACTTGTGTTCTCTCTCTCTCTCTCTGTCAAATAAATTAATAAAACCTTTTTTTAAAAAAATAAAATCTTTAAAAAAATTAATTTAGAGAAGAATGGATCAAAATTAATGAATAACCAACTTAGAAAGATTAGAAAAAGATCAAAGTAAACACCCAAAAGAAGAGAGGGAACAATAAACTAAAAACCTAAAAAAAAGAAAAGAAAAAATGAGAGAGAGAGAGAGAGAGAGAGAGAGAGGGGAATAACAATTTAAGGAGGGGAGAAAACACAAATTAACTAAAAGAAAGCAAGTTATAAAAAGAAAAATAAAGGATGCCTGGGTGGTACAGTTGGTTAAAGCGACCCACTCTTGATTTTGGCTCAGGTCATATTCTCAGGGTTGTGAGATAGAGCCCTGCGTTGGGCTCTGCACTCTGCAGGGCATTTGCCTGAGATGCTCTCTCCCTCTCCCTCTGCTCCTCCAGCTCATGCTCTCTCTCTCTAAAATAAATAGAAAAATCTTAAAAAAAAAAAAAAGAGTAAAACATTCAAATTTGATTGTTTGAAAAACTGACCAAATAGACTAACCCCTGGAGTAATTACCAAGTAAAAAGAAAACAGTACATATAAGTAAGTAATGTATACAACAGAGATTTAAAATATAGTGCATATGATATAAAACTTTATACAAATACATTTGAAAAGATAGATAAAATATATAGATTCTTAGAAAATTAAAACTCACCAAAAACTGACTCAGTATGAATAGTATAGGCAACCTAAACATTTCCGATTATTTAAAGGTACTACATCTGTAATTTCAAATGCTTCATTAAAAAAAAATCTGCTGGGTGCCTGGGTGGCACAGCGGTTAAGCGTCTGCCTTCGGCTCAGGGCGTGATCCCGGCGTTCTGGGATCGAGCCCCACATCAGGCTCTTCTGCTATGAGCCTGCTTCTTCCTCTCCCACTCCCCCTGCTTGTGTTCCCTCTCTCGCTGGCTGTCTCTATCTCTGTCAAATAAATAAATAAGATCTTTAAAAAAAAAAATCTGCTACATTCAAATGGGCTTGCAATTGAGTTTTACTTAATATTCATAACACTGATTATTTCAATCTTACACAAACTCTTCAAGAAATTAGATGAGGGATTATCCCTAAATAAACGGCATGCACATGGCACAAACTGGAGACTGAAGGGAAACAGGTATGTTTTCCTCAAAAGACTAATTCAAAGAATAATATCTTCTAGGCTAATTGCACTGCAAATGAGATGTTCTACTTGCCTAGATCTTTTTTTTTTTTCCCCCTAGTTCTCTGATCAAGGACCACCTGGCAAAGGAGTCTGGGTTTACTTTTCCTGAATTTTTGCCCTTTGCTGATTGTTTCCTTCAGCCTATGGGAAAAGAGCTTGGACATTAGGCTGCATACTTATACCTATAGGTCCATTATTTACTCTAGAACTCTTGTAGTCTATTATGAAAACATATTATGAAGAAACTGAAATGTTATCTCTGCTAGAGTAAATAATTTCATTTATTTTAATTTTTAAAGAAAGTGGCAAATTTATTATTTTAAAATACTGTATTCAACTTATATATTTTAAACTTTTATTTATATGTGGATGCACATTTATAGTATTTTAAAGGTCATAACAAATAATTCAGATTGAACAGAAATACTTGAGTTTTCTCATTTCCACAGGAATGCCCCAATATGAGTAGACCATGACAAAGTAAATAATACTCTTTGGGATATTTTATTGATTCTGTTATTTTGATACTTAGTTATTATAATATAATTCTATTCAAATAATTGAAGACAACCTGAATTTTCAAACTGATAATATTCTGCATATTTGCAATTTTTTAGATGCATCTTTTATCCATTTTGAATAAGCCAAAGTTGCCACTGAGATTATGTTTACTCACTAGATAGAAAGTGGAGCTTTGTAATTATTTGGTTAGCTGACAATCAATAGGAGATTATAAGCACTAAAGTGAATTGAGGGGGAAGGTGGTGCTAAATTGTCTGTTTGGTTATGGGTATTGATCAACTTAATAACACAACGGCAGAATCCCTACTTCCTTCTCTAATATTCATTCAATTCCAAATGTATTCGTTCATTTATTCCTTCAAGAAATATACAGAGGTCTATGATGCTCACTTTCTCTTTAAAAATATGTCATTTTTATTGTATCTTTATTTGTTCAGAGAGGCATCACAAGACTGTATTTTGTTCTCTCCCATTTTATCCTTATTTAATTATTTACTCATTGTTTACTACTTTGCTCCATTTTCCCACTCTCCCATTTGCTCACTCCTTCCCTATTTAAATTGGCTTGGCCTGTTTATTTTGATGTTTGCCATCTTGTCCTTATCATTTTCCCACCATACTGAGGTTTTCCTCATTCTCAGATAATCACAGTTTGTTGGGATTTCATCACAAAGAAACTAAAGAAGCAGGAATATTTTGGTTACCACTGATTTGCCACCTGCTTTGTCAAAGGCAGAGCTAGCTGTTTCCTGAATACATGAGTCTCTCTACTCTTGGCTCTGTTCTCCATTTGTAAAATAGAAAGTCAGAAATCCTCCAACGCTTGATTAAAATGGAATTTAGAATCTTAGTTAAAACCTCTATGTAACTTATAGCTGAGTAAACCACTTAATACGTAAGTCCTGCTATATTATACTCTACCTCTGTTCCGTGACTGCAATTTTCAACTCTTCCTATGACATTTGTTTGGCTTTTCAGTTTCTCTCCCTGCTCCCCAAATACACAAGAACAAAGAAGCTAAAGATTTCTGCTTTCTTCAGGTTTTATTAGACAGCTGATGAATATAAGCTTGGGGAAATAAAAGTACAATAAATGGAAAATTCCTTTGTTATGGTTTTGACTTCAGAAGTTTTAACATTTAAGTCAGTCTTTCTTTTGTTTCTGTACCACTGGGTTGAATCCCTGATGTCTCATTTCTACCTGCATGGAATTAAAGCCTAAGGTGTTTTAAGAGCTTTATATTCTATTTACAGATGTTATGTCAAAACAAGAAAGAATGTGTTTTCACTCAGTTTATAAGTAGGCTGTTTCTTTTAAAACAAATTTTAAACATATGAATGACAATAAAAATGGCATAATCTTCATAAATTAAGAGAATATAATGAAAAAGGTGATGTTCATAGAATAACATTTTCAAACATCTGCTCTAATAGTGGTATATAGATCTCTAACCCTTAGGGGTAGAATACTCTATTCAAAATGATATATTAAAATAAGCCTTGGGTCTTTAGGTGTCTTTGTCTTAAGAACTTAAAAAAGATCTTTACTCTATGGTAGGAAAAGCAATATATTAGAGCTTATCTGAACAAACCTTACATCTTAACAAGATATTATATTTTCTTTGAGAGAGAAAGCATACAATGTTCAAAACTGTATATTCTTGAGTTCATTTTATTTTTACTTTGTATCTTGAGGATGTTATCTTTCTTGTGTATTACATTATAATTCATACATAAATGCATGAGATTCCCTAAATCCTTACCCATATCTCTGTTATATGCGGTATAGGCTCTCACTACATAAAAACCAAAATTAAAAAACTGTGATCTCCTGATCTGCTAAAAGCTTGATCATATTAATACTTAAGCTGTAACTGATTTTCCCACCACCAGATCTAACCATCAGGGTGAATGATTTTGTCACCTTGCAGTCTCTGGTGACCAATCCTATTACTCCACCCCATCCATTGAATCCACAGCAATTACTATGACTTCTTTCTGTATACTTTTATGGATCTTTCCTTTTACATCACCACTAGGTAAAGGACAGACTTAAAATCAAATATCCATAAATTCAAATCGCAGTTCTTATAATTCCTAGTTATGGTGGCATGGGTAGTTGACATTTTCCTTGACTTCTTTGTTTTACAAGTCTGGGTATTCTACAGGAAAAAAAGAGATCGATATGATGAAAAAGATTGTGACATCCTAAATTTATTCTCCCATTTCTTCAAAGGTGCTGCACATAGCTCAAGACTCCTGATCTAAAAGAACCTTCGTGTCCACGGAGAACACATTTTATAAAAAAACAAACAAACAAACAAAAAAACAAAGGAGATATCAGTGATCTCATATTTGGATTCCAATATTTTTCTTAAGAATTTTGGGACAGATGTCAAATACCACTGTGAATCCCTAGTCTTTGATCCAAGTAAATTTTTACTGAATTATTGAATCTAGCCCTGGATGCCTTTGTTGATCAAGCAGGTAATTTTATAAACAATAGAAACTACTACAAAGTACCCTGTTTTACTGGAGAAACTGCACTTCAACAAAGAAAATCTGGCTTCCCGAAATGGACACATTAGATAAGGTATTTCTTCTAAGCCTCAGATTCCATGCAAGTAAAATGGAGATAAAATCTTATTACAATAAGATTTTATGAAGTTTAAATGTGGTAACAGGGGCCGCTGGGTGGCTCAGCCATTAAGTCTGCCTTCAGCTCAGGTCATGATCCCAGGGTCCTGGGATGGAGCCCCACATCGGGCTCCCTGCTCGGTGGGAAGCCTACTTCTCCCTCTCACACTTCCCTTGCTTGTGTTCCCTCTCTCGGTGTCTTTCTCTGTCAAATAAATAAAATCTTTAAAGAAAATAAGTAAGTAAGTAAGTAAGTAAGTAAATAAATAAATAAATAAATGTAGTAACATATGGAAAATACTAAGCCAGTGACTAGCAGAAGCAAAGATTTAAGAAAGGTTAGCTATTATTATTATATGAGCTCTGCTTTTATTATTTTAAAAACATGGGATGATTAACTTTACAAAACTCCAAAGTTCTTCCTCTTGGAGAGCTTTTGCTTGCCTGTCATAATTTTAAATCACACACGAGAGAGAAGAAATTAGTTTCTTCCAAAAGAAGACCATGGATAAACTGCATCTTTAATTATGGGGACTTGTTGATTCTAAGATATATTTTGTCTTATCTGGATTGATTTGTTAATGTGCAGTTTAAATCATCTTAATATGAATATTATTTAAAACACATGATTATAATATATATGTGTGTATATATATGTGTGTGTGCATATACATATATATGTACATATATGTGTATATATATATACACAGTACACATACATATACGTGTATGAGCGTGTAGGGGTGTGTGTGTGTGTCTGTGTACATATATATATATATTTGATTTTGTCATCTCAGTGCCATACTTTAAATTCTCTGAGGGAAGGGAATAAACAAATCTCTAAAAAAATATAAATCCCTTACCACCAAATATAAAGATCCACACTCTTTGGACAAGTTGATTTTCAGCTGATTGCTTGCAAAGAATTTGTGTTGCTTATTCTTTCAACAAGAGAAACTGAATCATTCCTTCCACCTTTCATTGTAACACAGAAGAATAAGTCAGTTTCTAGTCTTCCAAATCATCAGTGTTGGCAGAGTCAGCAGCCCAATCATCTCTATATGAGAAAATCGGCATTTGGGAACTGAGCAATCTTTATGAAATTTGAAAAAATATTTTACTGAACTTTAGTTTTTGAGACCATAAGCTGAGCACTTTTAATCAGAGAGAATGTATAATTTTGCACTTCGCATTATTTTACTTGAAATTGTATTGTAAACATTTTCCATATGTTATAATACTCCGTTATACCTTTATATGCTGCATAATATTTTAAAAATTTATGAATATTCATTTAGCTAAAAATATTTTCCCAGTATTTCACTATTTTTTATACTGCAGTAGTCGGCATCACTGTTCATGTAATTTTGACTTCCTAAAATGTCCTTAAAGTAAAATCTCAGGACTACAACTATTAAGATATTAGAATTTGTACTACTCTTATTAAAAATATATTCCAAAGTTGATGAAAATTTACAACACATATTTTATTGTTTGATAACTTTTTTTCAGATTTTATTTAAATTCTAGTTAGTTAACGTACAGTGCAATATTGGTTTCAGGAGTAGAATTAAGTTCTACTGAATTCATCCCTTACATACAATACCCGCTGCTCATCACAAGTGTCCTCCTTCATACCCATCACCCATCTTACCCATCCTCCACCCACTTCCCTCCATCAACCCTCAGTTTGTTCTCTATCCTAGGAGTCTCTTATGGTTTGTTTCCCTCTCTTCCCCCCCATATGTCCATCTGTTTTTGTTTCTTAAATTCCACGTATGAGGGAAATCATATGGTATTTGTCTTTCTCTGACTTATTTTGCTTAGCATAATACACTCTAGCTTCATTCACATCATTGCAAATGGCAAGATTTCATTCTTTTTGATGGCTGAGTAATATTCTGTTATATATATACCACTTCTTCTTTATCCATTCATCAGTCAATGGACATTTGTGCTTTTTCCACAGTTTGGCTATTGTTAATAATGCTGCTATAAACATTGGGGTACATGTACCCTTTTGAATCTGTATTTTTGTATTCTTTGGATAAATACCTAGTAGTGCAAGTGCTGGGAGCTAGGGTAGATCTATTTTTAACTTTTTGAGGACCCTCCATACTGTTTTCCAGAGTGGCTGCACCAGTTTGCAGTCCCATCAGCAGTGGGAGAGGATTTCCCTTTCTCCACATTCTTGCCAACACCTGTTGTTTCTTGTGTTGTTAATTTTAGCCATTCTGACAGGTGTGAGGGAGTATCTCATCGTGGTTTTGATTTGTATTTCCTTGATGATGAGTGATGTGGAGCATCTTTTCATGTTGACAACTTATTTTTAAGATGTTGCCACGCCCAGGAATAAACCTATCTCTATCATTTTATTTTACTTGACCTCCAAGAGATGCTTATGCTATTCAATGTCATGTTAAATCATCATATTTAATAGACAGAATGTAGTTGTGACAAAAACTATTTGGGAGAATCATACAGAAGCTAGAAGGAAGATTTCATATCTAAGTTCCAGGATAATAAATTGCATTGTATTGAATTCCCATTAAATACTGAGTACTGTGATAAGACTAAGGAATGTTTTCAAGACCTTAGCCAGGGTAACTAAAGAAGACTCTCAACTTATTTTAACTTAAATAGTGTGTCAATTAATCAACTTGTTTTATTGATTTATAAAACCATATCTGCTACTCTATGTACATTATGTACATAATGTACTCTATGTACATTATATCCTCTTTACAATATTGATAGATGGTAGAGGACCAGGAGAGGGGAAGTTATAGTTGTCTAGTAGCTTAAAATTCAGCTCTAATATACAAGTTTTTAATTAAAGTAATTAGTTATTTATTCGACCAACACATACTTATTGAGTGATAACATTTGTCCAGTAATATTCTATACACTAGATTTGTTAACAAAAATAGGCAAAGAACAGCCAGAAATTATACTATTTACTAATTTATACTTCTTTAAAGTAACTACGATGGGATACACGTATATTTTTAAAGTGGCCTTGACTGAAAATAAATTGATGTGTATCTTCAACATGTCATCCTAGAATGTTTAATTTTTCTAAAAGGTAAAAGGAGAGAAGTGACAGCAGGAACAAAGCCTCGGAAATGGGGCTAGAAAGGCTTATGTATGGAGAGTTCAAACCTGGTTTAGAAATGAGCATGCTTACGATTAAATGTTCATACATCCAGATGTATATAGACATAAGCTGGTAAATAAGTAACAGAAAGCTAATAATAATAGTGATAATAACAGGGTGTCTTGGTGGCCCAGTCGGTAAAGCATCTGCCTTCAGCTCAGGTCATGCTCCTGGAGTCCTGGGATGGATGGAGCACCGCATTAGGCTCCCTGCTCAGCGGGAAGTCTGCTTCTCCCTCTGCTCCTCACCCCGCTCCCTTGTGCCCTCGCCCTCTCTAGCTTCTCTCCCACTCTCAAATAAATAAATACATAAATTTGATAAAAAATAATAATGATAATAACAGTAATAATATACAATATTTGTGTATTCAGTACATATTCTGTAACAAGAGCGACCCCCAGGTATTTTACATGAAATAGTTGGGGAAATACAACAACCCTCTGAGTATGAAATGATATTTTCAAATCCATTTTACAAATAAGGAGACTGAAGCTCAGATAGATGAACTAATTGTGCTTGAGATGATATTTTTCGTAAACCGTAAGAAGGGTGTACATTGAATACACTCCTCCTGTTATTAGAGCCTGACTTCTTAGAGCTATAACCTAGATGTGACCAGCCTTCTTAGATATGCAGGGGATGGCAAGATTGACTTATCTGTGAATATCACAAGGAAGCCTATCCTCCTCTAGGGAAGAAACATGTTGAGGCTAAAGAAATGGAGAATTCCTTTTATACCTTGGATAATTTTTTGTGAAAATGTGTTTGTAGTGTGAATGAATTTATCATATCTTTAAATATATGCCCATCTTCCCAAATGGCTAACTTCTCCAGAGTAATGTATCATTTTGTGTGCTGGAACCATTTGGAATTTATTTGCCATAATCTTGTGCAAGTTATAGTGAAATAAAAAACGTAAGCAGGCCATGATAGTCTAGGCATGACCAAATTATAATTAAACACATTTATTCTGCTTTATGTTTTCCCTGAGGAGATAAGTCCTATAGGGATATTACCTAATTATTTAGGTCATAACTTTTTCTTTCTATTTACAAGTAAGAAAATTAAGCCAATGCCAATGCAATGGCAGAATGGTTATTCTTTAAAAAGATTGAACAGTTGCAAAAAAAAACTCCAAAAAACAAAACACTAAAGTTGATGCTCTATTACTGTTACGATGATAGAATCCTGTCGTTTGATTTTCCACTGAGGTTATGGAAGGAAAGTCAGAGTAATGCCTCTGCTGTGCTGAAGCAGAAAGGTCTTTATAGGTCAAATAAATCACAAGAATTAATAATACGTGCACTTGAACTTTGGGAATTGACTGGCACTTTCTGCTTTAGTTTTCAAAATTAATACTTGAAAAGTTTTCTTGGGTCGTATTATGGGAGGTAGTGGCTACAAGGCAAACGTGTACTTAGTTTGTGAAATATAATTTTTGGATACTTTCTCTTAATATAAAGTTGAAATATAAGATAAATTCCCTTTGTAGGAATTTCATGACAAATACCTTCAGACCACAAATAAAAACAATTTTCAGAAATCTGATTTTGCTTGCAGGTCTAAGGAAAGATCTCACCGTAAGTTTGGGAGTTGTGGTTTGGAATTAATGCAATGCATTGCATCTATAATAGCCTTTTTAAAAGCCTGGGTATTTAATCATGTGTATTTGCTATTGAGACTTAAAATTTTATATTTAAAAAAGAATCAGTAACTTGGAGAGTGTTTTACTCGGTGAGATTATAAAAACCTACAAGTGTGGAAGATTATATACCACAGGGAAAACTAGAGTGCCCCATATTATATAATGCTACATAAAAGATTTTAGTAGAGTAATAAAGCTACAGTTTTACAAACCAACCCTAATGGTTGTGGTAAAAAGGATGTCTACATGATTCAGAAATACTGTAACTTTTACTTTATATTAAGTTAATGAATATCAATGAGGAAATGTAATCCCCTACCCTTTACTAAAATATATTTATGATTTGAATTAAATGGAACATTAATATTTTATTTGTATTAAACAAGATGTTTAGTCAAAAAAATGAGAAATTGAAAGAAAAACGTGAATGTCATACCATCAGTATTTCTGGTTTACAAGATAGTAGAAGAATTATGCAAATTTCTTAATTCTTTATGTTCACAGCCATCTACATCTAATTATTTTGATCTGTTCCCTCTGAGAGTAGAAATACACAAGATACAGATTTACAGTAGCTGTTTCAAATTCCTTTAAAAATGGTCAGTTATTTTATAACCTAATACTTATGATTTTTCACTCCATTTTTCAGCTTCTATTTGTATTAACTGAAAAATAAGCTCTAATTAAATAAAAATGATTAATTTATTTATACCTGACACCAACTTGTGTGTTTGAAGTTGGCATGCTATTAACTCCACTCATTTTTACATGCATAAGGAAACTCTTTTTCCTTTCCCTTGATAAAATTAATTGCTATTTTGGAGTTTCTTCTTTGTTTTGTTATTTTTTTTAAATTTGCTTTTTGCCTGATCAGAGGTGACCCTACACAGGGGAAAATGCATGGGTGTTGGGGACAGAAAGTTTAATTAATAATTAACCTCAAGGTTTATGACCAAGTAGCTGTGTACTTTATGTCAGTCTTATAAACAAAACACAGAAATCCAGGATCTTTGTGAATATCAGATGAGAAGACATGGATGAATGAAGTTTATAAAATTCAAAGTCACTACAAAATTGCTGATTTTTACATTTTGAAAGACATATGATTAGTCTTTGTAGGCTAATGGAATAATTAAAGTTGTTTAATATTAACAATTAATTTAAATTCCCCAACAAATCTACTGCACTAGATTTCAAAGTACCTGGTCTTAATTAACATTGTCAGTGCTTGGATATATTAGTCAGTTAGAGCGATCTTTTAGCACTATTCAACTAAGAACTCTGCCATATTTATGTAGGGTGATTTTTCGTGCGTGTTTCTTATATTTGTGAAATTATTGCAATCCAGAGTCAGTGTTGAGGCTAACAGACCAGATCTCTCTGATAATGTAACCTAGTGCAGGGGTTGGCAAACTTTCTATCAAGAACCAGGTAGCAAATATCTCAGGTTGCAAGTAATATACCTAAATATACAAGAATAGTAACTATCCTTGCTGGCATACAGTCTCTGTTTCATATTCTTCTTTTGAATATTTATGTGTTTATTTGTTTTCTTATTTGTCTTTTACAACTCTTTAAAATGTAACAAAACAAGTTTAGCTTGAGGGCAGTAGAAAAACATGTTGTGAACTGGATTTGCCCCAGGGTCATCCTTTGCCAAATGCTGGCCTTGAAGTGGTCATGCCATCTGGACCTTCAATAGCTTAAGTTCACAGGTGAGAAATTGAGTTACACTTAAGGAAGATTGACCTGCTTGTCCAAGTACACAATGTCCAGGTCTGATCCACTTCTCTGAGTATACACTTACTTTGGAAAACCATTCCTTCCTCATATATTTGAAAATTACATTTGATATTAAAAAATTCAGAAGCCAATGAAGATGAAATAAAATTGATGTTAATTGTTGAAAGCATGTATCTTAATAGAGTTCATGATGCAATGATCTAGGATTTGTAGAAGAATCAATTACGACCTTACGGATATATACATAAATGTTTTCTCATTTCAATTTCAAGTGCTTTCAACAATATCCTGACAGAAGGCAGGTATCCTATTTATGCGTGCACATGGGAAAGAAGAACTAAAATGATTCCATGCAGTGTCAACAAAGAGAAAAATAGCAGAAGTTAGAGTAGAACACATTGTGACATCCAGATTATATCTGGATTTAACTGCCCATAGATGCTAATGTTCAACTGTATCCCAGATGGTGATTAAATTAATAAAATCTTTCATGTGTATTTCAGAACATCAGAGAAGCCATCTGGCTTGACTGTCACCTTAATTTTTAGTGTCTTTATTGTGAATTTTACAGTCCAGCATACCATTTTAATGCCAGGGAGTGTTGTATCATCCATATTTAATTATTAAGTACCTAAAAGCACTGACATTCTGAAACTAGATATGGTAAGACTGATTAAGATCATGCCCATACATGCCAAATAGTGTGTTGGAAAATACTTTGTAACTTAAGTCAGAAGAATATTGACCTGAAATAGTCAGGTACCTTAGATGGAAGTATTATATAAACTGCATTATATCTGTGAGTGTGACAATTCCCCAATTCACTGTGTGCATATAGACTCGGTTATAATATATTGTTAAGTTGCTTTCATAAAAATTCATGAGCAATAATTGTTGTGTGGAAAGTATAATAGATATACTCAGGACCAGGAACTGAGAAAATTCCCTGACTTGAATACAAGTTTGCTATTTGAGGGTAAATTATAGATAATGAAGAATTCATCTGATGCTATTACTATGCTCAAAAATTAAAGATGCTATATGCTTTGGATACTAATTAAAATGTAAAGAAGGTCCTTTGTTGTATTTTATGATTTCTATTGTTATTCTAGAAGCGAGGAAAATATTTGGAAAGATCACCCCACCATCACCACCACCATGCAGACACAAAGTAAGAAGTATGGTTCTTTAATTAATGTCCATAAAGGGATACAGCTCTGAAAGTTTATGGATCAATTTTAAATTTCTATTTTGTTTATATTAAAATGCAGATCTTCTCATAAATTGTACTGTTTATAAACAGCCAGATGAATGTATTGATTTATTACATGAATAAAGTGTGTCAAAAGATACCTGTTTGAAGTGGTAGGTGGAAAGAAAGAAAGAAAGAAAGAAAGAAAGAAAGAAAGAAAGAAAGAAAGAAAGAAAGAAAGAAAGAAAGAAAAGTCTGTTTTACTATTTAGAGCCTAATGACTTCTACTTTTAGGCGGAGGAGAGCATGCTGTCAATACTGTGTAGGATTTAGGAGCGGAAAGCAGTGTAAGATGATCTGTCAGAGAGATCAGAGGCCAGGACCTATTTTTGCTAATGTATAAATAATTCCTGTAGTCTAGATTGTCCTCAATGGCTCTCTGTAGATTGTGTAACACTAAAGGTGAGGGCTGGAACACGCTGGAGCAGAAGCAATAGTGAAATCGCCAATATTATTAAGTAGCACTTACACTGATTTGCAATTTCCTTTCTTCCTCCCAGCCAAATTGATAGTTCCTTTAACAAGTTGGATGGTGTCTTATTTCTCCCTGTTTCCAGTACACGTAGCCCCGGGCACTTTCGAAATGCTTAACCATATATGGTGAGTTCAACGGACCTACAAAGCTATTATAATCCCATGGGGCATAGGAGTCACCATCAGGAGTTTTATATTTTCAGAGAATCAAGGCCATGTCAAGAGAAAGCAGCCAGTGAAGAAGAAACAGTCAGTCCACAGCTCCATCACAAATGATGGGAGAATAAGGAAACCAAAACTCATAGGGGGAGTGTCAGATGGGAGGGCGGCAGCAGAACTATTGGCATTAGTGACCCAGTGACGTGAGAGCAGTAAAGGGTGTGAAGCCAGAACAAGACCCAGTGGCAATGGTGGTGCATGCAGCAGCTCTGGTAAAAAGTGAAAGAAGTTGATCATGAGGACTAGCAGTGGCCACAGAACCAGTGGAAAATGAGACGGGAGTCAATGATACCGGGGTGGACCCTAAGAATCCATTCATCCATATCGGCTTAGAAGCATCCCTAGAAGTTATGAATACGAGGTAGTGGAGCAGAAGTGGGATCAAAGTGTATTAGGACAAACCGATGAGGACAGTGTACAAAGACCCAAGATTAACCTCACTTTGGCCCAATTAAATCAGTATCCAAGGCAAAGAAAGAACATGAGAGAGCATTTTCCTTTCCAAGGGAATGTGAAACCCTGGAAAGTAATAGACATGATTATCAAGATGCCATTATCAAGGACAGCAACTGGGAAAATTTTCTGACTCTAATTCATGTTCATTTTTTTGAGGCTGAGATATAAACACCAACATGAGACCTGAAAATCCTGAAATAGAATCGGATATTAAACCAGAATATATAAAATTACTTCCTAGAAACATATTCGTCCCCAGAATGTGAGAACAAATACACAAATGTCATTGTTTCCTGCATATACAGATATGCAGCTTTTTCAGCTATATGATGCTAATTAGGCTTCCGTAAGAAATGCAGGTAAACTTCTAAAAGAATGTTTGTGAGACAACCCTGTTTATTCACAAGTGATAGGAAGTAATCTGAGACTATTTCTCTTTACTTGTGAGTTTGTCCACAGTATCTGTAACTCTTTAACATTTTTAGAGTGTACGAACTATATGTAACAATAATGTCAAAGCCAATATTAAGCTTAAAGTTCTAGTTAGTAAAGCTTAGTTTGTGTGTTGTGTTTGCATGCATGTACACCATCTAAATATCTAGCTGAAAAAGAGAATAACGCATGTGATCATAAAGCCATGTCATGAAGGAGTCATGCCAATCAGTTAATAATAATGACTCAGTATACACAGTTCTTAGAAACAAGAGTACGAACAAAAAGCAACCAAGTTGCTCTGTTTTTAAAGACGGATTCTAGGGGGCAGCTGGGTGGCTCATTCAGTAAAGCATCTGCTTTTGGCTCAGAACATTATCCCAGGGTCCCGGGATCCAGTCCTGCATCTGGCTCCCTGCTCAGCAGGAAGTCTGCTTCTCCCTCTCCCTCTGCACACCCCTTCCCCTCCCCCAACACACACACATGCTCTCTCTCTCCCTCTCTCAAATAAATAAATAAAATCATTTTAAAAAAGAGGAGTTCTACTGCCTTCATCATTGAGAATCTTGGTCTTCTACCACAATTACTGGTTCAATAGTGTGGTCCATTTATTTCGTTGCATTGGATGATTCCTATTGATATCACCCAGATGCCGTCACACCATATTACAGACCAAATTCAGTATACCGAAAGACTTTGCTAAAGGTAGTTCAAGGTTTTATTCGTTAACATTCTTTTTTAATTACTAGATCCCCTCATTATAATTTGTGTGTGTTTGTGTGTGGTGACAGGGGTACTTTTTAAAAACTTTTGTACACAAATATACCACTTAGAAATGTATGAAAGCCAAAGGTAACATTTCCATGTTGTAACGGAGGCTGTAACATCTCAAAATGAAGCACTTAAGAATGTGATAGACAGCTGGCGGACCATTAAATTTTCTTAGGAGGTTAGTTAATATTACATGGAACTTCACAGAGAAGATATAAATATTTATACATAATGATATATTCATTGTGAATTGACTTTTAAGTGGGGGAAAAAACTGGTAGATTTGTATAAAGAGATCCACCAGTATTTCCAAAGATAAAAGTTAATTTTCCCAGTGTCTTCTCAATTTGAGGACATCTCAAGTCTCAGGAATAGTTTTTTGTTTTTTGTTTTCCTTTCAGAGAACTCTGTTATTTTATATATGATCTACAACTTAAGTCATATAAAACACAGCAAATAATTAAATTATTTCCTTTTCACCACAGTTTCTTATTTCTTACTCCCCTAAAACAGTGTTCCATGTTGAATGGGACAATCTGTTTTGATAGCTATTTCCTTTCTTCTTCAATGTGGATATACTCAAACATCACTAATATAGTAGCATCTTTTACTTAGATCATTTGCTGAAGAATTAGGAGTTAAATTTTGACTCTAATCGGGACTGATAAATGTAAGCAAAGGAAAGAAGGATGTGAAAATGTGACCTTGGAGGTTGAATGTAAGTGTCAAGTCACATCATGGGGGTAAAATTTTGCTAAGAGGATAAAACTGCATTGAATTGATGGCCCATTCCATCCTATTCTCTCATTTATAGTTTATTTTATTTTATTATTTTATTTTATTTTATCTTTATTTAACAAGGAAATCTACAATTCTTTAGAGCTCTGTGCTAGATATTCCCTTTCCTAGTAATGAGTTTGCATTTGGAGAAGACACCAAAATTTTCTAATTTTATCTACTACATAAGAATGAATTCTTTTAAAACAGAGTGGGAAAAAATGCTCTCTTTGATTAGGCCCATGTGTATGGGGGAATCTAAACATCAGGAAGATACGGATTGCTGTGTTTTATCAGATATAATTTAAACTATCTTTTATGCATGTCAACATGGTCAATTTTATGTATCACAGAGAGATATTGAGGCTCTATAATAATCTCATATGTCATTTCTTTTGTCATTGTACAATTATTTACAATCATTACCACGTTATCTCTAAAAGTAATTTGCAATAAAACTATCAAAATTAAACAAATGTCTTAACAGGGATTTCTAGGAGATAATTATATGTAAAATGGAAAAGGAGTAAACATGATTTTCCAGTATGAAATTGTTTTCATTTGTATGCATTTCTCATGTAACTGAATTATCATTGATTCTGCAGATGTATTATGTCATTTAGGATGGCATAATACATGTCATCAGGGAAATATGTTGTAGTTATCACACATTAAATTAGACTGTCTCCCATTGTCTAAATAAAGCATTAACGAGAATGAATTATAGACGTACCTCAGAGATATTGCAGGTTTGGTTCCAGGCCTCCACATAAAGTATCTCCATTAAAAAAAGTCAAGTGAATTTTTTGTTTTCCCAGTGTATATACAAGTTATATTTTCAGTATATTTCAGTCTTTTAAGTATGCAATAGCATTATGTCTTTAAAAAATGTATATACCTTAA
The DNA here is from genome assembly GCF_017311325.1 of Ursus maritimus. Lineage (NCBI taxonomy): Eukaryota > Metazoa > Chordata > Mammalia > Carnivora > Ursidae > Ursus > Ursus maritimus. The sequence goes on from NW_024426552.1 coordinate 21,444,149, forward strand.
TTAAAAGCAGTTTCTTGCTAAAAATGTTAACCATCATGCGAGCTTTCAGCGAGTCATTATCACTGATCACAGATGCCATAACAAATATAATAACAATGAACAAGTTTGAAATGTTGTGAGAATTACCAAAATGTGACACAGAGACACAAAGTGAACAAATGATCTTGTAAAGATGCACTAATAGACTTATTCAGTGCAGGATTACCACAAACCTTCAATTTGTAAAAAATACAAAAAAAAAAAAAAAAAAGCAAAATGGATAATCTGTGAGGGCAATAAAGCAAAGGACAGTACAAGGCCTGTACTGAAAATATCAATGGAAAATATGTAACTTTGTACACAGATTAAATTCAGCTAAATCAATATATTATGCTGTATTATAGTTTTGTAGTTAATTTTGTGGTTTTCACAAGAAACATAGGTATTTCACTAGAAACATAGGTTTCTAGACTGGGAAATGCCATTTTGTGAAGATCTATAAATACAAAGAAGATTTTCTGAGTTATACGATACAGTCATCAGTCACACTTTCTGATCGTCCGAAAGGCTTAGAAATGCTTCCTGTGTTGGTGAAAATGATCATATGGAGAATCAATCCCTACCTAAGATAGAACATCGTCTAACTAGGCTTTCTATCAGTCTTTATTCGGCCATGTGTAATGAGTCCCAGCAATCAGAAATCTCACTTGAGCCTTTTATTCATTGAACTAGAGATGCTAAGAAATGGCCCCCTACCCTTCACGTCTTCTCAATGTCAGTAGAAGCAGAGCTTCCAAAGACAATGCACCTTGTCCAGTATCTGTGACAAACTGAAATGTTCATGCCCAGCTCAGCGCTTTGTGCTTATGGGTCTGGAGGATAGTACTGCCATATGGTTGGAGTATAACTTCTGGTTGTCTAAACTCCAAAACTGATTCTTCAGCCCTTCCTGAGATACCAAATATCATTTCATACATTTATGCTCACTCTAAACCAGTGCTTTTTGTTTCTTTCCTCATAACCAAAAAGTGAAACAAATGATTTAAGACATTGTTTTTCAAACTCATGGGTCATGAAGTCAATTTATCCCTCTCATATCCAAAGAATTCAGTTCTGTCTCATGTTCCAATAACTTTTTACCCCTTGCAGTAGTACCTAAAAATTGTGTAATTGTGCTCATCCTAAAAAACATGGTTTCATCCCCTGGCATGATCTTGGTTTTCTTTCTTAACTCAGAGATAGGAAGCTCTTAGAATTTTTTCTCAGAATGATAAGAATCTATCCTACAGCATTATGTAAGATTATCGAGAGATTCCTTCAGTGAGAAGGTCATATCCAGCTTGTTTGAGTTATTTTATAAAACTCAATAGTTTATTTCCTTTGTTGGGTTCTGTGGTATTTTGTGTTTGAAAAATCTCTCAACAACCATGGATACGTGAAACTATTCCTGGGCAGACAAAATGCCAAAGATCCTCACATCGTGAGGAGATTCTGTCTGACGGGGCATGTGAGAAGTTACTAACATCAAAATAACAACAGCAACTACTGAAGAAAATAAAGTAGACGTAAGCCTCTACCAAATCATTCAGTATGAATAGAATATGTAATTGAAATATATTTGATTTTTCATGTGTTAATTTGGTTGAGAGCAAAACGTAGTTATGATATGGGTGTGTTTGTTCATCAAGAGAGATCAGTATTTGATCAGTAGATCTTGACTTTGGGTTGATTTTATTTATGGCTGGGAAGAAAAACCTACCTTATTAAAGTAAAATGTTTTTAAAATAAAGTGTGCAATTGGTTCACATTTATTAATTTCTCCCTTGCCCCTCTTGTCATGCTTCACTGGGGGAGAATATTCTTTGTCCCATTGACTTTGGGTTTAGTCAAACTTTGATTTGCTCAACGCAATGTGGATAAACATGAGCCGTGAATGTATTTGTGTGGTCCAGTTCTGCTCGCCCCACCACTTCCAACTTCTGCCCTCACCCAGAATAGCTTGCTCAATATAGGAGCTGCTCCTTCGTCATGGGACCTAGAAAGAGAAGACGTAAAAACCTTGGCCCAGCCCAGCCCCACATAGTCGCGTTGCAAATTAAGCATTTCCCTCACTTAATATGGGTAAGAATATAATGAAATCTACTGAATTGTAAAGGCTGTTTATCATTGAATTGAAGACTTATTAATATAGAATGTAAAGTAGTAAAGATTTTCTTGGATGTTTATCTTGTATCATGTAAAAGAGAATTTAAAAATGTAACTCACAAGAAAAATCAAAAGAAAACAAACAAATTTTTTTTAAAAATCTGAGACAATTGGGAGCAGCTGTTGAATTAGTATTTTGGTGCATATAAAAATAAAATCTCTCTACATTTCTAGAAATGTAGAAGCACTTGTGATCTAGATTTTTTAAAAAACATCTTAGTAAAGAAAGAAGCTAGGGCATGAGTTTTGCTTTTCAAAAGGTTCTGTGACCCTCAAAAACAGCTTGATTGCTAATTAGTACTTTGATTTTAACCATTTATGCTGTCACTAAGGGACATATAATAAGCAGTTTAATCTGTTACTGGAAAGGACAAAATAACCATAAAATTTTAGAGTCTATTTTTCCTAATCTGTTAAACTAAGGGGAAATAATATCAGTCTGAGAATTTCTTTCAGTTTAGAATCATATTAGAAAACATACATGGAACAAGGTGATATTAGAACATTTATGATCACAGTTCTCTATTGAGGTTATAGTCCTAAGAACAAAAAGTAATATTTGGTGACTAGCATTTGAGGTAGCAAATTATCTACTGACTTCCAGACTTTCCATGTTTTCCAAATGTCCCCTCCAAGCCTGCTCCTGCAGTGTGCAGCGTTCAACTGCTGCTGACTTTGTCATCCTACTTGCTGAAGTCTCAAACCTTAGTGTCATCCTTGACTCTTCTCATTCACACATGTCTATTTTCATTGAATCGGGTCGACTCTACATTTAAAACATATCGCAAACTTGACAATGTCTCTTCAACTCACTTGTCACCATCCCAGGACAAGTCACATTATCTCTCTGCAGAATTATTGCCAGAGTCTGATAACAGGTGTCCCGATTCCTGACCTTGGGCCCTTCAGAGTACTCTCAACACAGCCATAGTAAAGCATAAACAGGATCATTCCCATCCTTTCCTCAAAACCCTCCAGTGGTCTCTTGTTTATTCAGGGTAAAAAACCAAGAGTCCTTCTTAGTGCCTATTAGGGCCTACTACTGGCAAAGGGTACTTCTCAACCCCACAATTTTACTCCTTTCTACCTCTTTAACCCACTTTATTCCACTGTGTCGACACTGGTTTCTGCAAGATTCCTTGAACATCCAAGCATGTTCTTACCTCAGGGTACTTTGAACATACTACCATTCTGTTTGCAAAGATCTTCTCCTGTATCATCAACAGTCATTTTCTCTCCTCTTTCGGTCTCTACTCAAAAGTCACGTTCTCAGAGAGGCCAGCCCTGAACACCTCTATCTAAAATTTCAACTGCATCCACCCATGTGAATATATATCTTGTCACATTTCCTGCTTATTTTCCCTCTTTAGCACTTATCACCATATAGCACACTATGTATTTAACTTTTATTTTTAAAGTTTCTAAGCTCAATGAGGACAGAATTGGATTTCCCTTTTGTTTTCTAGTAATATTCCCAGTGCTGGCAGTTGTCAGGCACTAATTAAAAAGATGTATTGTCTGGTGAATCAACCTATGTTAAGAACTGCAAAGAAATGCTAAAATTTAATGTTGGCACTCTGACCCTATCATGAGAGCAAAAATGAATAAGCCACCAAGAGGCTTAAGGAGAGAGGGAGTGTGGTTTGGTTGGATGTGGTCTATCAGTGTGTTATCAGAAAGAGTCTTTGTAGAAGGGGTATTGTAAACAGCCAGACCTGGAGACAGTGGCTTCCTCATTGAAAGACTGTTAGTTGGAATTTTGGCAAATGAGGGACCTGAGAAAGCCACAAAGGGCTTTGAGAGAAAGAGCCAGCTGCAATCATCCACTAAGCCAAAGCTATCTTCTACATTGCCTGCCATGTGAGAATGTTTAATTTCTTTTTTTTTTTTTAAAGATTTTATTTATTTATTTGGCAGAGATAGAGACAGCCAGCGAGAGAGGGAACACAAGCAGGAAGAGTGGGAGAGGAAGAAGCAGGCTCATAGCAGAGGAGCCTGATGTGGGGCTCAATCCCATAACGCCGGGATCACGCCCTGAGCCGAAGGCAGACGCTTAACGACTGTGCCACCCAGGCGCCCCGAGAACGTTTAATTTCTAATCCTCACCCATGAACCCAACATTTGGGGAGGTGGGAACTGTAGTAAATGTGCATGCGTGCATGTGTGTGTGTGCACGTGTGCGTGCTGTGCATGGTAGGGCCACTATCTCTAAGGTAGAGATGGGGAGCTGGCTATACCCCCTGCTCCATCTCCCCATCTCTAGACTGAAGCAGTATGTAGCGGGAAGGTGGGGGGGAAGAAGATGACCACAAATCTCTGACTCACAGCACATACTCAATTCTATTTCTGGGAGTTGGTAATACTAATGAAAGTGCAGGTTTTCTGCCAAAAGGAGAGGTACAAAAAATATGTACTATCGTTTAGGGAAAAAAACAAAAACAAAAACAAACAGCATTAGCTCGGATGAGAGGGAAGTTTAATGGAGAAAGAATATAAAATTGTCATTGATAATATGGATGGGAAGAGAGATGTTTGGGTTTCAGGGAAGGGGAGTTGGGATTGAGAGAACTGGATGGATTACCCTAAAGAATTCAGGTACAGAAGGAAGAAAAACGTGTTTGTGGTGGACTGAGAACTCTGATACATTTGCTCTGAATTTCTGGTGACTATGTTCAACTGCCTCGTAAATCGGAAACCCAAGGGTTAGTGGTTGTCATATTTGAAATAAAAAAATAAATAAATCAATGTTAAATTCACAACTGTACCAATGTTATTGTTTCAGTAAAAATAGTCTATGTTGATTTATGAGTTGATATGTGTGCTGAGGTTGGCTAGCTGTTCTATGCATCTTATATTCATCAGGCTTTTGATATGTGACAAGTATGTTTTCATCCCAATTTCATCACCAATAGCACTGAAGCATTTTCTTTAAGTGATATAGTTTATCTTAAACTTTTGCTTTACCTTAAACTTTTGCTTATCAATCTAGTCTCTAAATTGGAGTAAAAAGGAATATGTGAAAATTAGTCGCCCATAATTAGGAACCAAAGTTAATGATCATTTATGATCATTCACAAAATAAGTGATTGATCAAAAATGTTTTCTTTTTAATGCTCCTATGTGGCAATATGTACCAGAGTATAATTAATCTCTAAGTGTATTCAGAGAACATGTATCATGTTTCTATAAGGAATAAGACTAATCTCTGATTTAGGACAAGAGAAAAATAAGTACACTAATTAAAAATAAATTAAACCTAGTTTTATATTTCTTCTAAAAACTTTACAATACAATCCAATTTAAAAATGCTAATAACTGGAGAACTCATGTTGCAGAACAATAGAAATAAGAGCTAGTTTTCTAACTTTACAAAGATGCCCTTAGATAAATTATTAATGTGCCTTGAAAGAAGTTGAACACCTTTTTATGTTTATGTTAAAATGTCCTTTTGTATTTTTACTTATCACTATGGGTTGTTAAGCACATATTGTGCATAAATAATTTTGATAAAAATTTTAAGAGAAACTCATATTGTGTGTGATTGAACAGGAAGGTGGCTACTTCGGTTATATCCCGTAGTAATAACTTTATCTTAGTCAGGGAAGAAGCCCTGAAAGCCTACATTATTGTAGCTACAGAAAATTGCTCTCACATCTCTATGTTAATAATAAAAAGTAGAAATGTAAAATTTGAATGTGCAAATATAACTCCCAAAATTATAATAGAATTAAACATGAAGACATTATGTTTCATGCATATTTAACATTATGCACTAGGTATGTGCTGTATCCTCAATTCTGCTGGCATATTTGCATATTAAATTCTCCTTAGACCTAGTTCACAAAGACATCCTAAGGTGTGATACAGCAACTGCTGTTTCACAACAGATCATTACCATGGAACATCTTGACAGAGAGTATTATTGACAAGCTGAATTTCTGTTTCTTTGCATCTTTGGTAATGACTTTGGTGGCCTTAATCTTCAGCAGCTAAGCTGGTTTGATCACAAGTACAAACCATAGCATGTTATGAATGGCAAGTGTTCAAATGCTCTCTGCAGTTGTATCTCTGAGGAATGCACATAAATTCTCAGGTTTCCATCAAGGGCAGTGAGTTATTTTCTGTGCCCAGTGTCAGCTCTCATGACCAACTGGCAGTTGATGAAGCTCAGTTGTAGGCCCATCTCCCAAGCAGAAAGCCCATTTCTTTGATCATTGCTAGTATTTTCATTTTTCCTTTTTGAACACAATGGATTTTCTTCCATAATTAGTTCAGGGAGCCAGCAGATGCAACAACACAGTTGCAGTGATCTAAATCCTCTGTGAATTAACCATCATTAAAATGGAATCATTTGTGCTTGTAAATAGGATTCTATATCCTTTGGGAATTATATTATTGATCTCATTTCTAACAATCTAAATACTTAAAATATTTAATGCCATTTATCTGTTATAAAGATAGTACCAATTCAATCTGATTGGAATTTTTGAAAATGCACTGAATTGATTAAAGTAGTTAAAAGTAAGTTTAACAAATTCTTAGAAACTGCTGATGCTAACACTAATTACGTTCGTGAGTGTTAGTGTGAGACACGTATCTTTGGGACTGAAGACAGCTAACTTTTATAAAATTACGTAGGTTTAAAATAAGATTTTGGAGTTATAAAAACAGACTTTGTGACAAAATTAAGCCATTGGAGTTTTTAACATTTTAAAAATAGTTTTTGTTTTATTATTAGAGGGACATAATCTTTTGCATTCACAAAATGTTATGATTAAATGATATGAAAGGAAATATGGACATTAATAATAATTCAGTGAGAGGACTGTAATTGAAAAGACGACATTTTTAAAAAAGTCTTTGACACTTGTTAATGCATTTATGTGAAGATGTGTTCTGGATACAATAGCCTTATATAAATTTTAAAAATATTATTACTTTTATGCATAAAAATGATCAATATTTGATTCTTTTTTTTAAGCCACAAGACTTTTATTTAATGGAGAGGATGCAAAGGTGCCCAGATTCTGAAACACTTAAGAGTTCATTATATATCTATCATTGTTTCTCAAACTACTGAGGACAACAGGAAGCAATTTTTTTTTAATTTAAAAATCTTGGTCATCATCTTTCAAAATGCTGATACAACAGGTGTAGTGGAGTGCCTGAAATCTGAAATTTTGACTTCAGGGAATTAGTACTCAAGTGATCACAGTTTAAAGACACCAGTGGGGTTATACTCCAGAATATTCTGTATCTCCCTCAAGTTAATACAAAATGGAAAATATATTTATTTTAGATTTAAAAAATTAGAAAAACATAAACAAGAAATTTGTAAAAATATTAGGCATGCCCAGGATGGACATCCATTGGTATCTATTTGCTTAAATGTTTTTATCAATAAACAGAAAGTAACAGAAAACCCTGCTTATTTTGCTTAAAAACTAAGAAATAAATCATCCACTATCAAATAGGCTAGAGGTAGAAGTCTCCAGGATTATGAGTTTAGCTGCTAAATTATTTTCTGAAAGACTGATGGACCTTTGAAAATCTGTGATGCCACTCTTAGCGTGTTGGCTTGTGCTCAGGCTAACTCTTCACAAAGCATAGGAAACCTGCAATATTTCCAGCCAACACATCCAGAAATGAAAAGGAACAGTGAATGTGAAGGGAAGGTTTTTTTAAAAAACATGAGAGAAACCTGTTCTAGAGGTTCCTGGGAAACATGCCTTTTTATCTAATTGGCTAGAATTGCTTCACAAGCCAATGCCTAAAACCATCATTGGAAATAAGAATGGCACCTAAATAATTGATTCAAACTGATCATGTATGAAACCTGGAACTGGAGACAGGTAACTATTGAGTTAGTGAAGGATGAACACAAAAATTTGATTTCTCCAGCAAAGAAGTAAATACCCATTGGTCAGGCAACCGAAAGTTTCTGTTATGGCTTTAGGCTTTTCTTAAAATAGTTATAAAGATTTTATCTTTTTTTTCCCCTGGATCCCATGAAGCATTAATAAACCAGATCTCCATTTTGTATTCCCTGGATTTTTGAATGGATGAGGCAATGTGCTTGCAGAGTGACTAGAATTTGTTGAATATCTCTAACCAATTTGAATATTTTTTTTAATATCATCATTTGCCAAGTCCACTTTGAGAGATTGTAGATGTTCCTTAAGAGTAACAATTGCAGGGGCACCTGGATTTCTCAGTCTGTTGACACCTGACTCTTGATTTTGGCTCAGGTCATGATCTCAGGACCCTAGGTTCGAGCCCTGCATTGGGCTCTACACTAAGCATGGAGTCTGCTTGAGGATTCTCTCCCTTTCCCTCTGTCCCTCCCCTGGCTTGTGCTGATGCACTTTCTCTCTCTCCCTAAAATAAATAAATAAATCTTAAAATATTTTTTAAAAAGAGTAACAGTTGCATTTGTCCTAAGACTATGTAATGTAAGTTCAGCATGCACTCCCCCCCCCCGCTTTTGGCATCGCTGATTATTGTGCAGGATGAAGGGGAGATAACTGATGAAGGCAAGAGTGATGAATGCCCTAGGATAAGGTAATCAGGCTTTCTATTTTAATATAATGTTTCCCAGTCCCACTAGATCCCCCATTAGTCACTATTTTCTATATGCTGTCAATCTCAAAGGATATAAATCACTAGTTAATCACGATGCTTTTTATCGTCCCCTAATAGATCAGCATGCATTTCACACTGCACTAGGCCAGCAGGATAGGAATATGGAATGGAGGGACTTTAGGACGTTATGCTTTCTCAGCTGGTACCTATGATTGATGCTATGGCTGCTAACATGGAATTCACGCTAGCTCTTATCAACGTAAGACAATTGGAACAGAATGCTGAAGTAATATTAAAGTGATAAATAAGCCTGTCATCTAAACACCACATCTTTCTTTAAAGTCTACCCCTAGTTTAACATATATTGCTAAGCCACATGGACTGAGGCTCAGCCTCATACACTAAGACTTTTTCCCTTAAAATGTACATATTGCCCGTGATGATGTTAAATCTACATATTCAGATTGACTAAAATTGGATCAAGACACAGTGAACTAATTTTGTGAGTTAAGAATCACAATTGGCCAAAAGAAGCAATGAGCCCCCAAACTATGATTTAAACAAATTTTAGAATTGTTTTCACTTACAGGAATTTTTTAAGAAAAGAAATCTGGGACTGATGCTATGGTTCCCACTGGTTTTCAGAGCAAATCAGCCCTTCCTGACATTGTTTCCAACATTTTTGGTATGAGTCTCATTCTTACACTTGCAAAATGTCTGCCAGAGGTACAGGTATTAAGCTGGTATTTCCTCTAAAGTAAGAAGGCAAAATACAAATGGGGCTCATGTGGAATTGATGAGGGTTCTTTAAAGGGCTTCTAGTAACTTCTGCATTTATCTTGTTCAGAAAATCTATTATATGATAGCAAGAAGTACAAAGCAAGGTGGAGAAACTTTTTATGGAAATAAGGGAGGAACTTACTAAAGCCAGAAGTGAAGTAAAGTTCTATACTTAGGAGAAAGGAGGGGATGGATATTGGAGAGCACCTCGCTGTTCTGTCACATTTACCAAAGTGAAGGAAGCTTGCTTTTAGCAACTTGCTTAACTGTGCAAAAAAGAAATAATCACATAAATGGATGAAATAAAGTTCACAATCAAGCAGAATTTTGATTGGAATGCTGATAACAGCATAGCCAGTAAAGGGCAAAGGAGAGTAAAATGAATTTTAGCTGCTCCCCTTCAGTCCTACTAGACTCTCATGCACTTCCACAGTCTCATCTATTTTTCTATGCTGATGACTCTCAAATATACACTCATATCTTTTTCTCCTTTCATCATTATTTTATGGACATAGACACCTAAATATCCCAGTGTTGACAAATTTGCATCAATGTGTCCAAAACTCAATCTGATGCTTTTTCTGATTTCTTAATTTCTGTTATTGGCCTGGGCTTTCTTTCTCTAGGATTAAAACTCTAGTTAACCTTTATTCTATATTCCCTTTCATTTACTTTGGACAATTAGCTTCCAGGCCTGTAGATACATCTGCAAAAGTTTCTTGAAATAACCCCTTCATCTGCCCCTGCTACCATTATCTTCGGTCATATCTCGTGATTTTTTTTTTTTCTCCCAAGGACAAATGTTTTCCCAGCTTTTCCTCTTTCCTCTGTACAATTCTTTTATTCAAAAACCTTGTGTATTAGTCAGGTTCTCCAGAAAAAATCAACTAACAGGGCTATGGAGGCTGAGAAGTTCTGTGATCTGCTATGTGCAGGCTGCAGATCCAGGAGATGTAATTCCCCTCCAAGCCCAAAGGCCTAAGAACCAAGGGAACAGATGGTGTAACCTTCACCCAAGGGCAGATCAACATCCTAGCTCAATCAGGAAGGCAGGACCAAACTGGGCAAGATCCTTATTCCCCTCTTTTGTTCTATACAGGAGCTCAACAGATTGATCAACACCCACCCACATTACAGAGGGCAATCTACCCTACTGAGTCCACCAATTCAAATGCTAATCTCTTCTTGAAACCCCTTCACAGATAAATCCAGAAATATTTGATCTGGGCACCCCCTTGGCCCAGTCAAACTGATATATAAAAGTAACCATCATGGGGCGCCTGGGTGGTACAGCGGTTAAGCGTCTGCCTTCGGCTCAGGGCATGATCCTAGCGTTATGGGATCGAGCCCCACGTCAGGCTCCTCCGCTATGAGCCTGCTTCTTCCTCTCCTGCTCCCCCTGCTTGTGTTCCCTCTCTAGCTGGCTGTCTCTCTCTGTCAAATAAATAAATAAAATCTTTAAAAAAAAAAAAGTAACCATCACACCTTGTTACAATCATGTTGGTCTCATAAAGAAAATCATCCAAGAATTGCAATACCTAATAAAATGAAAACACCTCTAGGAGGTTTCTAACCTCTTAATAGTATCACCCCAATTCACTTGGCTTATCTTAATTTTTAACCTCCTGTCATGTAATATATTCCAAGTAACTGATGACTTATTCATCAAAAATCCCTTTCTCCTCCATCTGGGCTTATGCTTACACTCTTACCTGTTTGAGAAACAAATTCCTAGCTATATCTGTTGACATTGTAGTCATATTCAATTTAAAATTCAAATAAAGCTTTCTCCATAATGACTTGTCCCCACTGGTTGTATTTTTTTTTTTTTTCCTTTTTACTATTTGGTCGCTAGTAATCATTTATTACAACTTTTAAGGAATTTAACTTAGTATGCCTCTTATTCACGTGATTAGATATAGTTTTATACTCTCTTCTGGACTGTACAGTCTAGAATACACAATTATTAATAGTGCTAATTAATAATAGATCAGTATAGAAATGTGACTCACTTCTATGCCCATACACACAAAAATAGATATTTACAAATCATGAATCAGATCTGTGGCCTGGTGCATAGGATCTAGGTTCAATATCAGAGACCATTATTTATCTTGAGACCACATGAAGTTTCCCTCTGCTACAACATGAAGATAATCTATATCAGTGTTATTTAAACTTTAATGCCCTAATGAATCACTTAAGAATCATATTTAAAATGCAGATTTTAATTCAGTAGGTCTTGGAGAGGGCCCAAGATTCTGCATTTCTTATAAGCTTCCCAGTGATGGTGATTTCTGTCTAAGCCTTGAACCACGTGTTGAATAGCAACCACAATGAATAAAGGAACAGTTCAGAAGAACATTTGCAAGATTTTTTTTTTATGTTTAAGTCTAAACATCTATAAATGGCACTCCAATAAAAATAAGATCTACCTTATGCTATCAATAGACGCAAGTATTAAATTTGATTATGGGTACGAAGGTGTTTTAGAAGCATCATTGTGTTATTCCTTTTAATCAATGTATCAGTTGCAAAAAATAGGTATGAATTTTTCTTTGAGAACCGAAATTAAGTATGTTAAAAATGTAAAGGTATTGATTTGTTGATAAACAAAACACGTATATCTTTAATTGAAATCATTAAAAAACAATATTCTATTGTTACATTTAAGACCTCTTAAAGATCTTTCCACTTTGACTTTTTGATCCAAGTTTTTGGCATCTGAAGTCCCTACCAAAATGATCAAATAAATTTAGAATTGTGGACCCTGGACACTCAGTCCCTAGAAATATTCTAAGTTTCTCTGTAAAATTCTACCTTGTTTAAGCTTTAGAACAACTTGGAAAATTTACACTCAATACACAGTAAGACATATGTAGCTAAAAAGAGGATTTATATGCATTGAAATATTGTCAGTGTGTCAAATCAGCCAAGCCATTTCACAATGAACACCCATAGTCACAAAATGCCGACTAAATCCAGAAGCATGTTTCTCTCATCAAACAGTTCAATTGTTCATACTGATGCATGGTTTAGTCATAGACCAGGTGCTCTGAGCTTTAAATATGAATTCATTTTCTGAAATTAAGTCTGAAAACCTAATGAAAAAAGCTGACTGTAATTGCAAATGACACATTATAATCATGACAATCGCCAGTTGTAAGTGATTCAAACAGCAATTGAGTATGCCTCTAACTTGTTTAACATAGGTAGTGGGAAAAAATTCCTTTAGCCTTACTTTTAGTATTTTACAGCTGTATTTCTGGCAAATATAGAGCCCATTGCCACAACTAAAAAGCCAATGGATTTTCTCTGCATAATATTCCACTGCACTGCCTAATCCCAGCGGGGATACACATTTATCCCATTAAAAAAAAAATATTTTGAAAAACCTCTCCAACATTACAATGAAAATTGCAGTAATTGTTGGTGAAGATGATTTCTGTTTTGGTTTTTCACTAAATTAAATGTTTCTTTGTAGCCCAGCATGGTGGCTTTTGTAAACTTTTCAACGCAAAATGAGTTGTTTACTGTTTACTAGAGGGTTTCTTTTTTAAGATAAATGAATTCAACTGATTGAACTGTAGTGAGCAATAAATTCATCCAAAAAAAGTAGAGGTTTATTTGTCCTACTTTGTATCCCCAAGGAATTTAACGTTTTGAAAAACTTCTCCTTTCAACTATGTTATTGTTTTTTGGAAATAAAGGAAGTCATATACAATTTTAGACTTTTTAATTATGAAATGACATATTTATTAGTGACTTGATGAATGAGAAAAAGGTATAACCAAGCCCTAAGTTTAAGTTGGCATGTTAATGTTGGGGAAAAGTCCAAATGGTAAGGGTTTTGTAAAATTATTATATAGTGTTCTTTTTGTAGACTTCGATACTCATACAAACGATTATCTGAATTTTTAACACATAGACACATATCTGTTTAGTCAGTCTATTCTGAATTTACTAAACATTTCAAACAAAATTGCTAATTTACTTCTCCATGTAAATTCCAAAATGTATTTTAAAAAAGCAATTAGTTAAATAGATTACTTTTGCTCCCCCAAATCAAAAGTAAATTATATTTAAAGCAATCACAATGATCATGATTTAGCATTCTATGGATTTGAGAATGTGATCAGCAGATATGGTCTTAAAGTTTTCCTGAACAAAAAGGACCCCCAGTAGTTTATTGTGATTATAAGACCCTAAGGTCAAAGATGAAATATTCTGTGTGTAGATTTTATTTTTCAAAAGTGTTGGAGAGAGCTTCACCCTTTCACAGACACTTCATTGTCTCCTTGGTCTATAATCTGAGGGCACAGTAGCTGCTATTTCAGAGAAGTGATAAAGTTAGATAGCATATTTCAATTCTCTCAAGATGTCTAGTTGTTTTTTTTTTTTTTAAGATTTTATTTATTTGAGAGAGAGAGAGCACAAGTGGGAGGTGGGGGGAGGAGCAGAGGGAGAGGGAAAAGCAGAGTCTCTGCTGAGCAGGGAGCCTAATGCAGGTCTCGATCCCAGGACCCTGAGATCATGACCTGAGCCAAGGGTAGACGTTTAACCAACTGAGCCACCCAGATGCCCCAAGAAGTTCATTTTTTAAAAAATATTTTATTATGCCTGTATTTTGAAATCTCAGTGAAGGTCATGAACATTATGTTATGGACATTTGTGAAAAAATCGGAGGATTGGGAGTCATACAGAATATTGTTCTAAAAAGTAGCATTCATCATTCTACTTCTTATGATTCTGGCTACTATACCACCAATTTAATAAAAATACGTATTTGTTTTTAATTCGGAAATATAATACTGAGTATTTGTATACTTTAAAGGTCAACTTACTCCAGGAACAATTGAATTTTTTCTAGGAGCCTGCAGGAAAATGTGAATGATAATGCTGCAACTGTGACCCATGAGGGCAGTAATTATATAGCCTGCCTTGAGGAGGGCACTCAACTCCCACACTATCAATTTGAACATTCCCTGACATTGGAATTCACACTAATGAAAGAATGAGTTGGTATTAAAAACTGTAATTCCTGACAGAGGGGAATAGTAGCAGGGAGAGGGACAGGAAAATCAATTCAATTATAAGTGGGATATTTTGAGAACAAAATAATGAAAATAATTACAACTTGACAGATGAAGTTAACAAACAACAATATTTACTAAACATCTATCATGTGCTAGGAATCTTCATGTGATAAAAACAAGGACAAGTGAGACATTACTTTGTTGTCAGAAGAGCTAGGGCAAGTGTTGCATTGGAAATGTAATAATAATGGAGTAGTTTTGAATGACAGGAATAATAGAATCAAAGAATAATAGATCAAAATCCGACTTAGTTCAACCTGCTATAACAAAATACCATAGACCAGGTGGCTGAAACATTAGGTATTTATTTCTCACAGTTCTGCAGACCGGGAAGTCCAAGATCACAGTACCAGCAGATTTGTTTCCTGGTTTGAGCCCTATTCTTGGCTTTCAGATGGTCACCTTCTTAATGTGTCCTCACAGAGGGGAGCTGTAGTCTCTTCCTGTTCTTATAAAGACACCAATCCCATCATGGGAGCCCACCCCCATGTCCTCTTTGAAAGTAATTAACTCCAAAGGCCCCATCCCCAAATACCATCATATTGGGGATTAGGGCTTCAAGGTATTACTTTAAGTGGTGGAGGGGCACAAATATCTAGTCCATAACAGCTTCCTTCACTGTGAAGAGAAGAAATTTAGTGTTGATTTCATACATATTCTAAATTATTGAAGTTGACCATATCTCTTAATTTTTTATCATCTTCTGTGTAGCAGGGACCTCTTCCATAGTCCTGCACCTCAAATGCTCAATCGGAATAAATCTAAGGAGATGATAAAGAGTATGTATTTTTAGGTCAGAAAAATCCTGAACAGAATCCTGGTTTTACCTTCTGCTGATTGTATAATACTTGGTAAGTTGTTAACTGTTTTGACACCTGCTTTACTATTTGGTAAAATATATCTATTAATATTTACTTAAGAGATATTTCTAAGGATTAAATGAGTTAACATATCCAAAATACTTTGAATCGTTCCTAGCTCAAGGTAGAAGTCTCCGAAAAAGTGGTCAACAAAAACCAAAGGGAAATTGACAGCTCTTTTTCAAACTTAATGATGATTGATCACTCTTTTTCAAACTTAACGATGATCAAATTTAGAAGAGCAAATGTTCCTTGGAATGAAATGCTGATCCTAAGATCAAACAACATTCGTACATATTGAAATAGAAAGTAATCCACTCCAGACCCCATTTCAGAGTGCTAGATGTTACAAAATCAGATGGAATTTTTCAAAGGCTCTAAAGGGTACTCACATTGAAGAGTGAGTTATTGAATGATTATTCTGTAACAAGTGTAAGTCGAAATGCTTTATATGGAGTTTAATTTCACTGTCTTCTTTTGTCTTCGCTGTCTTCTTTTGTCCTCAAAAAAATTCTTTGCAAGTGTTTCTATTATTTTTTCCACTTTAAAGATGAGAAGAGTAAGTCACAGAAAGGTTAATTTACTTGATCATATTCAAACAGCCAGTAGGTAACAAGCCTAAATAGGCAATTTGACTCTGGAGTTTATGCTTTTATAGTTTTCTATACTTATTCTCAAAATTAAGAATGGATATTTAAAGTGGCATATCTATTTTGTTAGGTTGTAATATTTCTAGAATATCTGGAAATCTTATACTATACATGTTAAATATTTCCAAAATGCAGTTTTATTTCTTTAATCATTTGCTTTCTGTCCAGAGAAATAGATATATTTTCAACTCAAATCTTTAAAAATCACAATATATGTCTAGTGATATATAAAATTTTAAGTTTAAGCAATAGCATCTCCTTCCACACTCAACATTTATTATTAAATTTTCAAATATTTTCAATAAAAGTGTAACTTAAAAATGAATTTAATGATGATAATATGGCAATTAAATATCGTGAAATAAATTATATTTTTCACAATATGTATGATCATAACAAGTCAGCATTCTGTATATATTTAGCATTACAAAATAAACTCAGACGAAACCATCTCTTGAAACCTATCCCCCACCCTCATCTTGAAAATATCCAAAGACCTCTAACACTACTAACAATGGGTAAGTAAAAATAATGTCTGAGTCACAATCAGATTTTCTATAGTCAAAATGTTTCAGGTCTCTACACCTTCAGGATTTCCTTCTGCATTGCAATAAATCTTAAAGGAAAGGATTTAGGAGTCACCCAATTGTTTTATCAGGATTGCTCTCTCCAAATACATTTTCTACCACATTGGCATTCACTACAGATCAACTATTAATATCTATAATTCTGATTCAAGACTTTTTTCACAATCTTAATTAGAATTTGGAGCTACTAATTATAATTGGCAACATGAAAATTAAAATACATGACTATATTAAGTTTTTGTTCATAAATAGCAATTTTATAAACATAATAGGCACTGGAAATGTGAAAGCAGCATAATACATATTGCTTTTCTTTATTTTTACAAATTGAAAATTTGGTCAACTTATTAAAAGCACAAGGACTGTTGAAAAGTAAAAAATATACTAATAATTGTGTGTCCTATTTGCACATCTCTTTACTACCATGAATTTTAATATCCAAGCTACTGATTATTTCTTTATTAATTCGTTCAATGTAATTGCTCTTTAAGAAAGATCAGTTAAAGAGACATGTTTTCTTTTCTTAATGTTTTAGGAAAAGCAATGCAGAACAGATTTAATAAACTATTAATCACTTCCACAATCATCTAATGTATGTGATTTGAAGTCATTTTTGAAATGATAGAAAAAATAAAAAATAATTAAAAAATCAAATGATGGAATAATGGAAATAGCACAAAGTTTTGAGAGGTAGGTTATTAACCTAAATGTGTGACAATTGACAGATTTTGTAATTTTTTGAGTCTCATTTCTATCATTTGTAAGATGAGGATTAAAACATATCAAAAACTCAGAAGGCTTTTTGTCAAATAACTACTTTGTGTAAGTTACTTAATATAGTTTTTAAAACTTAGTGGGAATCCAATTTACACCATAATGGATTCATTCATTCAGTCATTCAAAAATATTTATTGAGTATTTATCATGTGTCAGGCACTTTTATGGGTATCAGTAACATGCAATGTGAACAAAATGAACAATGCCTATACTTCATGGTTGTACCTCACACATTATACATGCAGATATGTGCATTGTAGATAGGAATGTTGTAAACAGAGAATATCATCTTAGAGATTTATTTGGATATTATCTCAAGTTTCATTAGAATTTAGTGATGTAATAAATTAAAATAAATTAAAATCATCAAAAATCCTTGTCATGATATCTATTTATTTCCTTGAGTTGAATAGAGATGGCTTCTCTGCAGCCATCACAGACTGGATTATTATTATTATTAATACATAGTATTTGTAAGATGAAAATACACCAATTTCTGGGGAGAAAAATGCTTAAGGACTGAGTTAAATTTTCCAAAGAATGCATATTAACACTATAAACAATACCTTTTTATTATTCCAATAATAACCACAATAATATGGATTTTTTTTAAGATTTTATTTATTTATTTGAGAGACAGAGAATGTGAGCACAAGATGGGGAAGGGGTAGCAGGAGAGGGAAAACCAGTCTTCCTGCTGAGCATGGAGCCCAACAGCGGGTTTGATCTCAGGATCCCAAGATCATAACCTGAGCAAAAGGTAAATGCTTAACTGACTGAGCCACCAAGGTGCCCCTCAAATATGAATTCTTATAACATCTCTCAGAATTTTGTGTGTTTGAGTAAAAATGATTTTCAGAAACCCTTAGAATTTTGAGGACCTAGAACTTTGTGGCTAGAACTGACGACCTGTGGGTCACAGTTCTCTTCAAACATTTTTTGTTCTAATTAAACAGTTTAGAATTGACTTCCAAAATTTGAATCTCTAGGGACATTAAATTAATATCCAGATTTCAAACTTCTTTCTCCAAACTGGAAGATATGAGCACTTAACCTTCATTCCTACATAGCAACCAGGTCCTCCTTCCTAGAGTATCTGCTACCTCTATAAACAAGGCATATTTTCCAGTCTGCATTGAGTACCTTGGTCTTACAGTCTGCCTACTCCATGTGTTTATTTTTTGTGGTGAAATCCTATAGAAACTGATGTTGAAGTTTCTTCACTTTATCTAAGGAAAAACTTAAGCATTGTATGAGATATGTTTGGTCATTTATTTTTCAAAATTGTTCTTTTACACTTTTTTGAACTTTTGATTAACATGAGGAAGCACAGGGGCACCTGGGTAGCGCAGTCGTTAAAGCGTCTGCCTTCGGCTCAGGGCGTGATCCTGGCGTACCGGGATCGAGTCCCACATCAGGCTCCTCTGCTGTGGGCCTGCTTCTTCCTCTCCCACTCCCCCTGCTTGTGTTCCCTCTCTCGCTGGCTGTCTCTCTCTGTCAAATAAATAAATAAAATCTTTAAAAAAAAAAAAACATGAGGAAGCACAAATTTGGAGCTTATTTTTTCAAATAACTTACCCACAATTGTCAAATAATTAAAATGGATTTATGGTAGATTATCTCCATTCTGCATTGCTATTAATCTCTAAAATTGGAAGACATGTAGCTTAACACAAGACCAATCATATTATAAGAATGTAGGACCATGATAAGGTCTGAACATTTATGTCCTCCAGATTTATATGTTGAAATCCTAACCCCCAGAAATGATGATATTAGGAGGTACGGTCTTTGGCAGGTGATTAACCCATGAAAGTGGAGCCCTCATAATGCCTTATAAAATAGCCTTCTGAGAGATTCACAATCCCCTCCACCATGTGAGAATGCAGTGAGAAGGTACCAGCTCTGAATCAGGAAAAGAAGTCTCATCATAATATGCTGCCATGTTGATCTTGGACATCCCAGCCACCAGAACTTTAACAAATAAATTTTTCTTATTTATAAGCTACCTACTCTGCGGAATTTTGTTACAATAAGTCACAGCTTTAGTGTAGACAAACCAGATAGAAGAGTTCATGCCTTCTTGTAGTTTACATTTTGGTGGCAATACCAAAAACACATCAGCAAAAAAAGTAGATTCTGTTTCTTAAGGAACTTAAGATAACAAATGCAATTTAAAATATTAAAGGTAGTAATAGCAAATGATAGAACATGGGGATGTGTACCATAAAAGGATAGGTACAGAAAGTCCTGTGTGATGACCCAAGATGTAAATAGTGACATGGAGGAATGTGAGGGATAAGGCTTGTTGCCAGAGGAAGAGCTCTCAAAGCCACTTAATATCACCTTGGTAAAGGTCCAATCACAATACAAACAAGCTTGTTTTCTTGAGAGCTTTTTCCACAGTGTGATAGAACATATAACAAAAATCAATGATGGAAATCCTGTTAACTCCTCATGAAGAATATGTAGAATTATTATTCATAGAGAAAACCAGCATATTATCTGAGACAGACTTGTTGGTAAATTGATATATTGGGAGAGAAGATGTTACCTTTTAAAACTAGTTACATCACACTCTGGAATGGGTAGTAATTGATATCAACCAAACAAGATGGCAGATGAAAAGCAGTAATGTTAAGGATGGTAACCCTGAATTACTTTACACATTGTTGAAAGGAAAGTCTAGATACCAGGATCATAGTATGAAATCAGAGCTACATTTTTGATTCCTTGTTTCAATGGATATTAATTGAGTGACTTTTATGTGTAATGGCTCCAGATCTTGGAGAGTGTGGAGAAAGAAATGATAGGAATTGTGTCTAAGTTTCTGTCTTTGGGGAGGTGGGAGGAGGCAAGGAGAAAAATGTGTAACCAAACCATAACCAGGCTTTGCTGGATATACTTTTCTTGCTTTCAGGTAGAGGACATCATGACAACATTTTAGTAAAGTAAGAACTTAGATGGGCTGCAGATATTCCAATTGGTGTTTCCTTAAGGAAGAATTAGGGGAGGAGAATATGAACTTGCAAAATGTTTTGGGCAGCTATTTGACTTAATATATCAATTAGGAAAGTGGGATTGGTCCTTGGAGAGGGATGCCAGGTGTGAAGGATGTAAAGTACTGCAACAGAATAGCCCATAACCTTGGCAGTCCAGGACGTTGAAATGCCTTCAAGTATTTCTTTTAATCACAGTAGAGATTAGGGGAATTTAAAAACTGTATAATTTTTCTTCATTATCACTTTGAATCTATTTCAAAGCTCAGAGAAAACAGCATATCACATTATAATAATTTATTCCTTTTTTTTTAAGATTTTATTTATTTATTTGACAGAGAGAGACAGCCAGCGAGAGAGGGAACACAAGCAGGGGGAGTGGGAGAGGAAGAAGCAGGCTCCCAGCGGAGGAGCCTGATGTGGGGCTCGATCCCAGAACGCCGGGATCACACCCTGAGCCGAAGGCAGACGCTTAACGACTGCGCCACCCAGGCGCCCCTATAATAAT
The DNA here is from genome assembly GCF_017311325.1 of Ursus maritimus. Lineage (NCBI taxonomy): Eukaryota > Metazoa > Chordata > Mammalia > Carnivora > Ursidae > Ursus > Ursus maritimus. Next base: position 21,465,172 of record NW_024426552.1, read on the forward strand.
TTATTCTGTGCATCCAACATTCATAGCCTGAAACACAAATGTGGTATTAATAAAGTATCATTTAACAATTTATAGAGTACTTGTTATGTAATAAGAAAATAGTCATATGAAACTTTGCCCCCTTATTTTAAAATCAGCCCAATTACCAATTGGAAAATTGGTAATTTATAGAACATAACATTTATATAAAGCTTCAGTTATGTAATATAAAATTCATCACAAAATATTTGTGTAAAACTACCTAATGGGGTGCCCAGCTGCAGAATTATTTAATATGTAAAAAGAAATGCCAGGTTATCCAACTATCTAAAATTTATTTATGTTTCCCAAACATTGACAAAGTTGAGTGAGAGAGAAATAAAAACCAAAACATGATGTTTGGTTCACTGTAGCTTATATGTTTTTGGAAGTTATATATTTTTCTTCATAAAATTATGCCGTGTCTTTTGTAAATAATATAACATAGAAAAAGAAATGTAATCTTTGAATACTAAGCAGAACTACTTCAGAATTTATTGGGCATATCTTTGTAATATTTAATAATTTCATAATCATGAATTTTTACTGACAACTTCTACAACCTAAAAAGTCAATTTTGTAGAATCTTCATTATAATTCTGCAACTGTTAAGTTTAAAGTAGTTTGTACTTTTTATTTCCCATTACAATCAAAGATGTTATTTGTTGGGTTTTATTTCATATCCTAACTTCAAATTAAACCCACTGTATACCTGAAAAAATAATCCTGCATACAATAATCTGCTTTTCATATATTTTATGAGAAAACTATATAGTATAAGATTGAAAGTTAACTGTTTACATATATCGATCACAATCCATAAGACCTGATTTACTGATTGATTTTTCTTCTAATTGCGTGTGCAGATACCTTAAAAATAATTGGTATTATATTATTTTTTTAAAAAATATTTTATTTATTTTTTGAGCGAGAGAGAGAGTGTGAGCAGGGGGAGGGGTAAAGAGAGAGGGAGAGCAGAGTGACAGAGGGAGAGGGAACCCTGTGAGGGCCTTGATCCCAGGACGCTGGGATCAGGACCTGAGCTGAAGGCAGATCCTTAACAGACTGAGCCTCCCAGGTGCCCTGGTATTATATTCTACAGTAATAAATAACATGCCCTATCTTTGTCCTAAATATATGTCATGAATACTATAGCTTATTATATAATCTTTCTTATGAGTGTTTTATAAAGCTTCAATATTTTCATGTAAAGTACATACAATAGATTTTTTCAAGACTTTGTTTTTTCTCTTTGACACATTATAAACAGTCTATTAATTTTGCATAGATTGTTAGAGTATAATCATTGTGCTTTATTTAGCTTTTCTGATTTTCTTATCTATCTGGGATAAAATCTTAGGTTAGCTTATGTAAAAAAATTAATAAAATACAATGAAAATCTGTACATACATAAATTTAAATATAATACAATTTCAAATGTAACATGATTACTGACTGGTACCAGTTCTCACACTCTTCCCTTTTCAATAATTGAAATCTATCCTCTTTTGTCTTCTAAAAGTCTTTACTACGCACAAGTCTTGTAGAGAAAGAAAGAAACTGAGGCACATTTATCTGATTTCAAAATGATTTAGCTAATCTTAAAAAGGTACCCCAAAGGGGGGTCCTTGGCTCACTCAGTTAGAAGAGTATGCCACTCTTGATCCCTGGTAAATTCAAGCCCCACATTGGGTGCAGAGATTATGAAAAATAATTAAAAAATAATAAATAAATAAATAAATAAATAAATAAATAAATAAATAAATAAACTTAAATAAAAAACAGAAAAAGAAAGTTACCCTAAACTTGGAAGAATGTCAAAGTCTTATTTGTAAACCTCTGCTCTATTTAAGCAAATGTCTAGATAATTTGTCTTTCTATTTTTTCTTTTTAAAAATCACTTGGTACGGAATGGATATGTTCTTTGTTTTTATAAATGAAAATAAACTATATTTCCACTTTATACAAATAATTTTTTCTATTTTTAATAATGTTTCATTTTGGAATAGTTTTATATTTTCAGAAAAGCTGCAAAGATAGTATAGAGTTCCCATATATCCTGAACCCATTTATCTCACTGTTGACATCTTACTTTAATATGGCACATTGTTCACAACTGATGAACCAATATGAATACAGTTCTATTAACTAAAGTCCACACTTGGTTCTACCTTAGTTTTCACCAAATATCCTCTTTTCGATCCAGAATCCCATACAGGATATCACATTATATTTTGTCATATATTCTTAGAGTCTTCTTGACGATTTCTCTTCCTTGTTTTTCATGAACTTGGCAGTTTTGAGGAGACATGTCTAGTATTTTTGGGGCTGCCTGTCAATTTTGCTTTGTCTGATATTTTTCTCAGAATTAGACTGGGGCTGTAGGTTTTGAGGACGAATACAATAAAGGTAAACTGGCATTTTCAAAACATCATTTCAAGAATTCACGGTATCAACGTGACTTGCCACTGATACTGTTAGCAAAATTCATTTTTATAGTAATTTATACTTAGTGTTATAAAAATTAGAAGTACGTTTCTACTTGCACATATTGATTTGAAAGGTAATGTCAGCACAGTAACAGGAGATGCATATCCCAAGGAAAACTCATTTTTCAAGTATGTGGCACTATTATAGAGGAAAAATGTCATTTTACTTATTTAAAAGGAAAAGGAAAAGCTTTGTGTGTGGAAGTGTATGTACATTTGTAGCATTAAGCAGTCCATTCTTATTTAGGCTATGTGGGTAGTCAGATCATATTTATGGTTGTTGGTGACCATGTAAATAAAACAGACAGGAATAAATGAACTAAGCACTAAAAGGAAATGATGGAGAATAGTTGGTTGTATCCTTCTCTGCATTAAGCAGACCCTTGCTAATAAAACTAGAATAATAATAATTTTAGCCTGGCTAAAATCTTCTGGACAGTGTTTGAATGGGTTTTAGTTAGCGTTTGCTGTAATAATGAAACATAAATGATCTAAGTTTTACTGGTTCACAATTGCCATCATTTATTTCTCACTCATGTACCTGCAGATTGGTGTGATAGTTTTGTTTTTTTTTTTAAGATCTTATTTATTTATTTGATAGAGAGAGAGACAGCCAGCGAGAGAGGGAACACAAGCAGGGGGAGTGGGAGAGGAAGAAGCAGGCTCCCAGCAGAGGAGACTGATGTGGGGTTCGATCCCAGAACACCGGGATCACGTCCTGAGCCGAAGGCAGATGCTTAATGACTGAGCCACCCAGGTGCCCCCGGTGTGATAGTTCTGATCCAGATGTGGGTTGAATTTGACTCTGATCCTGCAGTTTTCTGATTTCAAAAGTCAGGATGATGGAGCAGTGACATTTGGACTACGTTCTTCTCATGGCAGAGGGAAGAGGCTCAAGGGACCAAGTTAAATCATGGAAATTATTTAAATAAGTCACTTAGCTGTGGAGTGTGTTATGCCTCAAATATTTCAAATATTGGTCAAGGCAATTTACAGTGCTAAGCTCAACACCAATGAGTGGAGATCTGCACTCTTTCCCTAAAGGTCACGGAGGTAGTGAACATTTAGCAAAAAATCAATCTACCAGAGATGAATATTCATATTCTCCTATGCTTCTTGTGTTTCTATATGTAAAGGTCACATGATTAAGGATAGTATTTACCTCATCTTACTTTCTGTTACTCTATCTTACTATATTCATCCAGTTCATATCTAATTTTATGCAGGTTTGAGAAACATTTTATTTCTTTAGAAGTGCTATGGATTCATTATGTGTCATGTAATCTTAATTTTCTTAATTTAAGTTTTTGGTTTGAGTAGTGCCTAATTTTATCTCCTAAGAAATAAAAGCCCATGGTTATGCCATTACACTTTTAAAAAAATATATTTATTCTCTCTGTCATATAGAAAGAAATTTCAAAGTCAACAGATATATTCAAAAATTATAATATATATAAATAAATATGAAATTTATGGACCAAGAATAATTTTCATCATACATTTAAATAATTTTACTAGCAAAGTAATCGATCTCAATATCAAAGTCTGGTTTATACAACAAAATGTCACTCTAGATTTATGATTATTATTTTATTGAAAATATGCAGAAAGGGCAATTCAAGAATAATACATAATTCATCATTAATGAGATAAGAAAATTTAGCTTAGGGACACCTGGGTGGCTTAGGCAGATGACTGTCTGACTTGGTCTTGACTCAGGTCATGATCTTAGGGTCATGAGCTCAAGCCCCAAGTCAGGCTCCATGCTCAGCAGGGAGTCTGCTTGACATTCTCTCCCTCTCTCACAGCCCCTCCCCCCACAAGCTCTCTCTCTCTCTCTCTCTCTCTTTCTCTCAAATAAATAAATAAATCTTAAAAAAAAAGAAAAGTTAGCTTAAAACTAAAATTTCTATAAAAATAGGAAATATATGTATATGTAATATATGTACATACTAATTTATTTATTTTATGTTAGAAACTCTGGATTGGTTATAATGCTCATTACATGAATCTGAAATGAAAAATTAATGACCTGGAAGACCAAACTAAAATTACACAAAGTGCTGCATAACTACTTAAAGACATGAGAAATTAAAATAGAAATTTAAAAATATATAATATTAAATGACAATGTCTATTATATGCATAAACTTGGGGTTCCCCATTATTAACACATTCAACCTGGCTGGATACATGGCTCTATCTGCTTCTTTCTACCTCATTAAGTGTCAGTTTTACCTAAGTCATAATAATACCGGCCAGAAATTCATCATTACTTTTTTTCCCCATCTCTCTTCAGAATAGGAAACCCATTTCAGACTGATTTCAAAGAGTCAGTAAAGTCTCACATTGTACTCTTTTCATTCCTATTACCCTAAAAAAGTCTACTTTGTTTTTCCTTTCTTAGTTTGTTTCCTGATTATGAAAAGAGCAGGCCTGCACGTTTAAACACATGAATTGCTTTGTCTTTATAGTCCATGTGTTTTCAGAAGATGTGCTAAGAGAAATAGAGTGATGGGCTCAGGAAATACATAATTTCATAAATATGTAATTGATTAAATAATTATTTGTTAAAAAATAATGAAAAAATAGAATGATTTCCTAGTACACAAAAGCCAAAATAAGTTATTATTAGAACATAAACTACAAGATAGGTTAAAGGAAATTTGTCAGGAGGAAGGAAAATAATACCAAATGGAAATATGGATTTACATATAAGGAATGTAGAATACCAGAAATTGTAACTACATGGATAAAAATATGAGATATATTTCTTATTATATAAGTCTCTTTAAAGATAATTTACTGTTTAAAATAATGCATTGCGGAGTTGATAGCACTCACACATATATGCACACACATATATAAATGCATACATGCATGTAATATTAAAGTACATACACATATATAAAAATGTATAACAACATTTTTATAAAGGCTAGAAAGGAAAAAAAACGAAAGTATACTATTTTACGGTTCTTATAAACTATGTATAATGGCATAATAACTCTTGAAATCAGATGGTGATATGTTGAAGCAATCACTAAAATAAGAAAACAAAGAAATAAAACAGAATAGGCTATCATGGTGATAAAATGCATACATAACAACATTCTGTTCACCCAAAAGAAGGTAGAGAAAGAAGAAAAAAGTGAATACAAAGAAGATGAGACAAATAGAACATAAATAGTGTGATATAGACATAAACCTTATTGTATCAACAACATATTAAATTTAATGGTCTAAATACCTCAATTAAAAAACAAGGTTTTCAGATTGTATTAAAAAGCAAGCTCTAACTATATGCTGCCCAAGAGGAAGAAAAACTATGAATGTAAACCCCAAGTTTATAAAAAGTAGAAGGATTGAAAAAGATAAATTAACAGAAAGTCAAAAGAAAGGTGGAATTACAATATCAATATCAAACAATATTGAATTCCAATCCAAGAGTATTACTGGGTATGAAGAAGATAATCTCATAATAATAAAAGGGTCACTTGGTCCAGAGGATATAATACTCCTAAATGTCCATGCATGTAATAACAGACCTTCAAAGTACATGAAAGTAAAGCCAGTGTACTGCAAGAAGAAATAGAAAAATCCACAATTATAGCTAGAAATTTCAATCCCCTTTAGGATGCCTGGGTGGCTCAGTCAGCTAAGTGTCTGCCTTCGGCTCAGGTCATGATCCCAGGGGTCCTGGGATCCAGTCCCACATTGGGCTCCTTGCTCAGCAGAGATCCTGCTTCTCCCTCTGTCTGCCACTCCCCCTGTTTGTGATCTCTTTCTGTCTGACAATTAAATTAAATAAAATCTTTAAAAAAATTTCAATCTCTCTTTTCCAATAACTGAGAGAACAAATAGACTTTAAATCAATGGATAAAGAAGCCATGACATATATGTACACACACACACACACAATGGATTATCACTCAGTCATAAAAATGGATGAGATCCCACTTGTGACAACATGACTGGAACTAGAGGGTAGTATGTTAAGTGAAATAAATCAGACTGAGACAAATATCATATGATTTCACTCATATGTGGAACTTAAAAAGCAAAAGAAATGAATACACAGACAAAAAGCAGAATCTGACCCATAAATACAGAAAACAAACTGATGGTTGCCAGACAAGAGAGAAATGAGGGGTTGGACAAAATGGGTAGAGTTGCAAGAGGTACAGGCCTCCAGTTATAGAATAAGTAGGTCTCAGGAATAAAATGCATAGCATATGGAATATGGTCAATGGTATTGTAATAACATTGCATGGTGACAGATGGTAGTTGCACTTATGGTGAGCACAGTATAACCTATAGAGTTGTTGAATCACTGTTCAAATTAATGTCACATCACATGTCAACTACACTCAAATAAAAGTATTTTTTAAAAATCATTGAGAATATAGAATACTAGAATAACATTACCAAGCAATTTGACCTAATTGACAATTACAAAAATTTCTAACCAACAACAGGAGCACACACAGTGTTTTGAAGTATAAGTGAAACGTTTACCAAGTTGGACCATATATCAAATCTCAATAAATTGAAGAGGATTGTAATCACTTGAAGTATTTCCGACTATTGTGAAAATAAAAACATATATCTGAATTAGTGAGATGTTGCTAAAGCAATACTAAAGGGAAAATTCATGGCAGTAAATAAAAGTCTCAAATCAGTACTTTCAGCTTTGACTTCAAGATACAAGAAGAGGAAAAATAAATAAAGCCCCCAAATAAGGTAATATAAAGCAATGTGTAGAAATCTGTATCTCCCTCTCCCCTTCCTCTATTTTGCTCATTCTCCCCTTCTCCCACCCAACCTGCAGCCATCAGTTAGCTCTTTGTATTTATAGGTGCGATTCTGCTTTTTATTTGTTTATTCATTATTTTTTAGATTCCACTTATGAGTGTAATCATATAATATTAGTCTTTTGCAGTCTGACTTATTTCACTTAGCATAATACCCTCTAGGTCCATTCATATTGTTGCAAATGGCACCATCTTATCTTTTTTATGTGGCTGTGTAATATTCCATACACATTTTCCTTATTCATTCATCCATTAGGTTGCATCCATATCTTGGCTATTATAAATAATGCTATAATAAGCATAGGGTGCATATCTCTTCTCAAATTAGTGTTTCTGTTTTCTTTGAGTAAATACCAGTAGTGGAATTATGGGATCACATGGTATTTCCATTTTTAATGTTTTGAAGAACCTCCATGCTGTTTTCCGTGATCACTGTACCATTTGACATTCTCACCAACAATGCATGAGAGTTCCTTTTTCCCCACATCCTTGGCAACGCTTATTTTGCTTGTCATTTGATTTTAGCCATTCTGACAGGTTTAAGGTGATATCTCATTGTGGTTTTGATTTTTATTTCCCTGATGGTTAGTGATGTTGAGCATCTTTTCATGCGTCTATTGGCCCTCTGTATGTCTTGCTTAGAAAAATGTCTGTTTACATCCTCTGCCATTCTTTAATTCAATTGTTTGTTTTTTTGGTGTTCAATTGTATAAGTTCTTTATATATTTGGGGGATTAACCCCTTATCAGATATATCATTTGCAAATATCTTCTCCCATTTAGTAAGTTGTTTTTTTGTCTTGTCGATGGTTTCATTTGCTGTGCAAAAGCTTATTTTGATATAGTCCCGATAGTTTATTTTGCTTTTGTTTCCTTTGCCTTAGGAGATACATTTAGAAAAATGTTGAGATAGCTGATGTCAGAGAAATTACTGCCTGTGCTGTCTTCTAGGATTTAGTTCTCATATTTAGGTCTTTAATACATTTTGAGTTTGTTTTTGCGTATGGTGCTAGAAAGTGGTCCGGTTTGGTGGGAATAAAAGGCACAGCATAGAGAATGCAATCAATGATACTGTAATAGCAATGTGGAGGACAGATGGCAGCTATAGTTACGGTGAACATAGCATAAAGTATAAATTTGTCAAATCACTAATTTGTATACCTGAACCTAATGCAACATTGTGTGTCAACTATACTCAGATAAAAAAAAAGAAAGAAAGGAAGGATATATAAAAATTACCTAATAGGTTTCTAAAACTCCAAGGTTTTTATTATATTCAGAAGCTAGTTGATTTTATTGCATTATTTTTGTAAATAAAATGATAATTTTTAATTGTAAGTTAATACAAAAGAGATGGATTATTTAAGTTATAGTGTCAGGACAGTATAGTTATTTGAACAAAGAGCTTAGGTCCTTGCCTCAGGTCATACAACAAATTACTTCCATGTGAATTTATAAAGTTAAATGTTAACTCTCTAAAATATCAATAAGGAAGATTTGTTATTGTTCAAAAAAAAAACAATGAAAATGAAATAACAATAATCAGAACAGAAATCAGTGAAATAGAAAACAGATAAAAAATGAAGAAATATCCACAAAACAAAACTAGTTCTATGAGAAAATCGATAAAATTGATAAATCTCTAGCTAGATTGCTTAGGAAAGTAGACGTCAAAATTCATTATTGAAAGAAATCAGAAAGGTAACAAAATTCAGATTCTTACAAATAATTAGGGAATATCATGAACAACTTGATTCCAATAAGTTCAAATTAAGTTCAAAATTTTAAATTTCTTGAATGGAAAACATGACCAAAGTTTGCTAAAGTAGAAATAGAATTGAAAATAAAAAAGGTCTGGAAAAATATTTCTTTCACATAACCTGAATATTCTATATGAATGAAAGACATTGAAATTTTAGTTAAAATAGTCCTACACAAATAACTCTAGGCCTAAATTGTTCCTCTAGAGAACTTTTTTCTTAAAGATTTTATTTATTTGAGAGAGACAGAGAAAGAACACAAGCAGGAGGAGGGATTGAGGGGGAGAGAAGCAGACTCCCCGCTGAGCAGGGAACCCAACATGGAGCTCAATCCCAGGACACTGGAATAATGACCTGAACAGAAGGCAGAGGCTTTAACCACTGAGCAACCCAGACACCCTCCTCTAAAGAATTTTTTAAGAAGAAATATTTGCACTTTTACAAAAACTCAGAATATTGAAGAGGGTGGAGCACTCATTCTGTGAGACCAGCATTACTTTAAAACCAAGACCAAGAACATTGTAAGAAAAAAATACTATAGTTCAGTATCCCTTTTGAATATAGATGCAAAGAAAATGTTTATCAAAATTTTAGCAAGTAGAATCCAATAATATGTGAAAAGATATTTTACCATGATCATTAATTTAGAAATACAAGTTTGGTTTCACATTTAAAATCATTTAATGTAATTAACCATGTTGAGAAACTAAAAAACAAAAACATAAAATTATCTCATAGATGCAGAGAAACGTTTGAAATTATCCAATATTTATTCATAATAAAGACTCTTAAATTTAAGATATAACCTGATATAAGGCATTGTGGTAAGGAAACTAATGTCCCTTCCCCCTAAATTGCTTATATCCTAAAGCTGCTAAAACTAAAACAATAAGTGAATTTAGAAAGTTTACAGGATCCAAGAGTAACATACAAAATCAATTGTATTTTTATACAGTGACAATGAAAAATTTGAATTAATTAACAAAATTTACATCTACAAAGGCTTTAAAATAGAAAATGCTTAGGGATAAGTCTGACAAAATACATGCATGACCTGTCCACTGTACCCTGTAAAGCATTGCTGAGAGAAATTAGAGACCTAAAGAAATACAAAAATATACCTTGTTCCTAGGTGACAAATCTCAACATTAACATTTAATTCTCCTCATCTAATTGATTGCTCCATAGATTTAATATAATCTCCAAATCTCATTAGACCTTTTTTTTTTTTTTTTGGTAGAAATTATCAAACTAATTCTAAAATTTGAAGAATTTGGAAGGGCCAAAATATAAACAAGAATCTGTGCTAAGGTCGGTTGGGCATCTGCCTTAGGCTCAGGTCCTGATCCCAGGACGCTGGGATCCAGTTCTCCTCTGGCTCCCTGCTCAGTAGGGAGTCTGCTTCTCCCCTTCCCTCTGCCACTTCCCTCTGCTTCTGTGTACTCTGTCTCTCTCTCTCACTCGAGTCTCATTCTCTCTCAAAGTCTATACTAAGGAACAAGGCTTGCAGAGCTAAAGGTTGATTGAATAGAAAGAGATCTCCAGAGACCTACAGTGTTATCTTCCTGGAGATACATGTTTACATTTCAAAGTGAGAGTAAATGTTGAGAATTTGTTTATATTTCAAAAGATTATAAACTAGGGATCTTTATCTTCTCTTCCTAGGGTAGACTTGACTCCACAGAAAAATAAACTGGTTCTTTCTTCTTCTTCCTTCCCCTCCTCCTCCCTCCACTTCATGTCCCCTTCTGTCTCTCTCTGCACTTCAATATAAACCTGAACTTCATTCATATAAGAAAAGGAATTATAATCCAGATCATCATATATTAGTTCTAATAATGCATAAATTATAATTAATATCTGTGATAAAATGAATTCAAGGGACAAATTTAATGTTAGAGACATGGCTAAAATATGATGAAAACTTTGTCTCTTTTTTCAAATTTTTATTAAGACCCTATTAAGATCCTGAACTTTTCTTGGAAGCAGAAACATATCACTGAAAAGGACATACTATTTTCCATTCAACATGTTTGGATTAAAATGGTGTTTTAATCTAAACTTACAAGGTGATTAACAAACTTACAAGGTGATTAAAACTGTGGTGGATGTAACACTGGAGATTCACAGATGATATATGAGCAGCAGAATACAATTGCTAGAAACAGAAATACCAAGATATTTTATCTGTTAGGTGTAGATTTATCTCTCCCACCCCTTTATCCCCCCTTTCCCCATAAGAAGAAATAGGTATGTGCTCATTGCCAATGATGATTCAGGGAAAAGGATGCTAATTAACCTTCCCACCATCCCCTCCACCCAGAACAGAAAGAATCAGCAGCAATAGCATAACATAATGGACAAACAACACAAACTGGTAAAATAAAATAATACAAGGAATGTGCCCTCAATGAAGATCATTGAATTAGAATAGGGATAGGACATACCAGTGGGAAAACATCAAACTGATAGAATGCTCTGACTGTTTGAAGAAGAACTTTTTAGTCCACTCCTGACCTACCTTGTGTAAAATTTAATTTCCCAGAATATTGTAAAAGCAATAAGGTCTATTATTGTGCTAAACTAATTTTGAATAAGAAAGATGAATTGGGGGGGCGCCTGGGTAGCACAATCGTTAAGCGTCTGCCTTCAGCTCAGGGCGTGATCCCGGTGTTCTGGGATCAAGCCCCACATTAGGCTCCTCCTCTGAGAGCCTGCTTCTTCCTCTCCCACTCCCCTTGCTTGTGTTCCCTCTCTCGCTGGCTGTCTCTATCTCTGTCAAATAAATAAAATAAAATCTTAAAAAAAGAAAAAGAAAAGAAAGATGAATTGGCCAGTAAAAGATGTAAAATGAAAGCACTGTAACTTGAAATTAGTGATTTTGAATGAATGATTTGGACATGTATCCTAGACTTAAAACAGAAAAAATAGTTATAAACTCAATATTTGAAATCATTAAAATATTTTAAATATTTTTAAAATTGTACTCTGAAAACATAATTTTAAATGGGCCAAATGAGAATAAAAATGGAAATGATGAAATTTCAAAATTAACATATCTAAAGGTTAAGAAAAATGGACAGCACATACCCAAGAAAAAATTACAAATGTCAGGAGTCCATAAATATAATATTAGGAGACCTAAACTTTAGAATTTAATGACTACTTATTAGAAACAGAAGACACAAAAAGAAACTCCTGGCTGTATCTGGAAGAAAAAATGAACAGAGAAGCCATAGTTCTGATATTTAGAAGAGACGGTCAAAAGACAAACTGAAACATAAGATAAAGTCCTCAAATGTTATTTTGAATCTATTTTCTCTGCAATTTAGGTAGGAGATGAAAACCACATTGGTAAGAAAACATTAACAAAGTAAATAAAAACAGTAAGGAAAAAAAATGTAAGAACTCCCGTAGCTAACTAAATGAGTTTAAGATTCTTAACTCAGACAAATTACATATCCAGGCACTGAATGAATTTGATAAATTCATTAAACTGATGCCAAATATGTCTGAGAATTATAGGAAGACAAAGAGTTGGTGAAGAAGCAAAATGTAGGCTGAGTTTCAGAGAGGAAGAAGATTAAGCCCAGACTCTGGACTACGTAGAGCTCAATATTAGCCGGTTAATTTGGAGGCACGTAGAAAAGAAATGATGAAAATCTGGAGTGCTATAGAATAGGGATTGTTTAGAAAGATTGTAGATTAAATTTAATAAATCACGGTGTATAGAGCAAGAGAGAGAATAGGTACACTGTTTTCTGTGCTGGTTATACTCATTTGGAATATTGTGATAAGTTGTTCACGAAATACGTCTAAGAAAAATGCTGACACACTAGAGCAATTTATCTCTAGAAGTAAAAGAATGTTGCAGACAATTAAAGCCAAGAAATTCATGCAGTTTGGGGGACAATGAAGATGTTTAATGAGAAGAGACACTTTCGAGTGACAATTGCAAACACATATTTGAAGGGAGAACATTTGGACAAGGACTTGAATGTGTTCTACCTAGTGTCATGAAAAAAAATGCCATAGCAAGAAAATGCTTTCTGATAATTTCCTCCCTCCCCTCATAGTTCACTGGGTATAATTTGATTTGAAAATGTGGATACTAAAGTTGGATTACCACTTACTGGAGATGTTTCATGAAGGATGCTAGAAATATGGAAGCAATAGAACTGCTGACCTTAAGACTTTCTTCCAAATCTTATGAATGAGTGATTGTGTTCTAATAGACACGACTATTGTGCTCACCTGTGCAAGTTTGAGAGAAGAAAGTACAGTCTGCAAATTTCTATACTCTTACTTGACTATTATCGATTTAAAAAAAATTTGCTCTGGCTATGGAGCCACTTATGAAGAACTATAGCTTATATTATTTAAAACTTGAAAAATTCCTAAAAAATATACGGTGGAGAATACCCTGCATGTCAAGGTGATGATCCAGATGACCCAGTAGGTTTTACCCAACTATGATTTCTTTAGCACTGTAGAAAATACCTGGCAGAAATAAAATATGTAGTGCATCACCCTAAATATCTATTATAGTCATTACATTGCCAAATACAATACATTCTATCCCATTTAATCTGTAAATCTCCATAATTAACATCTTATTCATTATAGAAGCTATATTTCATGTATCATCTATTCACAGGATTAAGTAGCAGAGTTCCCAAGGGTAATTGCTTCATCTATCTATAAAAGAAAACAGAGCAATTGCACATTTTTACTTAAAAAACATTTTCTCTCAGTAAGTGGACTAACATATTTAATTTCATTATAGATATATTTCACTTAGAAAGAAAATATTAGCCAATAAACAATGAATCAAGAGTTATAATTTGACTTCTCTGCTCCACTCTATACACTTAGTGATATTAGAAAAGCTATAAAAAGAGACCATTTAAAGAAATAATCTAAGTTCAAAACAAACATCTTCCAGGACCAAATAGAATATAAACATACAGCAACAGGTAGGTTTAAATATGCAAGCCTACTAGTTTCAGGGCCAGAAACTAGCAGAGGAAGAAGGAAGTGAGGACTCTTTTTGGGTAACAGGATGTAAGAGTTCCCTGAAATACAGGACCTGGATATTTTTATGAAATAAAGATATTGGATTGATTCTCTACTCTGAAAGGAGATGCAAAAAAGTTGTGATGAATCTTCTGGTTGGAGTGATGACTTACATAAAGTGGATATTTAATGAGGTGGAATGAATGAAGTAGATACAGCCTTGCGGCCAATCATGCTGGGTAAGTTATACATGTATATCACCAGGGGACAGAACTCTGAAACAATCATATATGATTGTTCTGGTTCTCGTTAGGAGAAACTTAAGTATGATATATAAAATCACATTACAAGGAAGGATGGGTACACACACACATACACACAGTTAAAAGAGAAAACCATAAACAAAAATAAAAAGAACCTCTGCTCAGTATAAACTTACAACCCAAAATTTGGAAACTCAAACTGATATTAAGAAATATACCAAACCAAATCAATTGAAGATGAATTTACACTAGATAAAATGAAAATAATAGAGGAAACTGAGAATGACTTTAATATAAATGTTTTGGGGATACTTTCAGGGAAAAAATGGAAGAACACTAATAAAAGAAAAGTTTATAGGGCAGAAATTATGTAAATATATGTAGTATCACGTGAACTCAGAAATCTTGAAAATGAGAAAATATGATCATTGAATTGAAAAAAAAAACAGTTGATAAAACTATAGGCCATACATAATTAAAGGAATTAGTATATCAAAAGACAGTTCTGAGGAATTTGCCTTGAGAGCAACACAGAGAAAATAACAAAAAATAAAGAAATAAAAATGAGCAAAATTTTGAAACAACAGCTCATGTATAAAAGGATGTCTGGAGACTAATTATAGAGGAAATGCCAAAGAAACAGTAAAGTTAAGAATAACCTAGAATTTCCTGATTTTAAATTCTATGAAACCTCAGACAGAATACGTGATGCATGCTGGGAATGATAAACACAAATAAATTGGGGACAATTAACAATAAATAGTAAAGTCATAAGACCTGAAAGGAAAAAAAGAAAAAAAAAAGAAGAAGAAAGAAAAGAAAAGAAAGAAAAAAAAAGATTCTAGAAAAAAAATGATAATTAAATTGGCAGTAAGTTTTTTATCATCAATATACACCAGAAGTCAGGAAAGTAGAATCTTTAAATTTTAAGAAAAAGAACTGCCAACAAAAAATTCCCTATCCAGGTGCATTATTAGTCATAACTGAGGGCAAAAAAAAAAAAAAGGCATTTTTCAAATAGATGACTGTGAAGAATGCTCACATACAATATACCTTCACTTTAAAATCTACTAAAGACTGTCAGGTGTGAACTTATGTGGAAGGAGTGAGGTGACAGGAACGATCAATACACAGGGCCCCTGGCTGGCTCAGTGGGTACAGCATCCAACTCTTGATCTCGGGGTCTTGAATTTGAGCCCCACGCTCAGTGTAGAGATTACTTAAAATAAATAAAAAAATAAAAAAATATCAATACAAAAAAGACCAAATTATAGTAGTAATTTAACTACTACATGCAAGAACAGTAATTGTGACTAGTCCATCATTAAAGCATTAGAAATTAATTCCTAGAAAACTATTAGAAGTTAATTTCTAGATAGAAACATTAAGGAGAATATGGGGGAAAAAACCATGTATTTCCTACATCTGAATATAAAATATTCAAAATATAAAATATTCAAAAATATAAAAATATTTACTCAAATATGTACACTAAAGGTAACTACTGATAGAGCAGAAATGCAGTATTAAAATTCTAAACCATCAAAAGGAAAAAAGGGCTCTGAGTTGGGCATAATATAGCATGGTGGTGGAAAGAGAAAAAATGTACAACTGAATAAAAAGAAGGTAATGAAGAATTAAAAGTCAGCAAGATTAATCCCACCAAAATGACACTAGGATTTGGAGAAATTAAGGTTACTGGCAAAAGGATATGGGCTTGAATCAAGCCTCACTGTGTAATTGGCTCATAGTTGAATTTATTGATTCAGATACTTAGCACAGATGATCATATATATCATATATACATAGGAATATATATATATATATATATATATATATATATTCTTATATCTGGAATTCTGTGCACATCATCTAGGTTCACTTTCTTCTTGAAAAAAAGCTTTTGCCATTTTAAAACAAAAATTGGTAGTTAGTTAATTGTATTAGTATTTATATGTCAGAATATAAAACACTGTTGATAGTGGCTCCTTCTAGAGCAGTGAACTGAATAGCAGTCATGGGGACAGAATACAGACATCTCTTCCTTTGAATTTCTCACCATGCAGGTGTTTTTCTTGCTGTGCAATGTATCTTCCCTTTGCTACCTTCAATTCACTCTCCAGCCTTCTCTACCTCCTCACTTGCCACGTGAGGTTGACCCCTGTTACCTACATCAGTGAGCATCCTTTAACTCTAGTGTTGTAGTTGGGCTCAGGCAGTGAGGTGCTCTGACAGGAAGTAGAGAAAGGTCAGGGTACTCCTGCCTCTGGTTGCTTCCCTCTGAGGTTGCCTTGAACTGACTGTGTATCTTAATTGAATGTCACTGCTACTCTCAAGGGGTCCTATATTGTACAATTCTCTTCTATCAAGTTATTGTTACTGCTCTCTCTTTCTTTCCTCCAGGGCCGTAGCTTGGTGATTGCTCCGTTGCTACCAAGCCCAGGGCACTGCAAGCTTACTTATTCTTCATCCACATCGGGTACAGTATTTGACTGTGCTGTCTGGTTCCTTCAGAAATCTGTTAGGTACACTTTTAATAAATACGTAATTTTTTGAAGTGGTCACAATCTCCATGTGCTAAATGGAAATATTTTATCCTTGACATAGAGGGCATTGAAGGCTTCAGGGAATTGTAGATGAAGAGTCATCATCTTCATTAAAAGTCTCTCTCCTTCAACATCTTAAATACAAAGGCTTCTTACCAATAGTTTATTAACATGTAAATGTCAGATGCTTATCTCCCTAGCAGCCATTTCCCTCCTCCTTTCTCCTTTCACAAAACAACCTTCCATGACCAGAACTGAGGACTATCCAAGTGTGTCTCCCCAGACTTCCTGCAAATAATAGTGGCCAAGCAACTCAGTTTTTATCAATGAGCTGTGTGAGAAGACTGTTTGGGGTGAGAGGGACTTGGAAAAAGATTTTCACTTTAATAAATGTGGGTGTTGAAAGAAGAAAACTTTTGTACTCTATTCTTCATCTTCTTCCTGCTTGAAAAGCTGCCATGTTTGGATCTGCTCCTTTTAGACAGAAACTTGAATTTCACCCATGAGGGAAGATACCGCTACCACATGCAGGATGGAAGAGTGGAGAGCAAGAACCTGAGTGATTTAGGACCTACTGAGGCTGAATCAATTCTGGAACAGCCAAGGTTTAGACTTCTCATTATGTTAATTTAATGTTATTTTTAAGGCATTATGAAGTATTTATTCTGTAATAGCCTAAACCATGTTATTGATAGAGAGGATAAGTTGCAAATGTCACAAAACCTAACTTAAAATATATAAATCAAAATAAGGATTTGAATGAAGATAGTGGGTACTTCTTAGGAACTCAATTATATAAAAACATACTAGTTGCAGGAATAGTTGGAAGTTTTATCAACAATTCTCTCTACTTCTCTGTTCACTATTGCTTCATTGCTGAGTAGAGCTTGTCACACGACTGAACACTTAGTTGCTAACATCATCCCCGACCCACCTCTACCAAAGCTTTTATATTATTGTGTGAGACACTTAAAATGGTATTCTCAGTTCTAATTTTGAAATTCCACAGAAGCAGCATATTCTATAAACATGCATCAATTTTCCAACCTAGAACACTCAACATGACTGATGGAAAGGTGGTGCTGTAGAACGGGAAAGGGGTGGCAGCATTTTGTCCTAAGTGCAACCAGTGGGGTTTGCACTGCAGAGAATTTATGAATAATAATCAAACAGACCAAAAATTATTCTGCTTTATATCGACATCATTTGTCCACAATTCTAAACAATGTTAGTGATACAATAGTCCTCTTTGTTGAGGCAACTACCACCACTCGCTTTTGGCAAGTGACTGGGTGGTTCTAGAAAAGCAGTAAAGAGCATGTAATCCCAGAAAGTAACTATAGTGTTTAGGTACACCGTGAGTATTGAGTGACTCTACTATATAAGCATTGTGCTAGCCAACAGGAAGAAAGTAACATTTAAAATAAGAATATTACCTGCTAGTAGGGAGTTTTACAACCTGGTGTCAGATAGACATTAACCACATGAAACACATGCTTTATTTACATTATATTATGATTATATAGTATAATATATATTATATGTTATAATCTCTATATATGTATATATTTTATATAGGTACAATTATATATTATAATACAAATATATTATACTTTATATTATACTTGTACTTAACACACAAAAAATAATGACAAACACAAATTACTATATTTATATTCTATTTGTATACAATATATTAGCACTAACTGTCAGAACTTCTATGATAGGAAACTAGAACAACTTGACATACATTGGGATTCCAAGAAAGAACTTTGATGCAAGACAATTTTGAGATAACTGAATTATATGCCAGGGGAAGACTAGGTAAGAATGTTATCGACAGTAAATGAAGAATTTGAAATAAGGGAAACCTTGTTTCTACTTATATAACACAGAATAGGCTTTAGAAAAGTGGGAGCAAATTAAACAACAACAACAACAACAACAACTGTATTTCCTTTGGGAGCTGCCATCAATTATCTACTTTATTTTCTTCATTTGAAAAATGGGGATGGTAACTGTACCTGACTCATTAAGTTGTGGTGACTGATGTAGTAATTATACTGTAGTTATGGCAATACTTGCACAAGAGTATTCTGCAAGCATGTGTTAAGTAAATAAAAATGATGGGCAGGTTGGTAGATAGAAGAAAGAAGAAATGAAGAGAGGGAAGGCGGGACTAAGGGAGAGAGGGAGAGACAGAAGGAAAGGAAAGAGGGAGAAGGAGGCAGAAAGAGGAAAGAGAGAGGAAGATAGCCTTCTTACACATGAGTTCAAGTTTCTTGGCTCAGGTCATGATCTTGGGGTCCTGGAATGGAACCCCACGTCCGGCTCCCTGATCAGCAAGGAGTCTGCTTCTCCCTCTTCTTCTGACCCTCCCCTCCACTCATGCTCTCTCGCTGTCTTGGTCTCTCTTTCTGAAATAAATAAGTAAAATCTTAAATGTTTCTCGTCTATGATGTAGATAGATAGATGATAGATAATCATAGATCTATTTGAACATGCTGATAACTGTATCTATATCTGTATCTGTATATCTACTGAGAACAGAATTTGTGGCTCTTGGAATTTACACATGTTCAACTCTTTAAGGCTGTTGCCAAACTACTTTGTAAAGATTTTCTTTCTTTTTCTTGTCATTTTCCCCCTACAATTTATGCTTACACGGGTAGTTATGAAGGTTTGTATTTTGCTATATCCCTGCCAACATTTGTCATTATAGGCCTTTTAATTTTTGTTAGATACGAAATGATTTCTCACTGTTTTATCTGCATTTTTCCACTTACTAATAAGGTTAGGCATGTTTTTATTCTGTGAAAAGTTTGTTGAAGTTCAGTGTTTTCAGGGGATGACCTTTGCCTGAGTTCTTTTATATATCTTATATTCTAGGATTTTTTTTTCAGTTTTTAGCAAATTTATAAATTTGTGACCTTATTTTCAATCTTTTCATGGGGCACTTTAATTAACAGAAACATTAATTTTATTATATATTCTAAATTATCAATCTTTTCAATTGTATTTGAGATTTTTTGTCTTGTTTGAAGATATTTTAATACTGGGAGGTGTGCCATTAATCATTTGTATCTTTTTTAAAGGTTTTGAGGTACTGTCTTTCATATTTATGTTATGCTTCATTCTGCAGTTGATGAGCATACAAACCCAATATAATTTTTTCCACATTTATAATCAGTTCCACTGCTATTGACTGGAATGTTTATACCTTTCCCACTGATATGGCTTTATCTCATGCATAGTTTAAAATATATATGGGTCTGTTTCTGAGCTCCATGTTAACTTAGTTATATTTCTGAAAAGAAAAACTATACTTATATATTACTTATTAATGTCTAAATAAATTCATCATGTACCCTGTTCCAAAAATATGTTCTTTTTTGTCTTTTAAGCCTCCATATACACTTTTGAAGCAATTTTCAGTTGTTTTAATTACTGTAAAATTTGGTTATATGAGACTGTGTTCCAAAAAATCTGCATCTTATAAAAGACAACTGTGTATTTTTCTCACTTAAAATCTCCATCCAGTGGAGGCCCTACTCTATGGTATTGTCAAGGGCTGTGAATTCTATTAATTTGTTCATTCGCCCTTCTACAAATTTGCCCTCATCCACATATGCCAAAGCAACTCTGCAATATATCCTTATTCCATATAGAAAGAAGGCAGGGAAGTCAAAGGTGAGGGGCAAATCCCATTTATTTAATGGGAAAACCCTGAAATTGCATACATTTAAAAATTTTTTCTTCAACTTCTTATTGGAGGGAATTTAGTCCTATGAACATACCTACCTGCTAGGGAGTAAAGAAAATGTTATCTTGGGGCGCCTGGGTGGCACAGCGGTTAAGCGTCTGCCTTCGGCTCAGGGCGTGATCCCAGCGTTACAGGATCGAGCCCCACATCGGGCTCTTCTGCTGGGAGCCTGCTTCTTCCCCTCCCACTCCCCCTGCTTGTGTTCCCTCTCTCGCTGGCTGTCTCTCTCTGTCGAATAAATAAATAAAATATTTTAAAAAAAAAAGAAAATGTTATCTTTCTTTTTTTTTCTGGATAATGATATACTCAGGATAAAACTTAAAAATCAAGATTCTGTTACCATGGAAGAACATAAAAGGACAGTGACCTTTTTCACTGTTGTTAATTTATTTCTGTGGCTATCCAAATATCCATGCACTTACTTCTCAGTCATGGAACAAATTCTTTTTCTCCAGCAAGAAAATCCTAAATTAATATAGTAACTAAAAATCCATGAAGAATGAATAATGTTCAGCAAGTTCTGCTATGGACATTTAGTTTAGACAGCTAAGAGACAAGTAGTATGTTTATACACCCCATGTTGAAATATGGATTAGGAATAGGAACACTGAAATAAAAATTCATTTAGAAAGAGGAAGAAGAAGAAACACAATCGCCTTGTCCAAAGCATTTATCAAATGTCAGTGGGTAGGACTCAGCACTTTAGAAACAACTTTGTTGTTCAGTGTCTAATGCGCCATCTGGCCCTACCTCTGGGGAGTTTTGCCTGTATAGTCATGCCCGAGGTCACATTTAAGAGGAAATTGGAGAATATTCCCCTGAGAGGTTAGTACAGGCTTGGTCTTCTGGAGGATGTTTATTAGTTATATGATGCTTCAGCATATCAAGCTGTCTCTTTGCCAATACAATTACTTGGCTAACTTAAAGTCCCCATCCCTTAAGTGTGTGATGTGCATAGTAACTTCTAAAGGGTACAGTATAGAAAGTTGAGAATAAAAGAATAACTTGACGCTGGAGAAAGCTGACAAACACCCCTTCAATCAACTGATGAAAGTCAGCATAAACAGTGAAAAGTTATGTTGACAGTAGGTACTCTTGGTAAGACATGAAGAAAACAGCACTTTACCTCTGCAGTCTTTATCCCGCAAACCCATAACCCCAGTTTGACCATGAGAAACACATCAGACAAAATTAAGCTGATGAAGAGTTTATCAATATCTGACCAGTGCTCCTCAAAACTGTCAAGGTCATCAAAAACAAGGAAGGTCTGAGAAACTGTTCACCATCTCGAGGAACCTATGGAGATATTATGAGTAAATGTAATAGGATGTCCTGGATGGGGTACTAGAACAGAAAGAACATGAGATTAAAGGTATAAAATCTTAGTGCGAATGAAACCAATGCTTGGCTCAGAGAAGCAGCCTCCCCAAGGTCGTCGGCGGTCAGGGGTTTCTCTGGCCGGCGTCGCTCCCACCGATCTACGGCATGGGGAATTTTTACGCAAAAGTCTTCAAGTGTCTTTTTTGGCAAAAAAGAAATGTGCATCCTCATGGAGGGCCTGGATGCTCTGGGGAAGACCACTACCTTGTAAAACTGCAGCTGGGTGAGATCGTGACCACCATTCCCACCATAGGTGTCAGTGTGGAAACCGTGGAGTACAGGAACATCAGCTTCACCGGGTGGGATGCGGGCGGCCAGGACAAGACCAGCCCTCTGTGGCGCCACTGCTCCCAGACCACACAAGGTCTCATCTTTGTGATTCACAGCAACAACAGAGGGCTTGTGAACCGGACCCCTGAGGAGCTCACGAGGATGCTGGTGGTGGATGAGGTCAGGGATGCGGTCCTCCTGGTGTTGTGAACAAACAGGACCTCCCCAAACCATGAATGCGGCCAAGACAACGGACGAGCTGGGTCTGCACTCCCTGCGCCCCAGGAACTGGTACAATCAGGCCACCTGTGCCACCAGCGGGACGGAGCTCTATGAGGGGCTGGACCCGCTGTCCAATCAGCTCCAGAACCAGAAGTGAGCCGCGCTCCTCCTCTGCTCTCCTTCTCACTCCCTCCCACCCCTCGCTTTACCTTGTGGGGGGAGCGGGGCTAAGGCAGAAGCTGTCTCCGTGGTCCCTTACAGTGTGCTTCACCATGCTGTAAATGTGCAGGCTTAGCCTGCAGCCGGGTGTTCGTTCAATGTAATTTTGGTTGCCAACGAGGCAGTATTTAGTACTCCTATGCAATATAACTTAGCTTTTTTTTTTTTTTTTTTTTTTTTTTTTTTTTTTTTTAAAGAGAGAATCAACCCACTGTTAGAGGGTTTTTAGGCACACGGGGCCTCTTTAAGAGTCACTGTGTGGGACCAGCCTTGGTACTCCTCCTCTGGGATCCATTTGCAGGGTCTCTGTGTATCCCTGTGATTTGCTCTGTGTCGGGTCATCCCTCATCCCCTAGCGTTTGTGCATGTCCTTGTGATTACACAGTCCCCCAGGAGACGGGTTGGGGGCTGCAGTCACTGCTAGTGGACCCCATGGAGGGCCCCGGCCTTCCCTTGGGTCAGTGTGGGCACTCTGGCTTGCCGTGGGGCTACCTGGGGTCTCACCAGCAGGAGTGAGGACAGGAGAGTGGGACAGTCACCCTAGACCCTCAGCCCCCTGCACCGCCCCCCCACCCCACCCCAGTCTTCATGTGCTTTCACTCCCTCCTCCTGCAAGGGTCAGATTTGCCATCAAAACGAAGACCTCAGCTTTTTTCTTTTGTATTTTGATAAACGCTGAAGAAGCTGGAGCTGTTCAACTTAGGGAAATCCTCGAAACTGGTTTATTTGGTGTCCAGGAACCTCCTAGTGCTTTCAGTACATGATTAGTAGTCAACTGTTTTGTATACTTGTTTTCAGTTTTCGTTTTGACAAACAAGCACTGTAATTATAGCAACTAGGATAAAATCTCTTGAGTATTAAAAAAGCTATAAAATCTTAATATTTATTGTAGATAAAAATATATCAATAATATTTCATTAGTTTGACAAATGGACCACATTAATATGAGATGTTGATAACAAGGAAAACTGGGTGCAGGGTACAGAGGAACTCTTTCTACTCTGCTTGCAACTTTTCTATAAATCCGAAATTATGCTAAAATAAAATTTACCAAAAATTTTAGTAGTATCGTGTCCATTTGTGAAGGATAATGTCCAAATATTCCCTCTAAATATGATTTAACTCTGAAGTGTTGGGTCTTCAATTCAGTGTTCTCTGCTCTGTCTCGTTTTTTATCCCTCTTGCCCTCCATCAAAATAATAGAAGATGTCTTGCTTTCCCGGACAGAATTTGAATGTTCTTCCACTAGGCATCTATGAAAACTACCCACAAGTGGTAATTAGAAGTTAAATTCTAGGCTTAGGGTTTTAAACCACATAAGTACTGTGCATTATGGACCCAGAAATCTGTGAAGGCAGGCTTGTCTGTATTTGCCCCTTTACCCTAAACTACTTTCCAAATTTCGATTGCCAGTCATGATTGTTACTTGTCTTTCCCAATGTGGAGAATATTGAGAGATTGAAGATCCCCATAGTGTGAGAACTCTAGTTTAATCAGTAAATTGCCAGGATATAGAATTCTTCCCAGAATGTAATTGCACAGCTACAATTTTAATTTAAGAAAATACTTTTTTAGAATTCATTTTTGTAAAACACCTGCCACACATTTTAAAAAATATTAGAATTGGCTAAGATTGCTCTCATGGCGGGACCACTTGTAGATCTAGTAATCTTGCTGGAAAAATAGAGAATACACGCCCAAGCTCCAAAATTCCAAATGGTAGTTTAATTCCTCTTTATGAAAACCAGGAAAATATGTCAAAATTGTGATGATTTTATTTGCCTTTCTATCTCGGACACCATTAGCAGGTGCTCTTTTATAATGGTTGAGGGACCATAGCAAAGACCAGCAATTACATTGCTAACATCAAAGTAGAGGTTTAGACACAGGGTGGGTAGATTATTTAGTGGAGGATGGAAAGGGAAATGATTCATCCAGGATTTCATCTTGTGGATGCATGATTCTGACTCCTACATACCTTCTGTATATATTGTGATCTGTATTCATTTGGGGTTGAAGGGAAACCTACAAATAAAGTTGCCTTTTGTTAGAAATTTTTTCCTACTGTTTTTTCTTTATCTAATTTTTATTAGAATGTCATATGCTCCATTGCTGATAGCCTTCAAAGCAACCCTGTTTTTTTTCTTCATATGCTCACAGCCCCAATTTTGTCCAGGGTTCTGTCCTGAGACTTTGGTAAATCTTGTTGGAAAGACAGACTATGGTGATTCCACAGTGATCCCACAGTGGTACCACCATGATTGGTACATGAATGAATTCCAGTGACTGACATGTGACTGAATGCTGGGCAGTGAGAATTGGGGGGCAACTCTGCAGTGGTCAGAAGTGTTTTTGGCATAGGTTGTTAGCTCCTAATACAAGAAATGCAAGGTCCTTTACTGGCTTGGTTATTGGTGTGTGATGTGACCCCTGACGTGGCTGCAACCATCTTGTGATCATGAGAGAGACTAACCAATACTCCCAGGATGTTAGCATAAAAAGATGAAAATAAGCTGTGAGCTATTGAACTGCTTACTTCCAAACTGCTGCTATGTAATATAATGAATTTCTTTAATGCTTAAATCATTTTGATTTAATATTTATTTCTTGCAAGTGAAAGTAACTACCAATACAGATGGTCTATTATTAAAAAGTTGTGTACTCTGTGAAGTAAATAAAATTTACCAAAATGAAACTATATGCAATAAAAGTCTGCTCTAATACAGTTAGTTTAAAGTAGGTAGTTATTTTTAAAGGCTACATAGAAAATGGCTTCTTAGAATTTACTTGTTTGATAAATTTAAAATATTGATTATTTAAGTTTCAGTATTTACATGTGTTTTATTAAATTTAAAATGAATACAAAGGAATTAAAATGCATATAGTTGTATAATTAATATGGCAAGCAAAAGTAAATCTCTTTCTTCCCTCAGGTAATTTTTTGTACTTTATAAGGGGAGGAGACTATATGAAGGATACTGTATTCCAAATCTCTGAATACTGCTTTCAAAATATTAGTCTATTTTGTCTCAAATTATTTTCACACATTTTTCATTTACACTTGATAAGTTTTAAAATTGACTCTCACTCTTAACTCTGTAAATTAACTATGATCACATAGTAATAAAATAGAAGATGGTAACAAAGTCCTTAAAAATAGGCAGTATTGAATAATAAGACTAGAGAATTTTGCTATTATATGTGACACAGTCATAAATTATATCATCAATTATGTGATAAATGTATTATTTTCTCCAACCCATATAAAGAAATTAAAAATTCTCACCACCAAAGAGAAGGCTTACTTTTTCACTAAGATGTAATTTTTTTTATTCATTGAAACTCTTTAACTTTATGAAAAACACACTACAGTAATTTTGACAGAGTAATGATAGTAAAGCCCACTGTCTGATATTTCTATCAATGCAAATTACTTCCTTCATATATTGCTTCATTTATTTTATACATTTCCATTCTGGTCATCATTCATTTTGTATCTTAAATCATTTTGTGTCTCAGATCCTAATTCACAGATAGTACCTTAATTATTTTGATTGTATGTCCTGATAACATCCTTTGTGAATTTAATTTTATGAATACATGAATAACTATTTCTCTCTTAATATCTACATTAATGATGAGATTTTATCTGTTTATAAACATCTTCTTGTTAGCCTAGAATAAGAATTCACTTCAAAAATAATACATATCCTAACGATTGAAGTCGTTCTGATATTAAAAAATAGCCTACAAAATTCTGCAAACTCTGAGACTATTTTTGTTTGAAATACAGTCCAGCTCATTCTGAAATTTGGTCTGAGACAAGGTTCACACAATTGTGCTGATGAAACCATCTCAGAGATGTTAATACATAAAATAAGAATGTTTTATTTTTCCAGATCAGGACACAACCCTGCTTATTAAAACTTGGGAGTATATTGAGTCCAATCTATGATCTTTCAGCCTAATGTTCCATACAGTAGTTTTTATTGTAATTTTATTTCACATAAGCTGTAACTGCTTGGAGTAAGTCTCAAATATGATAAACTGAATTAAAAATCTTATGGGTTTTCCTTATTCAAAAGTCTCATTCACTTAACAAAAAAGTGTATGAAATAGTTTCTATTAACTCTGATTTTAGAAATTTGATGAGACAAAGACCTGCTTTATAATTTTTTAATTTTTTTATTGTTATGTTAGTCACCATACAGTACATCATTAGTTTTGATGTAGTGTTCCATGATTTATTGTTTGCCTATAACACCCAGTGCTCCATGCAATACGTGCCCTCCTTAATATCCTTTTGGTGTGGCTTTATGTATTAATTATATCCCTTTTTGCTGTTTACGTTTCCCCTCAAACTCTTTAGATTTTCAACATAGAGTTTCATCTTCACCTCTAAATCTATTGTGTCTTCTTTTCTTTTTTTTAATTTTTTTTTAAAGATTTTATTTATTTATTTGGCAGAGATAGAGACAGCCAGCGAGAGAGAGAACACAAGCAGGGGAGTGGGAGAGGAAGAAGCAGGCTCATAGCAGAGGAGCCTGATGTGGGGCTTGATCCCAGAACGCTGGGATCACGCCCTGAGCCGAAGGCAGACGCTTAACTGCTGTGCCACCCAGGCACCCCGGGTATTGTGTCTTCTTTTCAATACAATAATTCCATCAAATAGCTTTTTTTTTTCCCCAATGGTGGAAATTGTAATTTGAGAGATAGACTGATACACATATATGAATGCATAAAAATACTGTGTATTTTATTTGTGAAGCTATAGTGGCTATTTATTAGATGGATTTTAGTTATAGTCTTTTCATCTTCTTTATGACATCACTAAGTTTGTCTAATTTTCTATCAACCACAGTGAGAGTTGTGATTGCCCAACAGAATGGTAGATTTGACAATATACTTTTATCCTGTTTTTTGATCTTTACTTTACTTACTGTGAAAATATAGTATTAGATGCATAAAATCTGGCATATTGACTTTTCAGTTTGATATGTTTTAATAGTTTATTACTAGTTTATTTGTTTTTCCTGTTGGCTATTATTACTGGTTTGACAATTTTCTTTTTGCTAGTATATTTTCCATGTTTCATTTTTAAATCTGTGTGATCTTATCTTCTGGGTGTGTGGATCGTTTATATTGAATATGACATATAAGGGGCCCCCTGACCCCCCCCAACACACGCATAGTTAATACAGCAGATTTGGCATCAGAAGACTTTGAATTATTGACACCACATCTCAAAGAAAACTGAAAATTTCTTTCCTGAATGTGAGGAGTGAAATACTTCTTTGACAAACCCAACTTCAAAGACAGCTCTGGGTGTATATATACCCCAGCTCCCTCAGTCCTCTACTGGGTAATTCTGATATGTATGTTTTTGGCAGTTTTCCAGAGGTGCTTTTTTGTTTTGTTTTGTTTTGTTTTTTGATAAAAGTTTACTTGTTCTGTTCATTAGCAACTGAATGCATATTCTTTCCTATGGCTTCCCCAGTTCCCACGTCTTTGGTTGTGTCCATGAACACACGAAATAAATTACATGTACTTAAATTCTTGTCTTCAGGTCTGCTTCTGGGAGAACCAACATAGATAATCAACTTCCCAATATTCAATTTGTTAAACAGAAAATTTATTTATATTTACATTTATTGTGATTTTTGATATATTAGAATTCATTTCATCATCTTACTTTACCCTTTTAATTTGCCCCATATTTGTAATTTCCTTTATCATTTGGAGTACACACATAGACTAGATACATTGTTTTGGACTTACTTTTGTCCTCATTTAATTTCACCTGAGGGAAAGGAAAATCCAGGAAGTTTGAAGTTGATTTCAGGGGTAAAATGTATTTTTTAAAACAAAGAGGAAAAAGAAGTTTATATGTTAAACTAGAACAAGCATTAGACAAATAAGAGTCTTATTTCAAATTACCACACCAAAAGACATGGAAATAATTATAAATTGCTGAGAAATAGTTTATGCTTGAGCATGTACTTTAAACTTTAAAAAAACAGTTAATATATGAAAATATGATTTATTTTGCAACTTTGAAGGCAGGAAGGAATTGCAAAAATTGAATAAGGAATACTATAATAACAGCAACTATCATTTATCAAGTACTTGCTAGAACAAAGACATAGTGCTCTAACATTATATGCATTCTCTCCTTTACTCTACATCACGACCCTGGGGTTATACACCGTTAATCCCATTTTTTAATTTACAGATGAAGAATCTGAAGTTTCCATACGTTCAGTAAATTGTCTGCATCACAGACAGAACATGCCCAAGTTATTCTGAAGCACATGGTCTCAATAGCAAGAAAATTGAAGCATATTGGAAAAGGATGAAGTTTAAACTATTTTCCTGAAGCAAACATATAAAATGTTTTAAATTATTTAGTACTATTCTGCAGCACAATGTTCTATATTGTGTAGAGCTATAATAAAGATACTGTTACCCAAAAAGCATCTGCTATCTAAACTTTTAAAATTATATTATAAAATTTCAAAAGAGATTATTTTCATTGCTTCATAAATATCCCCCTCAATCTATATTTTAGTTTCATTCTTCAAATTATCATCTATCTATCTATCTATCTATCTATCTATCTATCTATCTATCATCTATCAATATGCTTATCTAACTACATACCTGTCAAAATTTATTCTGCTTCTGCATGGAATCTTCACAAACTGAGTACTACAATTATCTTAGAATGTCATAAATGTTTCTAACTTCCTAGTATGCTGTATTTCAACACCACTAACTACTTAGCTTGAGGTCTAGTACGATAAAATATAAACAAATATTGACTTAAAAGTGAAGTAAACATAGTGTTTCAGAGCAAAGATCAATGCATTTATTCAGAAAAATTTTGAGTTTTCTATGTATTTAGTAATAATAGGCTTCTGATCTAGACTTTTAATATCCCAAACCTCCTCCCCACCATAGCATAAAACTATCTCCCTATTTTTCTGAGTTGTTGTAAAGGTCAAATGAAATCAGGGTAAATGCTGTAAAAATTATCAAGTGCTATATAGGGAAAATAGAATTAGGGTATTATTGTTAATAAAGTAACCATTTACAGGAGTTTCCCACTGATCGTCTCCCCTACTGTCTCTCTGATGGAATGTTTTGCCTTACCCACATAAACTATGTCCACCATAGATAGCCTCTACTATCTTGACTTTTTTCTGATGCCAAAATGATAAAAATCCTGTTCACCACCTGTTAAAATTATAGCAAAATAACCCAATCTGCCAATCCTGACTTTATTTCCCATAAGTTTCCTGTATGAAGATACAGCCTGTCATACTATCGCCCCAACAGATTCAATAGAATTCTCACTAAAAATTTTGGTGATTTTAGTATTAATATTAAAAATCCTTTTAGTTCCTTAACTCTAGAAGTTCTTTAAGTGCCTCAACTCCAATGATCTTGCCCTTCAGCCATTCAATCTGTGGTCATGCCCCCATCTTGTTATTTCCAGCCACCATACCCCTTCCTTAATATCAGCTTCAACCATTCCATTCTCCAATCACTGCCTCCTAACTTCTCAATTTCACTCTTTATTATTACAGTTTTCCAACAACCTCCTTTCTCCATCTGAACCTCCTTCAATCCATTGACCTACAACCAGTATTCATCCCCATGATGTCTTTATTTTCTTTTTTGCCTGACTTGGTTTCATTACAATCACTCTATTTCATGAACTTGCAATCCCCTTCTCTCTCTCTCCTTTTTCCTTTATGCAATTTTCGACTTTAGAAAAATTCCAATCTTAGTTAAGTGTGACTCTCTTCCTATTCTGTTGCTGCATCTGAGTGACTCAAAGTGGCTGGAGGAAAACACATACCCCTACCAGCTGATCTCACTTTTAACTCATGGCCAGTAACCTCAAATTCCTTCCTGCTCAGAGAGCCTACTTAATGTTCCTTGCCTATATACCCTCCAATTATAACCTCAAGGACTATATCACAACTGTGTCTTTCTTTTCAAACATCTTTTTAAAAAAATGGGAAAGTATATTGAATCAGAAATAAAATTCTAGGATCTCTCTAACTATCTACCTGCATTTGTACTCATATTCTGGTTTTCCTCTTGGTTTAATTTTTTCTTATCTGTATTACTAAGGCCAAATCCTACACTTCTGCAATGAAATTACCCACTCTCAAACTATCTTGTATACATTCTTTGTATTTATTTATCATTTAAATTAATTATTAGTTAAACCCAAATGCAGAATACATTTAAAAATGTTTTTAACTATACATTTCGTGCGTCAGTCATCTGAGGTATTTCAATGGTTAAGCTAAAGTCCCAGTGAAATTTGGTTGTTAAATCAATTGGGCAATTATTTGTCCTCATCTTACTTGATTTATCAGAAACTGACACAGCTGATCACTCCTTTTATAGGAACAGATTCTCCACCTAGTATTCAAGACTTATGTCCTTCCAATTCTCCTCTACCCTCACCTTCCAGCCACTTTTGCTGTTTCCTTTCCTGCATCCTGAGCACTTCATTTTTTCTCAGTCTATATTCCTTATCCGAAATATACCCACAAAAAACATTCCCGTGCTTCGGGGTCGTCACAAACTTAGCATACCTGAATCTGCATTTCTGTTTTCGTTCTCCCCTGAACTTACTTCTCCTTCAATTGTCCCCATTTCAGTACATAACAACTCCATTTTTCCTGTTGCTCCTGCCCAAGACCTTGGATTCATGATGGACTCACCTCTTTCCCCTTCTTTACGTATTAGTAACAAACATTAAATGATTACCATGTGATTATACTGTTCTAGCTGCTATGCACGACAAACACACACATTAACAATCAATTTTTACAATAATTAAGATAGGAAACATAATTATTCATTTTTTTTTTACAGACAAGGCAACACGGCAAGTTTAAGTAACACCTGGCTATAAAACATGAAACAGCAGTTCTGGGATTTTTAAACCAAAGTAGTCTGTCTCCAGTGTACATGTTCTTAAGTCTGTCTTAGTCTGTTATGCTTTTGAAATATAACCAAGATCCACTCCAAATGGTTCTCAAGATCTTCAGTTACTGACTTGCTCTAAGCAACCACTGTCTATTTCTAGGGTTGCAATGTCCTGTAACTACTCTCCAGGCTTCTACCTTACTCTCTGTAGTTCAAATTCAGAATGATTTGTATTTTAAAAATTTCCATATAATATTATATCTCTCTGTTCAAACCCCTATATTTCCTTCTTATCTGTCTCTCAAAAAAGAGAAAAACAAAACAAAACAAAAAAAACCTTATCCTACAGGCCCTGGTAGATCTGTCCCCCACCACTGTCTCTTTCCTTTCTGACTTCACACCCTACCACTCTCCCCTTCTCCAGCCTCCAGGCTTACTTGCCAAGTTCACTCCTGCTTTCGTGTATTTGCTTGCATCTGCTATTCTTTCAGCCTGGAATACCTTTCCATTAGACACCTGCTTGTCTTGCTCCCCTCTCTGCATCGGGTCTGTTCAAAGGTCACTTTATTTGATAAGCTGCCCCTTAACCCCCAATCTCTCTCTGCTTATTATTTGACCTTGTTTTCTTCTTAGCTGAGGGCTCTGTTAGGACAGATGAGTTTTCCTTTTTTTTTTTTTTTTTTTTAATTTCCAGTAAGGGAAAAAAATTCCTACAAAAGTACTAGATATTAGTAGATATTCAGGAAATATTAATTGAATAAATTAGTAGTCCATGCATATACTAAAATTATTCTAAGTTGTCCAGATGCCTTCGTTGTTAAGCTAAAGTTTAAATTAAACAAAAATCACATTGTGCATCTTCTTCTTTTAAAGAGAAATTGGCAACATTAGGTATTTATCTAAGTGAAAAAATATTGTTACACATTATGGGATAATTTGATGTGAAGTTTTCTGGAAACTACCTTTCTATCCAAAGGTAGAAGCAGAACAGAATAACTAGTCCACATCCATAACAAGTTTGGAATTTGACAACTTCCTGATTACCAAAGCTGATTTACTAGATCTCCTAAGACAGTTTTGAAAGTCCCCTGATACCATTCAAAAAGCTTTGTGTATACTCTTGGTTGGCTGAGTTTAATTTGTTCTCTGTATTCCCTCAATTAGTATCTCGAAAGTGAGGTGTATGTATTTTCACAGGAGGTGAGCAAGATCAGGGTGCAAGAAGAAAACACTATAATAAATAATATTTAAACATAGAAAAAGAAAGTAATTCTCCTAATGTATAAAATATGGATAAATACTGATCTTCTCATTCCATCCTGACAACAGATGAAGGATTGGCCTGCGTGGTATAAAATGTTCCTTGAAGGAAGGGATTTACAGGGACAAACTTCTTTTATTCCCCTTGAACAGGTTGTCATGCATTGTGACATACCTGTTTCAGGTTCAGTAAATTTCTGGATAGTATTATCCAGTTTCAAAAAAACGAAGTCTAAAGTGGACTAGAAGCTGAGAAAATACTCCTACAAAGAACCGTGAACAGAAAATATCACTAGTAGTGCAAGTAAGAGCAAACAAGAAATAGCAGAGTGTATACTCTTTTACTTAGAGTATAAGTGCTTTGAAAAAAAAAAAAGCAGAAGCCTATAAGCACTCATCAGCAACTACAGGATAAAAACAGTGCCAGGAGAATAAGATTTAAATGAAAGATGACACAAATTGAAATGATCAGAAAACAATTGGAAAAAAGCATTTAATTCTCATTTAAGTGTGTGTTGTGCCCTGAGATAATGGTTAAAGATACTGTTAAGCCATCATTGTTAACAAAACTGTTAAGAACCAGGTGCTGAGAAGTGTCAATTTTTACTGAGCAATAAATATCAATAATTTATTGTATTGGGATTTTCTTTGTGTCAGTGATGAATGATATAAACTAAAATTTCAAACCATGTAAAATTATTGGATATCATTATTCATTCTTTTAAAACTTAAATTTTTTAAATTTCTATTTTGTGAATATTTTGTAATACACATGCATACATAGCAGTACATCAGTATAAATATATAAAGCATAAACAAGTAGTATACTTTTATTAGGATTATAAACTCAAAACTTTTGATAATAGAGGTACATGATGAAAATGGTTTGGCAATAACTGTCTCAGAATATGAATGGCTCATAGTCTACACATATTTATACAAATCTAAAACCACTAATGGAATTTGTTTATTCAAGCAATTGGTTAATTTGATAAATATTTAAAATCCATTAAAGAGACTGTTTGGCACCATGCAGAAAAAAAGAAAATGATTGCATTAATGCTAAAAAGTCCTGTATTAAAAAATGAGAATTTTGATAATGTTTTAGCTACTTTTTCTCACAACAGTAGTTAAATTAAGCTAATTCATCATATTATACAAACATGAGATTAAGCCTCCAAATACAATATGAAGAAGAGACTTCCTAAAAAATGACAAAAGTAAAAACAAGTAATAATTTACAATAACAGGCTAACAAATTAAAAAAAAACAAAACAGTTGCACATGCATAAACTTACATTGACTTGCAACTTCAAAAAGCTTGAGTCTGTATCATACATTGATAAATTTAACATAAACACAGTATGTAATTGATACTGTATATCATTAAACTAATTTTATTTTTTTTAAGATATGGGGCTTGAACTCACAACACTGAGATCAAGACCTGAGCTGAGATCAAGAGTTGGATGCTTAACCAACTGAGCCACTCAGGCACCCCTAAACATTACACATTTTAAATACAAATGCTTACATTAATATGAATTATAATTGTTCTTGATTAATAGAAAATACAAACATTTTACAGAAATGCGATTGTGTCTCTAAGGTATTACTAATAATGTTATTTGAGTGTACAATATATATTAAGTTTGTAAAAAAAAATAGTGCAACTCTTAAATTTCTGTACATGCTAATGATTCATATTTGTCTTTTAAACATAAAATCATTTTGTAAATGTAAGAAAAGCAGCTATTGTATTGTACTTAAATATTCAAAATTAATTTAAAATGTGGCTTTGAGAAATAATTTGTTCTTATATGCTTATTATTTAAAGTTCACAGGTATATTGAAAAGAACTCAAGAAACTGCCACAAGATACTAAATCATGCTGTGACACATTGTAAATTTTATTTGCCTAAAATAAAGTCTTTAAACTTCCCAATTAGAATCAATGTATTTATTGTGATTTTTTTGACATTTTGAAGTGAAAAGAATAAAACAGAGCTATTGTACCTTAGAATATTCAAACTTGTCTAAAAGTCTTGGAGAAATTCTTACATCATGCTAACATACATAATATTTAAATTATTATTGTTTTATTTCTTCAGTTGGAAAACAGTGATTTACATTTTATTTGCAAACTGTGGTTTTCATTTTGATGTTTGGAGAATGTTGGGAAAGAAGACTGAAGGGAAAAAGAGTCTCCTGAGCATTTGTAGAATTTTATTAAACCCACTATATTTTTCTCTTAAATACAGAAACTAAAAAATAAGAGAGAAAAAGAAGAGCAGAGAAAGAAACTTCCAATCAAAAAAAAAAAAAAAAAGCTCAAACAAAGAAACACACAATCTATTTTCAACTCCCAGGCTCATTGGTATTTCAATTAAATATGAGATAGTCAAGTAGGATAGTCAAATAAATGTAAGATAATGAAAGATGAAGTGCTCTTAATATAATCATCCTCAATTTAGTGTGCAAATAATAAAGTGAGCGAACTGATGGTAAACCCAAATGCAGAGCAGTCCAAACATTAGTATTTATCATGTTCAAGGGAAGTTCCACATTTGGAGTAACATCAAAGTAGGGTGAAATTTTTTAATACCTTAAACACACAAATTGCATTTCTGTAAAAATGTTTGCACTATCTAATAATCAAGAGCAATTATAATTCACATGGTTGTAAGCATTTGACCCTTAGAGAAAGCTTCTTAGCAAAAAGGCTATGCTGTGCTTTGGATATTAGGATATGGCACCTCCCACATCTAAAATGTTAACTAAATGGGTCAATTTTACCTCCAAAGTACGTGTCCCCACCATAATCCCACCTATCTTTCCCGTGTGCAGTGTACTGTAGTTCCTTTTAGGTGAGATGATTCGATTTCTCAACTTTTCTATTAAAATATCCCCTTTATTCTTAATTGTGGGTTCAAACCAACAACCACTAACACAATCTTTCATTCCTTAAAAACAAAGATACTACTGGCATTCTCTGCTTAAAATAAGAAAATGCACCAATAGTAAGCAAACAAGCATGCCTAAACAAACTTCTATTACCTACCTGTTGCCTGCCAGACAAATGTGTGATCCTGGCTCCTCACCTTCTCCCGAAACATACTAGCCAATTTCCCCCGGACTAATTGTTCAAGATTATCAGTCAAACTCACCCTCCTTTGCAGAGCATCCTGTGATCTTGCTACTCTAAATTTTTTTATTGTTTTTAAATGCCTCTTTTGATTGTCATTCATGAACACATCTGATCTGATCAATGCACTTGGTCTTTACAAATCACAGGTTAAAGAAGTCTCCAAGAAACGGATTTTATGCAATCTAAAAGTATCTTCATCAAAATATGTTTCTATTACTGTAGTGAATTGAACTTGTCCTCCTGTTTGTTGATACTTCTTTTAGGAGATGGAGTTTAATTCTCTTCCCATTGACCTTATTTATGTCCAGTTTGTGCACAGACAGTTTTAGAAGTTTATGGACAGGTATAGGAAATTTATATGTATTTGGAAAGAAACATAAAATTAATCAGATCTGGAACTTCCTAGAATGTTCTAAAAAGGTCCACTTGAATTCGTGTAAATTGAGATTTTTCCATATAATTTATAAAAAGTGAGATCATAAAGTGAGTTATAAAATTACTAGAAAATTATTGAAAACACTCTTGATTATTGATATATTTTTAAGGATGAGATTTGAATTTTTTATTTGTAGTAAGGTAAGAACATAAAACAATTTTTTAAAGTATTTTTTTAAAGATTCATTTATTTGAGAGCGAGAGAGAGAGAGAGGGAGAGAAAGCACAAGCAGAGGGAAGAGGCAGAGGGAGAGGGAGAAGCAGGCTCCTTGCTGGGCACGGAGCCCGAAGCCGGCTCCATCCCAGAACCCCATGATCATTAACTAACTGAGGCACCCATGTGCCCCGAAAGTAAAGCAATTCATAGATATTTTCTTTTCCCTGAAACTTAAATCACACTTTATGGGGAGACTACTGAATTTTAAAAAGCATAGGGAGAGAAAGTTACACTATTTTAAATTAATTTTCAGAACAAATCCATGAAATCAAGTTAAGAAACTGTTGCAGGGGTGCCTGGTGGCTCAGTCAGTTAGACATCTGCTTTTAGCTCAGGTCATGATCCCAGGGTCCTGGGATCAAGCCCTGCATTGGGCAGGGAGCCTGCTTCTCCTTCTGCCCCTTCCCACCATGCTAGCTCCCTCTCTCCCTCTCTATCTTAAATAAATTAATAGAATCATTTTTTAAAAAAAGAAAGAAACTGTTGTAGATTTGTTTAAATCATAGACCCATGGGCACATCTAGTTCCCCTCCCTAACTCTTAAGTAACCAGTCAGCACAGACAGATGCTAATGAACTGAAAGACAGTCCTGTGGGAAACTACAAAAACATAGGAAGCTATACAGTAGTGCTTTAGTAGTAGATTTTAAAGTGGAGTTTGTTTGTTTTTTTTCATTTATATCTGAAAATAAAATTACTAGTGTATTAAAGTCTATTTCCTATTGTGTAGTCATCTGGGGACTTGGAAAACTGCATCTCCTTCCTAATTGCTCTATGAATGACTCATTTCTATAATCAGGTCAGTCTTGTCCTTCCTTTCTCTAAGCTAAACAAATCTAATTCATTTAATTTCTATTTGCCAGAAGGTTAATTATCTTTGCTTCTCTTCTCTGACCATCTCCTGTTCTTTCATCTTTTCTTTTTTGCTTTTTAAAGTTCAATATCTAAAACTAGACACAATTATAAAAACCAGATTGATGTAGAACAGCAGGAAGATTACTTTCCACTCCTTCTGTAATTATTTTATTTAATACTTCTCATTATCTTATTGGATTATTTTTTTTATCATGACATTTCACTGTAGATTTCACCTTGGCTATAGATGCCATCTTCAGTGATCTTTTTAATTTTTTTTTCTGAATCTTATAGCATCCTCCCTTCCCAAGAATTTCTCTTCTCTATTCATTCATACATCAACAATTTTGAGGCTCTGACAGTGTCATTTACCTTTGTCTCTATCCTCTCCAACCCCCTTATGTTCTACCCTAAGATTAATCATCCTAAAGTAGCATTGTTCACCATGTCCTATGAGAAACCTCTCCCT
The DNA here is from genome assembly GCF_017311325.1 of Ursus maritimus. NCBI lineage: Eukaryota > Metazoa > Chordata > Mammalia > Carnivora > Ursidae > Ursus > Ursus maritimus. The sequence goes on from NW_024426552.1 coordinate 21,503,266, forward strand.
GTTAACTGTCAAACTGAGTGATGGCCCTTCTGGGTGCTTACAAGATGTTCCTTATTTCATTCTTGGACATGAAGGTGAGCTACCTATACTAGCAATATCCCTCTGACAATTTCTTCTATAATACTGTCTTCCTCCTCTACTGTAGCATTTATAATACTCTTCTGTGATTTTCTTTTTCTCTTCCCTTCCCTACTCTAAAGTCATTGAGAACTTAGACACTGATTCACTATTTATCTTGATAGCCTGGCATTTTGTACTAGTACTAAGACTGTCAATACGTTTTTGTTACAAGAATAAATGCATAAATTAACATGCAAATGACATTGTGAAAATGTTAAATCGATGTATTTTAAATATTTCATCATTAGAATGTCTCTTCACACCCTTAGACATGTCTAAATCTCAACTTTTGTCTACCTACAAAAGGGGCAGGTGTGATTATTACTTTAGAAGGAGGAGAACATAACAAAGCAATACCCCCTGGTTAAGAAACGCTTGCTCTATGGAGGGTGAAAGAGGAAGAGGGCAAGCAGTCAAACTTGAGGTTCCTGATCACTCATCTGGGTTTTAACTTCATAGAGAAGGGAGTCACAAAACTACAAAATGACCCCAAATAGAGAAGAAATTTGAGTCCATCAGAGCATTTGTTTATATTGCCATTAGGAACTCTAGACCACCTTGAAAACAGCCCCATACCTATATAATTTTAGGAGAAGATAAACAGTGCTTGACTTACTTAGACCCACAGAGGTGTTAAAGAGTATTCTGTCTGCACCTAAGTCCATTTTTAGCCACTTTGAAGAGATAGTTGAGAACCAGTAGGTCTAATGTATTGAGAGAAAGTGATGGCTCCATGGCAAAGGCTATAGTTCAAAAAGCCTAGGACAAGTACTGAACAGAGAACAGGTTGAGTTCTCAGGGCTCAGTAGTACCAGCAAGAGCTGTGATGAGGATGACTTTCCAGGTCTATTTCATTTGTAATTTCAAGAGGTTATTATTTTTTTTTACCATACATTTTAATCCCATACAAACGATTAATTTCCTTCTTAAGTGTACTTTTCTTACTGATTTTGATAGTTGTTTAGACAAATTTAAATTTTTAGTTTATATTGTCTGCTTGTTTTTGTTTTGTTTTTAAATTTTACTATGCAGTCACCTATTTAAAATACACATATCCCTTACATCTGAATATCATTGTAACAAGTCTAAAATATTGTACAAAAAATAAAATGCATGGAACCTGAAGACAAATAGGATCTCTTTTCTTTCCTCTGAGCTACATAGCACTCTCTTAAAAGTATGGGAAATCTAGTCTCTACTTTATTGTAAAAAACGACTAGAAAAATATATGAAGTGCTTTTAAATTATGAAGAATGATAGAAATATGTTATTGTTTGAAAAGATAAGAAATTTAAAGATTATCTAAGTTTCAACTAATTAAAATCCTTTATAAATAATTAAAACAAAAGTTATATCATATTTTGTACATTATTGCAAATGTCAGTAGTTCATCAATTTTTTTTATTATTTTATTATTTGGTTAAAACATAATTGAACATTTAAATCCCCAAATTAGCATGGCAACTATATTGATAGCTTTGATACAGTTATTCTCCTGCAAACTTGCTATATAAGCTATAACCAACTTGTGGTGCATACATGGTCAGAGCATTCATTATGTCTTTATATCTATGAATTTAATATCTTTGCTTCTTTATATCTTCCTTTGAAATAAAAGGAGTGCATGAGGTTAAAAAAAAAGAAAAGGTGGTAGAAGGTGTTTGATGATGGCAATGAGAGCAAACCCAAGTTTAAATGGCCTACCTTCTAAGAGAAGACCCTTGAATGATGCAGAAATAGGTGGTGAGGTGCCAGGAATTCTACCACAGTCCGTGGTTGGGGCATGAAGGAATGTGTGTACACAGATATACATGAACATGCATGAACACACACACACACACACACACACACACACACATTTGATCGTTCCTTTTTTTCCCTATATGGAGCACTCTATTGTGCTCAAACAAAGGGCCCTGGGAGATCCTTTACTCTGCCCTCTGTTACCAATCACCATTCTATCCTAACTTATTACAAAAAACAAAAAACAAAAAAGAGTACCCTAAAAGTACCTGGTATCTCAAGCTTGATTTATATATTTCCATTTCATAAACACCCTCATATAATCATATCAAGGTAAGAGAAATTTACTATATGAGATTTATTAGACAATATTGCCTTTTCTTTTTTGTTTTTTAAAATCTTTTAGAATGTCTACTTTTCATGACATAGCATAATCTTCATCAAAATAAGATATCTCTATGTTGTTCATAGAATAAAAAAAAACCCTCATGATTAAAGGCAAACTATAAAGTATAAGTATCATTTCTTTCTGGCTATTAACTCTCTGATCAATATGAAAGTAGCCAGGAAGCATAGGAGGTAATCTATTCACTAATAAACTGTAAATGAAACTCTATGATTTATTATATTTTTAGAATTTAATGTGCACATAAATATTTCAATTTGCTCATTTCAAATATATTAAGAAACATGCTAATAGATATTTGGATAACACCAAAGTCATGAAGTCTGAAGTTTTTCAATTGAATTATTATACTAATGGAAATAACCAGTGATGAAGGACTATTTTTTATAAAGTATCATACTACCTAGTTTTAATCATTTTTTTATTCATATAGATTTTCCCCCATTCTCTCCACTATTCCAAATCCTACAAATCCAGAAAAAAAGGATCTTTTCATATTTTATTTGTGTCTCTCTTGTGGCACACTGCTTTCTATCTGAATTATACTCATGTACCTACATATCTAGTTTTCCATATTAGATTCTATAAAAGGTATACGAGAATATATGTTTATTATCATTTCCTTATTTTCTACAGAACCTTCTACAGTCTCTTACGCAGAGTAAATGTTCCATAAATATCTCTGAGTCAGTATATCTGTAACAGGTTGTTAAAGGGAAGTTTCCTAACTCACTTTTGTCTGAGACATAAAATTATTAGATGCTACATTCCAAAGTAGCTTGTAAGACATAAGTCCAAGAAGACATTTTATAGTAGGTGGTTGAGAACAAGAGGATTCACCATATCTAACATACAAAAGGGTCAGATTTGTCTGCAGAATTTTGTAAGGCAGGGGTTAGCAGAAAGACCTATACTAAAATTCCATTCTACAGCAAGATGGAGAATGCAGGCCACTTTTCTCAAGTCCACAAAAAGCTTACTATTTGTCTCCTGCCATTGGAGATGCAGGGGCTGATGTCTGACTCATGTCTGACAAAGGGAAGGGTTGGGCTGACTAGACCAGGACGGTATCTGGGAATGATCTGCCCTTTTCTCCCAAACCAATCGAAGGTGTGTGAATTCCAACAACCTTTTAAACATTTCCAGTTCCCAAAAGAATTCTACCAGAGGGTGGTATGTCCCCAGAAGAAAGAGATGGAGTATATATTCAAGTACCAAAGCAGACAGGGGATTGAGAGTATGCAAATGAAAGACTGGCATGGTCTACATTGAAAGATTGCAGTAGAAGGGACCCAACATAGGACACATGACCGCAGACCACAATAGCACTATTATCTGTCAGCAAAGACATTTTAAGATAACACTTACGTCCATTAAGCAAGGAAACAAGCTTACATGTTAGGTTTTTGAAAGAACCATCCAGACTAGTGAACATTTACTGTCCTGGCATTGTTGCTGCCACAATGACACAACTTTCACTAGACATGTGGTAGCCATTTTGACTTAGAGCAACCTGACGGAGAAAAACTACACATAGACCAGCCAGTAGAAATTCTTCCAGAGAGCAAGCTTCCCCCGAGAAACTTCAGGTGTCCTGAGGCGTTAAATCAACTTTCTATAAAAAATATTCAAATTTTACATGAAAAAAAAAAAAAAGATAACACCTACGTCCAGTAAAACCTTTTTGACTTTACTTTCCCTTCCTCTCTTCTCTTAGATGACCTCTGGAAAGTCCAGGAATCTTATATTGAAAGGAAATATTAGATAGAAGAAATCAGAAGGACTCCTAATCTACTTCCAAAACTGTAGGTTCTCGGCAGCCTTCAGCTGAAGATGAGGGAGATAATGTCATTGCTTTGTCTTTTAAGAGATTTCTTGAGATGTAATTGATATACAGTAGACCACACAAATTTAAGGTGCAAAATTTAATAAGTTTGACATATGCATGCATCTGTGAAACACACAGGACAACCAAGATAGTGCACATATCATCATCCCCCCAAATTTCCTCATGCTACTTTATAATGCCTTCCTCCCTCTCAGTCCCACACCCTTTTCCATCCCCAAACAACCACTGATCTATGCTCTCTATCACTAGTGATGAGTCTGCATTTTCTTGAGTTTTACATAAATGGAATCGTGTGTATTTTTTTGGGAGAAGGATAGGTCTGATTTCTTTCACTCAACATAATTATTTTGAGGTTCATCCATGGTGTTGATTATATCAATAATTCACCCACAGTTATTGCTAAGATTCCATTTTTTCTGGCATATTACAATTTATTCATGAGGTAATTGACTTTAAATTGTTTTTGCCAGTTGCAAGGATCTCTGCTGTGAATAAATGTACAAGTCTTTGTACAGATATACATTTCCTTTTTTTCCTCCTTGGGTAAAACTTAGTAGTAGAATGGCTGTCATATGGCTGATGCATGTTTAAATTTAAAAAGAGAACCTGCTAAACTTTGCCCAAAGTGGTTATATCATTTTCTGTTCATACCAGCAGAGTATGAAAGAGTTTAAGTTCCTTCCCAACTCTCTCAATATTTGATATGGTCAGCCTTTTTTAATATTAGCTATTTGAATAGGCATATCATAGTGTCCTGTGATTTTAATTTTCATTTCATTACAAACTAATGATGTTGGGCATGTGTAATGTATATATTTGCAATATACCTAAAACTGAACATTTCAAATTATAACATTTAGACATTGGAAAAAGAAACTTCTTTGAGTTTGTGATCATTTTGTATTTTACTATGAGGCAAGTTAGTAGAGTGACTTTTCTCTCCAATTTATTACAATCATCCAAGCAGACTGTTGGTACGGATGCTACTGAAGCCTTACTGTTGAGGGTTAATATTAAATCACCATTCTTATATTCTTCTTCCTTATTAGATCAATAATGCAAAAGGTCTAATGCAATATCGAAAGACTTGCATTTATCAAACTGGAAATATCTTGTGGTGCTCCTGCCCCAGCCTGTTTTAAAAAATTACTGAAGGAATTTTATTGAATCAATGAATAACTTTAAGAGATTTTATGAGCCAAGTTAGCAAATAAATTGGGGAAAATGCACAGGCAATTGGTACATAGAATAAAACATAATAAATGTAAGGTTATGTAACATAAGTTCCTTTCTGTCTTATATTAAAAACTGAACATATGTAAGATTTATATGGAAGATCTGAAAAGTTTTAGAACATTCTTAAGTTTTGCTTTTTTAGAAGTTGTAAATACATACATATTTCCTAATTTTCCCTTCTTATGCATATGTTAGCATACAGTATGTACTCTATTGTTGTTGTTTTCACCTGATATATATGGAAATTACTCCATATCAGTTAATACAGACCTTCTTCAGTTTTTCTATTAACTGCATAGACTCCAGTGTGCCAATATTCTGTTCATGAATGTGTTTTCCTCCAGTATCTTGCCCTTAGAAACAATGCAGCAATAACTAACCTGTTGCGTATGTATGTATAGTTGAGATATGTCTTCACTATAAAAAGTGAAACTTCTGGATCCAAATGTAAATACATATATTGTTTTAATATATATTGAAACATTCTCTTCCTTAAGAGTTGTACCAACGTGTATTCTTACAATCTGAATGTTCATATTTATGAGAGAGAGACAGAGAGACAAAGAGGGAGAGAGAGCGCGAATTGTTTCAGAGACTCAACCTTTTCAGTAATTTCAGAGATTTGACTTTATCCAGAACTGGTTAACCAGTATTTCTGAATCTGTTCTCTCAGTGTCTGTTTCTGGGTCTTGAGGTCCTCAGGGGCAGGCAGCAGGGAAGGGAGGGCAGATGTCAGGGTGAGAGCAAGCACTAAATAGAACCAAAAGCCCATGAGGAAAGGTTAAGACATGGGTCGGTTGTGGTTGCCTCTACCCTGAGCTGTGTGGGCATTCTACAGAAACTGGGCTCTCCATCACAGAGCTAACAAATACCCGATTTAGGAGCTGGAGAAGCCAAAAAAGGAACAAAGGAAAGATGAAGCTGCTGTCTTACATGAAGATGAGCTAACAGATTAGCAAGAAGGTGTGAGAACAACATAATGGCTCTGCTTCACTTTCACCTACCAGACCTCTCACAGAGTCTCTTCCACAACCCACCCTAACTCAAAACATACAGGGGAGGAAATTATGGAAAACATACTTCAGCATAGTCAGGTTGACACATTACAAAGTCACGTAAGAATCTGATACCAGAGTTTTCTATTTTCAAAATCCAAATTCTCAAGTTCAGTGCTATATGATAATCATTGGAAGGGGATTAGAGACTTCTTTCATGGTTTCTGAGTGTAATTGTACTAGAAGCTGCCGGTATCTGGGGCAATGGGGAAAAAAAATGGAGAAAATGCACTGGAGGCAATGGAGAAAAATGCACTATCAGAGAAATTATATCTAACCAGAATCAGCAATATCTAGCACTGTGCTTAGCGCTATTGTCTGGTAAAAAGTAGGCACTCAATATGTACACATTAAATGAATGACTAGATTGGGGAAGGTGGAGAAAAGGAAGAGAAACAATTTATAATGAATATGAATGTTGGGCACATGGTGCAAAACAATTGATGCACCTGGGGAACCAAAAGAATGTCTGAGACCCAAATATTCTGAAGTCACAGCTAAAAACCCAGTAAATCAAACTCTAGATTTTTACATGGTACTTGTAATCTAATAAATAGATGACCTTTTTTGGTTTTTAAACTTCTTTCTACATCTTTACATTAATAGGAGCATTTACAAAAGTGTTCTGTGAATTTCATGTTTTCTGGAATATGTACCGGAAAATTATTGTCTTTTCTCTCTACCATCACCCACTTGCACAGATTTGTAAAATACTGATTAGTCTAAAAAATTACAATTCTTCTATTCAGTAAACATCAAGAAGCCAGCAACTGTCCTTTAGAGCTAATGGCTTGTTAGGAAAGAAAAATATTTTATGAAGAATTTTGAGTGAATTAAACCTATAAGTTTCTTTGGTCCATATTTTTTTTGGAAAACATTTTTAGAAATGGTCCAAATATCTTAGTTTATCTAGGAAAACCTTCAGTGCAAATGAAAACTGGTAATTCTTAAAATTTTATTTTTAGTGTTAGATTAGCACAATAGCCTAGTGGTTATAATCACAGACCATTAATTGCCCTAACGAAAAACCATGAAATATCATTGTGACCTGGAGTCCTGTCTTGATGAAGTGTAAAAGCAACCTGCATCAGAGCAAAGTTATTTTAAAAATCAATAGTGTAAGTGTTGGATGGAAAGTGCAAATTTATAACTTTGTGAGCAATAGAGTTTAATGGAACTAACCTACATGGCCAAAAGTGTATCATGTGTCCCAGTTAGAGTTCATGCAGGTGAAAGGTGGGAATTAGTTTTCCAAAAAGCATAGAGAAAAAAATGAAAAGCTAGTCATTTTTTATCTTAAATACCATTGAGTATTCTATTCATTAGACTTTGAAGTTTCCTGTTTTTCCATTGATTATTCAGTGTAATTATAACCATGCATTAAACAAGGTCACCTAGGACACAACTGAATATAGTAAGCTTGAATTTTAGTTTTGGAGCCTCGTTCCAAAATGGAAATGAATGTGGTTAAATAGAAAAATAATTCTCAAACCAATTAACATATTCCCATTCTTTCTTTTATGATGCAAATTACCATTAAGGAGCTGTGCAAAATTTTACTGCACATCACTTAATGAAATAGAAAAGCCTTGCCATCTAACTTTAAGTTGTAGAAGGAGTAGCATTATAAATATTTCTAGCATTCTGAATTGTACCTTAAACATTTCTCACCAAGTAAAACTAATAAACCAGTTATAACTGTTAAGGCACCCTTTCATATCAAACATATTAATGTTCCATGAAGTAAAATAGTAGCATTATTGCTCATAAATGCACACACATGTGCAAACACACAACACAACATATCTAGTTCTCAACTTTTAGGTCCTACTTCTTCATTCACCAGAAACTCAGACACCCACTTTTTTTCTTTCTGCCTAGGGTCTGGATTCTTTTTTTTTTTTTTTAAGATTTTATTGATTTTATTTATTTATCTGTGAGAGAATGAGAGAGAGAGAGAGCACAAGCAGGAGGAGTAGCAGGCAGAGGGAGAAGCAGGCTCCCTGCTGAGCAGGGGCCGATGAGGCTCTCTATCCCAGGACCCAGAGATCATGACCCCAGCTGAAAGGCAGACACTTAACCAACTGAGCTGCCCAGGCACCCCTTAGACACCCACTTTTTAGCTTTTGCTTCATAAAAAGCCATCCCCAAACCCAGGAATTAAAAACACAACCATCTCTTTATCTCTCAAATCTATACCTATACCTTCTGAAAGGTTTCCTGCAAATTAATTAACACATCGATCACCGCACAGGGTTACATTTTTTTTTCATTTTTTTTTTTCATGAGAACTTTTAAAATTTCTCCAAGAAAATTTCAATTGTAGAATACAGTATTATTAATTATAGTCACCATGCTATATATGAGATCTTCAGAACTTAATCATCTTATAACTGAAAGTTTGTACGCTTTTACCCACGTCTCTGCATTCTCTCCTATGCTCCAGCACCAAGCAACCACCATTCTAACTCTGTTTCTACATGTTCAGTTTTTGGTTTTTTTGTTTGTTTTTGTTTTTGTTTTTGCCTCATGTAAGTAATACAATGAAGTACTTGTCTTCCTCTTTCTGGCTTATTTTACTTACCATAATGCCTGCCAGGTTCATTCATGCTGTCTGAAGAGGGAGGATTTCTTTTTTTTTTTTTAAGGCTGAAAATATTCCATAATATACATATCACATTTTCTTTGTTCATTCATCTTTGATGAACACATGAGTTCTCTTCATATCTTGGATATTGTAAATAATGCTGCAATGAACATGAGGCTGCAAATATCTCTTCAAGATAGTGATTTAATTTCTTTCAGATATATATGTAGAAGTGGGATTGTCAAATCATATGATAGTTCTTTTTTAACATTTTTGAGGAATCTCCATCTTGTTTTGCATAGTGATTCTACCAGTTTACCTGATATATGGTTTACACACATGTTTCTCCCATTCCGTAGGTTGCCTTTGCATTCTGTTGGTGGTTTTCTCTGCTGTGAAAAGTTTTTTTTTTAGTTTGAGATAGTCCCACTAGTTTTTTATTGTTCTTATTCTTTAGCTTTGGGTGGAAAAACAACAACAACAACAAAAAGAACATTGCTAAGACCAATGTCAAGGAGTTTATCCTTTGGGTATTCTTTGAGGAGTTTTAGAGTTTAATATTATGTTCAAGTCTTTAAACCATTTTGAGTTAGTTTTGTGTACAGTGTTAAGATAAGAGTTCAATTTCTTTCTTTTGCATGTGGATATTCAGTTTTACCAACACTATTTACTGAAGAGAGCATCCTTTCTGCATTGTGTATTCTGGGAAACTTGTTGAACGTTAATTGACCATATGTTTGTGGGTTTATTTCTGGGCTCTTGATTCTGTTCCATTGATCTGTGTGTCTTACTATTTCAATACCATACTTTTTTGATTACTGTACCTTTGTTATTTGAACTCAGGAAGTGTGATGCCTCCAGCTTTGCTCTTGCTCATGCTTGCTTTAGCTATTTGAGGTCTTTTGTGGTTTCATGCAAATTTTAGGATTTTCTTCTACATCTGTGGAATATGTTGTTGGAATTTTGATAGGCATTACATTAAATCTATAGATGACTTAGGGTAGTATGGTGTTTTAACAATATTAATTCTTCCAATCCATAAGCTCAATTATTGTTCCGTTTATTTGTGTCTTCTCAATTTTTGCACCCATGTTTTATGGTTTTCAGTGTACAGGATATTCATCTCTTTGGTTTATTTATTACTATGTATTTTGTGGTTTTTAATACTATTGGCAAATGGGTTTACTTTCTTCATTTTTTCTGATGATTTATTGTTAGTATATAGAAACACAGCTGATATGTGTAAATGGTTTTTGTATCATACAACATTACTAAATTCATTCATTATTTCTAACTCTTTTTGGTGAAGACTTTGGAGTTTTGTACATAAAAGTAAGGTTATCTGTGAACAGAAACAATTTTTCTTGCTTTTTGTTATGAAAGACTTTTATTTCTTTTTTCTTTCCTAATTACACTGACTAGGACCTCCAGTTATGTTGAATAGAAGTGGCAAGAATGGGCATACTTGTCATATTATTGATCTCAGAAGAAAAACTTTCAGCTTTTTGCCGTTGAATATGATGTTAGCTGTGGGCTTGTCATGTATGGTCTTTATTATGTTAATATATGTTCCCTCCAAACCCACTATGTTGAGAGTTTTACCATGAGATAATGAACTTTGTCAACTGTGTTTTCTGTATCTACTCAGATGATCATATGATTTTTAGTCTTCATTTTGTTAATGTGGTGTATCACATTTGTTGATTTGCATATGCTGAACCATCCTTGCATTCCAGTAATGAATCTCATTTGAGCATGGTGTATGAACCTTTAAATGTGTTGGTGAATTCAACTTCCTAATACTTTATTTGAGAATTTTTTGTATGTTTGTTCTTCAGGAGTATTGGCCTATAGTTTTCTTTACATATAGTCTCCTTATCTGGCTTTGGTGTTAGGGAAATACTGGTTGCAAAATATATTTGGAAGGGTTCCCTCCTCTTCAACTATTTGGAAGATTTTGAGAAGAATTCATATTAATTTTTCTTAAAGTGTTTTGTAGAATTCACCAGTGAAGCTATTTGGTCCTGGACTTCTCTTTGTTGGGAAGCTTTTGGTTACTGATTCAATTTCTTTACTCATAATAGGTCTTTTGAGATTTTCTATTTCTTCATGATTCAGATGTGTTAGGTTCTATGTTTCTAGGAATATATTCAATTCTTTTCAGTGATTGAATTTGTTAGTATATAATTGCTTATAATAATGTCTTATGATCCTTAGTATTTGTGTATTATCAGTTGGAATGTCTCACCTTTCATTTCTGATATTATTTATCTGGATTTTCTCTTTCTTTTCCTTCATCAGTCTAGCCAAAGACTTGTAAATGTTGTATATCTTAAAAAAAAAAAAAAAACCTACTTCTTATTTTCATTGACATATTTTATTGTCTTTCTGGTCTTTATTTCATTTGTATCCACTCCAATCGCTATCATTTCCTTCCTTCTACTTTCTTTAGGTTTAGATTGTTCTTCTTTTTATAGTTTCTTGAGATATAAAGTTAAATTGTTTGAGACCTTTCTGAGTATGTTTATTGTATACTTCCCTCTTAAGAAATTGCTTTTGCTGCATCCCATAAATTTGGTATGTTGTGTTTCTGTTTTTATTTCTTTAAAGACATCTTTGCTTTCCCTTTTTTTTTTTATAATGATTTTTTATTATATTATGTAGGTCACCATACAGTACATCCCCGGTTTTCGATGCAAGGCTCGATGATTCATTAGTTGTGTATAACACCCAGTGCACCATGCAATATGTGCCCTCCTTACTACCCATCACCAGCCTATCCCATTCCCCCACCCCCCTCCCCTCTGTAGCCCTCAGTTTGTCTCTCATAGTCCATAGTCTCTCATGTTTCATTCCCCCTTCTGATTACCCCCCCTTTCTTTATCCCTTTCTTCCCCTACTGATCATTCTAGTTCTTATGTTCCATAGATGAGAGAAATCATATGATAGTTGTCTTTCTCTGCTTGACTTATTTCACTTAGCATTATCTCCTCCAGTGCCGTCCATGTTGTATCAAATGTTGAGAACTCGTTCTTTCTGATAGCTGAATAATATTCCATTGTATATATGGACCACAACTTCTTAATCCAGTCATCTGTTGAAGGGCATCTCAGCTCCTTCCACGATTTAGCTATTGTGGACATTGCTGCTATGAACATTGGGGTGCATATGGCCCTTCTCTTCACTATGTCTGTATCTTTGGGGTAAACACCCAGTAGTGCAAATGGCTGGATCTAGGGTAGCTCAATTTTTAACTTTTAAGGGACCTCCACACTGTTTTCCAGAGTGGCTGTACCAACTTGATTCCCACCAACAATGTAGGAGGGATCCCTTTCTCCACATCCTCTCAACAATTGTTGTTTCTTGCCTTGTCTATTTTTGCCATTCTAACTGGCGTAGGTGGTATCTCAGTGTGGTTTTGATTTGAATTTCCTTGATGGCTAATGATTTTGAACATTTTTCATGTGTCTGTTAGCCATTTGTATGTCTTCATTGAGAAGCGTCTGTTCATATCTTCTGCCCATTTTGATTTGTTTATTTGTTTCTGTATTGAGTTTGAGAAGTTCTTTGTAGATCTTGGATACCAGTCCTTATCTGTAGTGTCATTTGCAAATATCTTCTCCCATTCCGGGGCTGCCTCTTAGTTTTTCTGACTGTTTCCTTTGGCTGTGCAGAAACTTTTAATCTTGATGAAGTCCCATAAATTCATTTTATCTTTGTTTCTCTTGCCTTTGGGGATGTGTCATGAAAAAGGTTGCTTTGGCCGATGTCGTAGAGGTTGCTGCCTATGTTCTCCTCTAGAATTTTGATGGATTCCTGTCTCACATCGAGGTCTTTCATCCATTTGGAGTTTATTTTTGTGTATGGTGTGAGATAGTGGTCAAGTTTCATTCTTTTGCATGTAGCTGTCCAATTTTCCCAGCACCATTTATTGAAGAGACTGTCTTTTTCCCACCGGATGTTTTTTCCTGCTTTATCAAATATTAGTTGCCCAAAGAGCTGAGGGTCCATTTCTGGGTTCTATATTCTATTCCATTGGTCTATGTGTCTGTTTTTGTGCCAGTACCATGCTGTCTTTGTGATCACAGCTTTGTAGTACAGCTCGAACCGCATTGTGATGCCCAGCTTTGTTTTTCCTTTTCAACAGTTCCTTGGAGATTCGGGACTTTTCTGGTTCCATACAAATTTAAGGACTATTTGTTCCAGTTCTTTGAAAAATGTCCTCGGTATTTTGATCGGGATAGCATTGAAAGTGTAGATTTGCTCTGGGTATGGACATTATAACTATGTTAATTCTTCCGATCCATGAGCATGGAATATCTTTCCATCTTTTATGTCTTCCTCAATGTCTTTTAAAAGTGATTTATAGTTTCTAGAATAAAGGTCCTTTACGTCTGGTTAATTCCAAGGTAAGCTATGGTTTTTGGTGCTATTGTAAATGGGATGGATTCCTAATTTCTCTTTCTTCGTCGTATCGTGACAGAAATGCAACTGATTTCTGAGCATTATTTTGTATCCCGCCACATTACTGAATTGCTCTATAACTTCTAATAGTTTGGGAGGGCTTCTTGGGTTTTTCATATAGAGTATCATGTCATCTGTGAAGAGAGCATTTTGACTTCTTCTTTGCCAATTTGAATACCTTTGATCCCTTTTGTTGTCTGATTGCGTTGCAAGGACTTCTAGTACTATGTTGAATAATAGTGGTGAGATGGGCATCCTTGTCGTGTCCTGATCTTAAGGGAAAGGCTTCAGCTTTTCCCCATTGAGAATGATATTTGCAGGCTTTTCATAGATGGTTTTTATGAGATTGAGGAATGTACCTCTATTCCTACACTCTGAAGGGTTCTAATCAGGAAAGGATGCTGTATTTTGTCAAATGCTTTTTCGGCATCGATTGAGAGGATCATATGGTTCCTGAGTCTTTTCTTGTTGATATGATGTATCACGCTGATTGATTTGCGAATATTGAACCACGCTTGCATCCCAGGTATGAATCCCACTTGATCGTGGTGGATAATCCTTTTAATGAACTGTTGGATTCTATTAGCAAGTATCTTGTTGAGGATTTTGGCATCCATATTCATTAGGGAAATCGGTCTGTAATTCTCCTTTTGAGGGGTCTTTGCCTGTTTGGGGATCAAGGTAATATTGGCCTCATAGAATGAGTTTGGTAGCTTCCTTCTGTTTCTATTTTTGAAATAGCTTTAGGGGAATAGGTATTATTTCTTCTTTGAATGCTTGGTAGAATTCCCCAGGAAAACCGTCCGGGCCTGGAGTTTTGTTTTTTGGAAGGTTGTTTATCACTGACTCAATTTCTTCATAATTAATTGGCCTGTTTAAGAAAAATAATTTCTTCCTGTTTCAATCTTGGTAGTTTATAGGTTTCCAGGAAGGATTCCATCTCTTCCAGATTGCTTAGTTTATTGGCATATAGCTGTTGATAAAAATTTCTAATAATCCTTCCAATTTCAATGGTGTTCGTCATGACCTCTCCTTTTTCATTCATAATTTTAATAATCTGGGTCCTTTCTCTTTTCTTTTGGATAAGTCTTGCCAGTGGTCTGTCAATTTTATTGATTCTCTCCAAGAACCAGCTTCTAGTCCTGTTGATCTGCTCTACTGTACTTCTGGTTTCTGCTTGATTGATTTCAGCTCTAATTTTGGTCAACTACTTCCTCGCGCGTGGATTAGGCCTGTCCCTCTGTTGCTGTTCCAGCTTCTTGAGGTGAGAATATAAAACCTGCATTTTAGATTTTTCTATTTTTTTGAGTGAGGCTTGGATGGCTATGTATTTCCCCCTTAGGACTGCCTTTGCAGTATCCCATAGGTTTTGGACTGTTGTATTTTCATTCTCATTGGTCCCCATAAATTGTTTAATTTGATTTTTGATTTCCTGGTTTATCGAGTCATTCCTGAGCAGGATGGTTCTTAGTCTCCAAGTGTTTGAGTTTCTTCCAAATTTTTCCTTGTGGTTGAGTTCCAATTTCAGAGCGTTGTGGTCTGAGAATATGCAGGGGATAATTTCAATCTTTTGGTATCGGCTGAGACCTGTTTTGTCTCCCAGAACATGGTCTATTCTTGAGAAAGTTCCATGGGCATTAGAATAGAATGAGTATTCTTTGGTTCTGGGGTGTAGTGTTCTATATATATCTAAGAGGTCCAACTCGTCGAGTATGGCATTCAAAGCCTTTGATTCTTTGCTTAGTTTTTGCCAGGGTGTTCTGTCTATTTCTGAGAGTGGAGTGTTGAGGTCCCCTACTATTAGTGTATTTTATTTATATGTCTCTTTATTCTGGTTAAGAGTTGGCTTGTGTATCTTGCTCCCCTGTTGGGGGCATATATATTTATAATTGTCATATCCACTTGTTGAATACTTCCTTTAAGAATAATATAGTGCCCTTCTGCGTCTCTAACTATAGCCTGTAGTTTAAAATCCAGTTTATCTGATATGAGAATTGCTACCCCAGCTTTCTTTTGAGGTCCATTTGCGTGAAAGATGGTACTCCATCCCCTTACTCTCAGTCTGAATGCATCTTTGGGTTCGAAATGAGTCTCTTGTAGACAGCAAATGGATGGGTCATTTCTTTTTATCCAATCTGCAACCCTGTGGCGTTTTAAGGAAGAATTTAAACCATTAATATTAAGACTGAGTACTGAGAGATATGCTTTTAATGATGTCATGTTGTCAGTAAAGTCTTTGTTTGTATTGGCTGTGACTTTCTGTTCTGTATCACTCTTGGGGCCTTTTTACTTTTTATAGAACCCCCCGTAATACCTCCTGTAGGGCTGGTTTCGTGGTTACGAAATTGGTTAGTGACTGTCGATTCTGAAATGTCTTTATTTCTCCATCAATTCTGAATGACAGCTTTGCTGGATAAAGGATCCTTGGCTGCATGTTTTTCTCTGAAAGAGCTTTAAAAATGCTCCCACAACCCTTTCTCTCATTCCAGGTCTGTGTAGACAGGTCTGACGTAATTCTGATGCCTTTGCCTTGGTACCTGAGAAATTTCTTTGCCCTGGCCGCTTTCAATACTGTATCCTTGGATCTAATATTTGCGATTTGTACTATGACGTGACGTGGCATAGGTTTGTCGTGGTTGAGCTTGGGAGGGGTCCTCTCTGCCTCTTGGACATGAATGTTTGTTTCCCTTGCTAGATTAGGGAAGTTTTCAGCTACAATTTGTTCAAATATCTCTACTAGACCTCTGTTTTTCTCCACCCCCTCGGGGATGCCGATGATTCTAACATTGGATCGTTTCGTTGAGTCAGTAATCTCCCATAGCCAACATTTTTTAAGACCATCTTCTATTTTCATTTTTTCCTCTATTAACCCATCCTCCAATTCACTAACCCTTTCCTCTGCTTCGGTGACGCTGGCCGTCAGAGCCTCTAGTTTTGCCTGCATTTGGCTCATAGAATTTTTAATTTCTGTCAAATTCGCTCTCATTTCTGCCCTTAGGGATTCTATATTCTCAGTAACATTTTCCTTAATACTTTTTTCAAGTCTACTCATCATCTTGACCATTGTTACTCTGAATTCCATTTCTGATAATTTGGTTACATCCATATCCGTTACTTCTGTGGCAGAGGCCACAGACTCACTGTCTTTTCTTTGCTGGGGGGGCTTCTCCTTCTTGTCATTCTGACGAGGAGAGGTTGCGGGGTTGTCCAGAGCCCAAATTATTGACTGGGTCCCAGGCCGTGCCCCTCGTTTTATAGGGATCTTAGAGATGTGGGCTTCTTCTTTAAAGATTTTATTTATTTACTTATCTGAAAGAGGGAGACAGACAGTCAGCAAGAATGGAACAGAAGCAGGGGAGTGAGAGAGGAAGAAGCAGGCTCCCAGCGGAAGAGCCCGATGAGGGACTCCTTTCCTGAACGCCGGGATCACGCCCTAAGCCGGAGACAGGCGCTCAATGACTGCGCCACCCAGGCGCCTGGGTTGTGGGCTTTTGATTTTCAGCCTGCCTTCTGTGTTCTGGGGGAGGGCCTGCCGCGCAGATACTCAGGCAACCCTGTTTGGTTAGAGTTCCGTGGTCCCCTGCGGAGGATGGGGATGGGCACTCTGAGCCGGTATTTCCAGGCTTTGTTCTCTAGCGGTTTCCCTGGCAGCCGGCTATGCCTCTTCTGAGAGTCAGAGCAGCAGAGGCTGCATTGTCGCAGAACAGAGGGATTGCGGCCCGTTCTCCACTGATGTTCTGGCCACTTTAACTCTATTATTGTTGGTGCTGCTCAACCCTGCCGGCATCCCTGCCCTCACTTCCAGGGCCGGCGCGTCTCTGTCCTTTGTGTTTCTAACGCCGCCAGCCGCCAGCCGCCCCGCGCGCGCTCCCGGGTCTCCCGGTCTCAGTCTATGCCCGGTGAGCACACCTCGATTCCGGAGTTTCGGGAGAAGCCTGGTGGCGCGCGCACCCAGTTCAGGTGCCAACCGCGAGTCCGCCCGCTCCCCCGTGCAGGTGGCTGCCGCTTCCCGGCGCCCAAACGCGGCAGCTCCCTCCCCCTTCCGTTTATCTTCCAATATCTGTGCACGGTTTACAGCTCCCCTTTTGGTACCTCAATACTCAGCGCTGGAGATGTTCATTTGTAGAGATCCAGATGTATCTTCCTGTGTCTCAGGCTGATTCCGTGGTTATTTAGGCTGGTCTGGTACCTATCCAGCTCGACTCAGGGGACCGGCTGAAAAAGGGGTCCCCTACTCCTCCGCCATCTTAACTCCTCCTCCCTGCTTTCCCTTTTGATTCTTCTTTGAACCATTTTTTGTTCAGGAGCATGCTGTTTAATCTCTATTGACTTTGTGAATTTTCAATTTTTTTATTATTTAAAGATTTTTTCAATTGATTTTAGAGACAGAGAGAGAGTGTGTGTGAGCAGGGGAAGGGACAGTGGGAAAGAGAGAATCTGAAGTAGACTCCCTGCTGAGTACGGAGCCAGGATGTGGTGCTTTATTGGAAGACACTAAGATCATGACTTGAGCCAAAACCAAGACTTGGAGGCTTAACCAACTGAGCCACCCAGGTGCCCTGAGGTAGGTGTTTTTAAAATTGTAGTCATTTTTCTTCCAGGGAAAGACTAGGAGATAGACATTTTGCCTGCTCGTCCTATGAGAAGCCTGCAGTGGATAGTTGAAGAAAGTGATGAGTCTTAAAGGTTTAGGTGCTATCTGTGTAGTCCGGACTCTACTCCTCACAGAGAAACTGGGAGTTTGGGGTTTCCTCTCCTTTGTAAGGTGTTGTACTGGGGATGGGGTTTATGGTTATAATGTACCTCAGTCTTTCTTACCTGTTTTAGTGTGGGTATCTTCTCAGTCATCCAATGGATAGGATTCATTTACCTAGTTCCTGGATTTCTCTCAGAGGGAATTGATGTTTGTAGTTGTATATTCAGTGCATCTGTAGGAGGAAGGAAAGTCAGGAGCCTCCTATTCTGCTACCTTGGCCCATGCCCAAAACAAAACAAAACTTCCTCTCTCTTTATAGATGTTCTTTGGTAGTGCCTTCCCACACTGGAACTGGCCATGTGACTTGCTTTAGCCAACAACATAATAACAAACATTGTACAGCAAAGCTTTCCGATTGTACTCTGCAACTCTCTATTTTGTGACAGTTGGAATCATTGTGATTATTCTATGGCATGTAAACAAGATCTGAGTAGCTTATGGATGAAGAGAGGCATGTGGCCAGTATTTCTTGTTCCATTGGCCAACAGCTTACCAACCTCCATTCATGTGAGAAAGAGCTTTCAAGATAGTCCACCCCAGCCAACTCTCCAGCTGACTGCAGACACATGGGAAAGCCTAGAACAAAAATAAGATAGACAGAAATATCATAAGTTTGAGAGATTAAAGAGATGGTTGTGGTTTTGATTCACTGAGTTTGGAGATGGTTTATTATAGAGCAAAAGCTAACATTATGTCAGGCTTTTCTTACCATCCTACTAGAATAGCATTTCCAATACTCTAACATTATCCCACTTAAAGTTATTTACATAGCATTGGTGAGCAATCATTTTTTTAATTGTTTCTTTTCTGTTTGCATTTCTTCCACTACATTGTAATCTCTAAGAGAGCATGATCATATCTGATTTTTTCACTCATATCCCCCAGAGCAGTTTCTTGATAAATAGTGGGAATTCAATGAATATATTTGAAAGAATGAAGAAAGGAGTGTATTTGTAATCATAAATAGTGTCCATGTCATTCTTTAATATGTTCACTCATTCTTTATGAATTTTCTCAGATACAATTTTGAGTCTTTGCAAGACACAATTGCAAGCATTCAATAAATATTATCTTTATTCTTTTATAGATGAATTTATTTTTGTTTCAAAGTCCAACTCCACCAAGTAGTGAACCCTACATTTCTTTAAGTTTATGGCATCTTGAGCCTCTGATTTTTGAATAAAACTAAAGATATTTTAGGGCCATGGGAGAATAGGCAAAATAGGTGAAAGGGATTGAAAGGTACAAACTTCCAGTTATAAAATAAGTAAGTCATGAAGATGAAAAAGTACAACATAGGGAAAATAATAATATTTTAATAGGGTCATGTGGTGACAGATGGTAACTATACATTAAGTTATGTGTAGAATTATTGTATCACTATGCTGTACACCTGAAATGAACATAACATTGTATGTCAACTGTACTTCAATAATAAAAGAAAAACACTAAAGGAATTTTGGCAGTACAGGTTATTAGAAAGGTGTGATATTTTCTACCTGTTCTTCATCTTCTATCTTTCAAGCATCTTCTGACAAGTCCCCTTTCCTATATGATCTTTGTATATAAATCAGTGTATCTCATAAGCATCATTCAACATCTGCCATTAATTCTCTCTCTCTTTTTCCTCTGTCTCCTAGCTGTGGAGCACTTTAGCATTACAGAAAATTAGAAAATTCAGTAGGGTTGTCCTAAGCCTTATACTCTCGCAGTCTTACTTTGCTTTACATAGAAAATTATTCTACTCCCTATGTAGTTATGCTGCTGGGGTGTACAGAAAACCTGTGGAATTTTCTAAGACACTCCCACTTTATGGAAACCCAATAACAATTTCTATTCTATTAACTTGAGTCATGATTGTGCATGCAAAATATCTGGGATCATCCCATTACCTTAGGCATAAGTCTGTCCTGAGGTACATTTTCCTACAAGTTTCTGAGTTTCAGTTGTTCCCTTCAAGCCTCAACCCCATGGATAAAACTCTGCTTAGGGACTAGCTTTCTTATCTAACTCTTCCATTTTTCCTATAGCTTTTCCTTTCCTTCCTTAGCCCAGAGGCAAGACAGACGGTCTCTTCTTATCCCCCCAGGGTTTGTAAATAGTATTAGAACCCAAATCACAAAACATGTAATTCTTAACCTATATGTATATATCAAAGGTGAAAATCAAGGTCAAGTTTTCAAGGAATTTTTCTGAACAGACTGCTAAGTCATCGCTTCTCAGCCTTTTGGCTAAGATCAAGTGCAGACTGCTAACTCATCAATCAATTCAGCCACTCCAAATACAGTATGTCAGTGTTTCTCCAAGTACAATACCTAACTCACTTGCATCACCTGGGACTTGTTAGGAATGCAAACTCCTTACTCATACCCCAGAACTACTCAGTGAGAATCACAAGGATGAAGGAAAAGAATCTGATTCTTATGCATTTTAAATAAGTGCATTAATAAATAAATAACAAAACTGAATTCATTAAAAAAGAAACAATGTAAAATGAACATAAGAGCAAGTATGTAAAAAAGATTAGATGACACAACTAATCCACTAATAATTATGTATATACATAAAGTTGTCCATAGGTTGTATAAATAATCCAATTATATTCTCTCCTTTAAAGTAAAACAATCCTGTGCCCTAACAAAAATGCTACAAAAGTGTCAAGAATGCAATGACCACAGAATAGAGATATGTCATGGATCCTTCTGGAAGTAAACCAGACATCTGAAAATAATATCATATTGCTGTTGTTCTAAGGAATTGGAAATTTCAGATACTCTTAATTACCGCTGAATAATTCTGTTTAGCTAATATGAGAGTTCTTATTATTAGCCTACCTGGTTATCTTCGAGATCCTGACCTTGGATTATTTCCATGGACTTCATATTATAGAAATAGAGTGAATTCATAAACTTGTTCTGAACAAGCTTGCATCTAAAGTAAACCCTAACGCAGTTAAATAACTATTAGCTTTCTTAAAGTAATTAGGTTAATTGATCTATTGAGAGTACCAAGTGTTCACTTTTTTAAAATGAATTTATGCATAATTTCTAGACAAGAATGAACTTTTTAAAGCATCTTACAGACTAAGGTATGGCTTTTCATTTCTGTTAATTCATCTGTAATATTATATTCTTGACTAGTAAAATACTGTTAGTCAAGGCACTGCTGAAGAATGCTGCTAATCAGCATACACTGCTAATACAATTATTTATGCTTTTTGTATCAATTAAAAGCAGATATGTGCATTCAAAAACTGAACAATTGACATGAAGCATCATTTTATTTCTGGAATTGTCTTAACCACATGTGAAACTCAGACAAAAGATTGAGGAAAAACAGACATTAAAGTAATTATGAAAATGCTTATTGAGCTTGCAATATTAATTATTTAGCCTCTATTACAATTTCTAGTCTAAAGCCAATCAACACAAACCATTAGGAAATGGGTTCTGAATTCAGACTTCCTGGTTACAGATTTGAGCCATGTCACAGTATTAAGCTTCTCTAAGTTTCAGCTTCCTAATATAGACAGTTTGAGGATGAAATGAGCTTTAAGTGAAATGTGTAGTTAATGCTCACTCAATGTAGCTATTATGAGAGCCTAGAGGTTTCTTCTTAGTTTTAATCTTTATATATTTCAAAGTAACTAAATATATACATATTTTAAAAGTGGGCCCTTCTAGCTCTGTCATTGTATGTGTCAAACACATATTGGAGCTTATATTTTGTGAACTATGTGCCCTGCATCTGATGTTATAAGAAATCAAAATAATGGAGTTGTAAAGATTTCCCAAGGATGGAAGAAAATCTCACATAAGTTATGACATCAAGTTATCTGCAGGCATGATGACTATCTATTAGTTGAAGTATAAGATTCATTTAGAATTTTTCAGTTATCTTAAAACATCTAAAAAAAAAACCCTTTGTTTTGATTTTTCATTTTACAAATGAATACTTATCAAGTAATCAGTATCTCTTACAGCTGATCATCACAGCTGTAGCCACAGAGCCAACAGACAACAGGCTACTCTATTACTTTGTGATGTGCACATTCAGGTGAAAAAAAATCCAAAAGGTGGAGTTCATCTAGTTTCCATTCTCAAGTGATGGTGTATTATAATAAAAAGGAACATGAGAAAGAACTATGGAATCTCAACCATTTTATTAACTACATTAAAGGGAGAGAATTATAATATCAGGTAACAAGAAGGAAAAATATGATATTCTACAGTGAATTTGTATAAAATGGAGTAGTGTGTATTATAATGTGAATGAGATAGGTTTTTTAACAAAGAACAATGTAGACTTCTAATTTTGTAACCTGTGACTTAACTTAAAAGAAATTCTATTTTTCATTTTCCTCAGGCTATTCCAACTAACTTCTTCTTCTAATTTACCAGCCAAATTGGTTTCCCAAATTCTAATGTCTGCCTATGCTAATAGAATCTATAGAGTAATGTAATTACCTAATCCATTCATTATATGGGTTAAAGATAGTACAGTTAAAATGTCAAATAGAATCAAGGCTATCTGAATGAGAAATATTTTCAATTGTAATTTTTCCTTTCCCAAAAGAGATATGAAGGTATAATTTCCTGCATGCATGAAATGTTTTATATTAAGCTTTTGAAAATAAAAGTCTCAGGAACCATTTCAAAGTACAAAGTACATCATATTTGTGACCTTGAGCTAGTTTCCTAAATTTTAAGGCCTCAGTTTCCTCATCCCTAATATAAGAATTATGAACCAAATCATCCCCTCACTATATTAATAACCAAAGATTTTATGAGTCCAGAAATTAATCAATTTTTAAGTAAGAAAAGAATTTAGTGGGATTTAGCAATTTAATGGGATTGAAGGGATTACAATATTAGATTGATTGACATTGGAAGCTGAAATTTAATTGAACAGCATTTTACAGCAAAAGGTTAAAATTGCAACTCAGTATTTCCCCTCATACACTTTAAACAACTCTTATCTCTCCTCGCTACCATGCATCTCCGGAAAAGAATGTGCCCTCGAAGCGAGGTAGAATCAAAAGGGAGAAAAACTGTCTAGAGCCCATTATAGTTATTTTGTGAGAGTTTCAACAGCAATACACTCATTCAGGTTAGAGAATGTGAATTAGAAAATAAAAGTTAATCAACACTTTATGTGCAAAACACACACACACACCCACCCACACAAAAACAGATGTAATTTGGGAAATCTCAGTGGGCCCCAAATAAAACAAATTTCT
This sequence comes from Ursus maritimus, assembly GCF_017311325.1. NCBI lineage: Eukaryota > Metazoa > Chordata > Mammalia > Carnivora > Ursidae > Ursus > Ursus maritimus. The sequence goes on from NW_024426552.1 coordinate 21,526,721, forward strand.
ATAAAACCCATAGAGTGTAGAGAATCTAAAGATGAGGACCTCAATTTTAAAGAACATATAGTATATATCCTTTCAATAAATATCTTTGAGTGTTTAATATATTAGACATATATCTAATATAGGTTTGATGTATATTTGTGAACAAAATATTGAAGATACCTGCTCTTGTAAGGACATATGTTCTAGGAAAGGAGGTAGCCTTTAATTACTTGGTTTTTTTATTGTTTTAATTATTATAAGTAAATAGTAGCCACAATATGAAAAATACATTATATATACATAATATACATATTATATATGATATATACATTATATACATTAACACAGAGACATACAAAAAAACAAAGGATAGTCAGAAAATTGACAACTCAAGGGGATAAAATTCTGAATATCCTTTTGTTTGTTATTTTGGAGTGAGAAAGAGGAACTCTCAAATACCTTGAATCTGACTTTTGATTAATTGCATTTTTGCCAAATCTCCATAGCAAAAGTGCCATTTTTCTTACAGCAAAGATTTCAATGATTGTTCTCATAATGGTTGCAATGGTGCCATCCCCATATAGAACACAACGTATCATTTTGCAATTTTACTCTAATGAAAATCCTTCAATGTTATTTTTTCTCTTTGTAATGTAGTAAATAGAGGTGAAACTATTTTATTTCCTCATCTATAGTGAGTATGCATTTAAAATAATAAAGATTAATATTAGACCTTCTGGTTGAAATGCAATTTAACTTTAGTGTTATATTTCAAAACATGCTAAAATCTTCAGCTATAATTGATAAAACTATTTTTATTCAGCCCAATAATTTTAAAAAGAAAAAAATATCTTTTTTCTTAGTGCATTTCAAAAAAATACTAAAATCATCAGTGACAAGGCTAACATTTCAGGGCATTCAATATGTCTTTTGAATATGCATTGTCAGACAAGCCCTAGATACCACCAAAATATGTTTCCCTAACAGTAAATCATCATCATGATTGCCATTATTGATCTGTAGAGTCAGTAACCGAATCTATCCATGAGATTCAACACCATTTATCTTGATATTATATCACCCCATCCTCCTGCCTAAACCCATTAAACTGTCATCTGTGGGTTTACATCATTTTTATTTGAGGGGCCTAGTGAAACTTTGCACTTTACTTGTTTTCTAAAACACTTCTAAAACCAAACTATCTCATCAGGAAAATTCCATTGTTTCCTGTTAACATCTGTTACCAAGAATGGAGGCCATAATAACTTTAAATGGGAGGATAACCACCATCACTGAACTTAGGATGGCAAAGAGAGTGTACATGTTTATTTTCATGTCTATACATATACTCATATGAATGTATAATATGATAATTTATATCTACTGGAACATAGGAAATATTATTTAAAAATGTCTGCCTTGGGGTACATTCAGAAACAATTAAGAATTGGTGAATGCTATTTAAATAATATTACCTATCTCTCCAAAATAATAAACTAACAACAAGGAAAAGATATTACTTATAAATTATATAGATAATACAATTTGCTTGCAGTTAATTTGGAGATGTTTTGAACTATGCTATAAGGATCTTTTGTTACCTTCATTTCCAAAGATTTTCAGGGATTCATTAATGGGTTTATTTCAATGTGTGCATGGGTATCTTGATAACGCATGTGAAGGATTATATCTATGTGCATTTCTGCTAATTGGTGAGAAAAATATCAATTGTTTTCAATAGAATCTCAGAATAATATATCATGATCCTTAAATTATTAAGGATACAGGATAACAAGAAAGCATACTTTTTTTAATTTAAAGGATAATCATAAGAATCAATTTGCTGAAATAAAAATGTGGCATATTTTACTTAGTTTACACTCAAAACATTGAAAGCACTGGATATTGGTTTAATTTCAAAATGAACACAAAACACTGTATATCTGTAACCCAAAGCTCATTGCATGAAATATGTTAGAAGTTTTCAGAAAGGGGCACTTGAGTGGCTCGGTCGTTAAGCATCTGCCTTCGGCCCAGGGCATAATCCCGGGGTCCTGGGATCAACCCCCTGCATTGGCCTCCCTGTTCAGTGGGAAGCCTGCTTCTACCTCTCCCACTCCTCCTGCTGGTGTTCCCTCTCTTACCATGTCTCTCTCTGCCCAATAAATAAATAAAATCTTAAAAAAAAAGAAGTTTTCAGAAAAAAGCAAACACATATACATGTAAAAGAAAAGAAATACATATATATACATATATACATAATATATATATGTATATATAAAATATGCCCTTTGGCTTATGAGTAACATTTTATGTTCTTGCCAATATTTTCCTTTTCCATAATTATAAATTCTTTCTTATACTTATAAAAGTATAAAAAATGTTGTTGTAATATAATGCATTTGCCCATTATATTACAGTTGATGAAACTTCGAATTTTTAAATCATAGACATCATATGCAATTGAAGAGACCCATTCCGATCACTATTCTAATTGTGAGATAGGAAAATAAACTATAGCTAACTGAAAATAATCATTCCCATTTACCTTTTACATTTTTTCCCACATCAATACCTTCAGAAAAGATTTGAGAAACAGATAACAACATAGAATTTCCTTGTTCAATTGGAGGGAAAACAAAATCTTACCTGCTCATGTTCGCAAAACTTCACTGTTGTTTCTCAAAGCCCTGGGATCCAGAGTAAAGTTTTAACAATCTTTTTTTTTATTTTTTTAAATTTTCTTTTGGAAAATGTAATCCTTTACATTATGATAAGTTCTCCTGAATTGGACATAAGTACTGATTTTCGTCTTTAAATCATCTCTGAAAATTTTCATAACAGATTTAAATGTGCTTTGCTCTAGTAGAATCCCATTTTATACTTTTTTTTAAACAAAAAACATTACTTGAATATATGGTGGATGTATTTCTCACACTAGAGGTTTTAAAGGGAAATAAGAAACTGTCCTAAAAATGTGGACCCGGAAAAATCATTTTACATGAAAGATATCAGGAACTTTCTCAGTTAAACAGATATTTTTCCGGGTCTTAAATTTTAAAAAAAGAAATCATCTTAAACTCTCTACTCAAAATCACTAAGAACTTTAAAGGAAAAAAAGGAGCAACATGTACGAGGGCTCATAGGATGGTTCTTAGAAAGAATCTGGTGCACTACAGGCAGAGGGAGACTGCTCTCTGAGAGTGGGTAAGTGAGGATTGTGGGGGGGGGGTAGTCAGGGAGAAATGCGGCACCAGGTTAATTAATTAAAAGCATTACTCTATAAGCAGAAGAAAGCACTGGAGGATTTGTAAACAGATTTGTTTTTATGAAGTCTGGGTTTAATGCAAGAAAAGGACTCAGTGCAGAGTAGACGCAAGGCAGCAACAAGGATTTTTGCAAGGTCTAAATGAGAGTTTCTAGCTGGCCTAATTCAACCTTTCCAACTTCCCACAATAAAAAAAACACATGAAGACTTACATATCTTCATTCAGTTATGTGTCAAGAATGGCGTAGTGGGAACAGTTTACTCTAGAGAAAGGCAATAAGCAGATGGGTACAATGTCTGTAGGAAAATTGAAAACAATAATAACACTGACTAAAAGTCAGTCTTCTTTTTATTAGCGCCCTGAGCCAACAAAGCTAAATAGTAGCAGAAAATACCTTTCATTAGCCTAAGTTCTAAACAATTGCTGCAGTTAATGTTTAGTTTCAGTAATATCTCTGTAAGCCTCAACTTATTACATTTGTAATACTTACCCTTTAATAAACATCAATACAGAGTATTTCTATGTGGAAATTAACACAGAGAATTTCTATAGTTGTAACAGACATCTCCCAGTGCTTTGAAACTTAGCTAGGCATGTTCATCTTGAGAATAAGTTCCTAAGACTTCATAACTGTTTGGCCTTCTTTCAGTGCATTTCGTGTCTCCAAACTCAAACTCCAATACTCAAATATATATATATACATATATATATATATTTTGCAAGAGATGTATGCAATTTTTCTTTTATGAGTTATCTTTTCCCCCCAATGTGAAGCTTTAAATGAGGTTAATCAGAAGCAAAATATATTCACAAACAGCCTGAATCAGCCTTAAAGCATGTACAGTGAAACACTAAGCTTTGAAATCATTCTTTGAAAATCGGTTCATGGAAATTGTGGAATATGCCATTAATTATGTAGGTACAAAAGTAAGAAAATGGAAACTTCCAAAGAATAGTAGAATCAAATTTCAAAGAAGAATGCTCAGAGAACTGACAAAAGATGCTCATCTTATACTGTCAAAGACATCAAAGAAATATTGTATTACCTTGATTATTTTTATCAGGAACTCATACTCATCCTAAATTAATGAATCAATAATGCCAATGTTCACTATTATTCAGCCATTTTAAAATAATTATTATAAAAGAAAAATAACTTCAGAAGTTTTTAAGAAATATAATTGAAATTTATAATGTTTATTTTGGTTTCAGATATTTTATGGAAAAATTACAAGAATTAAAATAAAATATTATAATAGATCCCTGAGTGAATTTTTATAAATCTCTGCAAAACTTATATTTAAGACTTTTCTTAACAATTTGCATATGTTACTTTATGTGAAAGAATACTTTTGAAAATTAAAGTGCTTTCAAAATTAAAATTAAGGAGGTGCCTGGGTAGCATAATCATTACGCGTCTGCCTTCGGCTCAGGGCGTGATCCCGGCGTTCTGGGATCGAGTCCCACATCAGGCTCCTCCACTGGGAGCCTGCTTCTTCCTCTCCCACTCCCCTGCTTGTGTTCCCTCTCTCGCTGGCTGTCTCTCTGTCACATTAATAAATAAAAAAATCTTTAAAAAAAATTAAAATTAAGAAGATGTTTTCTTTGAGAAACAAGGAGAGAAAAAGTGTTGATAATTCTGCTGATAATATCAATTGGATGTGAAGACCAATTTTAAAGAAGTCATTGACAAACTTGTGTAAGGTAAGGCTCAAAAACAAAAATTGTAATATCGTCTATCAGTGCAACAGATGAATACATAGGCATGATTGCTTTTAAAAAATACTGCGATTAAAAAGTATTAATCCATTATTTTCCTCTTCATTATACATATATATATATATATACATACATATACATATCATATATACATATTATGAAATTCCATAAAATAAAATTCTCACTTTATATTTTTCTGGCCATTATTGTCACTTGTTTCACCTTATTATTATTCCTGAAAAAACTGTGTCATGTAGATAAGGTGGATGTTAAAAAATTATCCACTCCAGCTGTCAAATAAACCAGGCATGCAACTACCTTCATTAGACCTCCAAAAAATTCATTTTAAACCTAACCTTGTGACAACCTCCAAGAAAATTTAAATAAATTCTATCAAAAATTCATCATAGAGATCAGATACTAAGGATACTAAGGAGTTATCATAAATTTTGTTAGGTATGATAATGACACTGAGATTAAATAAGAAAATAACCCTTTTTTTCAAGATTTATTTATTTCTTTGAGAGAGAGAGAGTTTGAGTAAGGGGAGGGGCATAGGAAGAGGGAGAGAGAATCTCAAGCAGAACCCACACTGAGTATGGAGCCCAGGTGCAGATGAAGGGCTTTGTCCAAAGACCCTGAGATCACGATCTGAGCCAAAACCAAGAGTTGGACACAACTGACTGAGCCATCCAGCCACCCTACCCTATTTTTTATAGTCATACAATGAGTGAAAGGCTAGGAAGTTCTAAATTTGCTTAGAAAAATAAAGGAAAATAAAGGAAGAAGGAAGAAATTAATAAGAGATAAAACAAGTTCAGAAAAATGTTAATCTGAATGATGTATGTTTGGGGGTTAATATCCTATTCTTCCTACCTGTTGAACAACTAGAATTTTTCATAATAAAAATAATCAAAGATGTGTTCACCTTGATATGTGGACCTGGATTGACACACTATGGAATTATATTTTCTGAGAAGAAGCTGACTCTAGCATGACTGAGAAAAAAAAAAAGTGTTATTTTATTGTACTTGCCTCAAAGACCCAAGGTCTAGAGTAAAGGAGTCACAAAAAAGTAGAAGATAGAGAGGCCCCCTGTTGTAATGCATAAAGGGAATTATGAATTAGATTATTCATTAGGCCAGAATCAGTGACAAATTCAGTGGGAATAAGAGAAGAACCCAACTCAATGTGGTAATACCCTACAAATAATATTAGTGGCCTCAGTTTATCACTTTTTATAAACAAGGATCTCTTCTAGTTGATTTGTATATTCCATTTCTATTTCTGGTTCATGAAAAAAATTAAGTAAAGGCTCACTAATTTAAAGAAAGCAAATTGCGCCCCAAAAAAGTTAGGAAAATGTGTGCAACTTGTGTGGCTTTGGACCTAGGAAAAGAATGTGAGTATGCTACACTGAGAAAGCTGAACCCATGTACCTCATCCCTCACCCATGTCAGGTCAGGCAGGGCAGCTAGTACAAAATAGAAAATGTGTTGAGTTAAAGCAATCAGTTGAGTCTTACAAGGCCAAAAACCATAGGAAAACGTGAAAACAGTGAGAAAACTTATGTATATGTAATTGTTTAAGAACTGCTCTGAGTTTTTAGAGGTAGAAGGAATAAGCACAAATCAATTCTGTAGAGGAAGGGGCAGAGAATCTGGAGTTATAAACAGGCAGAGTTCATGGCTGGCTCAGATATGAGCTGGTATGAGACAGAGGAAGTCTTGACAATACAAGTTTTGACAATACTAACACCACCACAGGCTTGGTTATCTATGAAATTGGTGGCTTAGTGGACTGCTAAGGTAGACTTAACAAGATTAGTAGATACAAACAGCTTTAGAATTGAGCAAAAATAAAGTTCAAGATCATATGAACAATTAAAACCAGCAAAAGTCTGAACAGCAAGTAAAGTAAGCAATAAGATCAAGGTTTGGAGCAAACTTGGGAATGTTCCCAGGCAGTATCAAGCAAAAATTAAACCTGAAAAGTTGAACAGATAAGGAAGACTATTAACGATTCTTAAAGAGTGAATGGGAAAGTACAGTCTGAACTCCAATATGTTGGGGGGGGAAAGATGGGAGAGTTTTTAAGATGTGAGGTAGAAGATAGTAGGCTATTTCTATTCCTAATCGACTTTACTTAAAAAAAAATAAATTTTCATCTATCTTCATGACAGAAAGGAGTTTTACAACTTGGAGTTAGACTGGAAGGTAGAAGTTTTATCTTCCTTAATGATTACATTTCAAAAAGATGGCTCCCAGCTCCTTAAGAAACATAGTCTTTGGTTGTAAAACTGGTAAGAGACTTTTTAAAAAGATTTACATTTCAGTAGGGTAGAGAAAAAATTTTCAGTTACAAATTTTCTAAAATAAATGTTTCTAAAATAAATAAAAGAAGTCAGTAGCCTAGAGTCAGGAAGTCTGTCCAAGATTTAATAAAGTAGAGGGAAATGGTAAGGCTACCTTGGTAAGTAGGCTGTCATTACAATGGGCAACCAAGGAATGAAATGATCTCAATTTGGAAGTTACCTCTGAATTTCTTGGAAGTAAATGCCTTATATACTTCAAAAAGTCTCAGTCATTAAGATTGGCCCTAAATACTAAAAATTTATGACCTTATGCATTTTTCAGTTGATACTTTTTTTTTCATCAAGGCTTATTTCTCCTTGAAGATTTAGGCAGAGGTATCAAATGGTCCTTCACTAAGGCCTTCAGTAAACCTAGAAATCAACCAATCCTGGAAGGACCTGAATTAATTAAAAGATGAAGGCAAAATGCTGTGAAGATCCTCTTAAGTGTTCATGAAATCATTTTCTTCCTGAATATAAAGCTAAATTAATGTGCCTCCCCCCCTACCTTCTAGGAAGGTGAGACGATGTGATCAGGTTTTGGCCAATAGAATGTGGACTGAAAACTTTTAGCTTTCTTCCGGGTCTATTTTTTAAATTTTGTTTACTCCCTCTCTCCCACTGAGGCCTGGACAGATGAAGATGATCCTGTGGAGAATGACATCTTCCTGGAGAGCATGGGAACCACTTATGGAAGAATCAAGAATCAAGAGCAAGATTTCAAGTTGCAAAGAGTAGGACATATGCATTTGTTGTGCTATGCCATTAGTTATTTATTTTGGCAGTATGTGGAGTTCATTGTTCTAGAGCTAAAGTGAGAAAAGGCAAGCCTGGGAATATAAATGTGAAATGTGGCACAAAAAAAAAAGTGGAAATGCATGATGAAAAGGAAATGGTCAAACCAAACAATGGTCCAAAATAGAGCCTTGGAAAATAACGAAATTAGGAAACAAAAGGAGGATAACTGTCTATAATGAATGAAAGTAATCTAATTATGGAAGAAAAATATAATAACATAATGTCATTAAAAATAGCAGAGTAGAGATTTTCAAATTGAAGCATTAAACTGAATAAATGAGATCCAGCAAAACATTGATTAAATATTTACATGATGGAGATTTCAAAATTTTGTATTCAATTTATTATAAAATTCACTAATGACAGAAGACAATTTATTCAGTGTTCTTAGTTTAAAAGAGATATGGCTTAATTGATAAAGGAAGGTAAATTATTAAAATTGTGTCATATAACTCTTAAAAACATAGTATTTTAATCAGAATAACATATCATGAAATTATAAGCCACAAATACTTTTGAAGGATTTGATTTTTTTTTATATCAAACTCTATGCCAGACACTAAAGGAGTCAATGTAAATAAAAGTAGACAGTGGTTTTGTCCTCTTGTTCCAAGGAAATTATTAGCAATTATTTGGTACTCTTCTTTACATAAGATGATGGAAGCTTTGCTTGTATTATTATTATTAGATAAAAGAGATATCTGCAAATATGCATTTAAAATCCAGACAGAGATAACATATAAATGAAAGGGTGGGAGTGCCAGGGTGGCTCAGTTAGTTAAGCATCCAACTCTTGATTTCAGCTCAGGTCATGATCTCAGGGTTGTGAGATTAAGCCCTGACTCAGGCTCTGCACTAAGTGTGGAGCCTGCGTGGGATTCTCTCTCTCCCTCTGCCCCTCCCACCGCTCGCTCTCTCTCTCTCTCAAATGAATAAATGAATAAATGAATGAATGAATAAATAAATAAATAAATAAATAAATAAATAAAAGAAACAAAGGAGTGATTCTAGAATTTCATGCAATTGTGGATTTTGATTCTGAAATTATCAATTAGAGTAAGGATCTCTAGAGATGATCCCTAAACAAGGTACAGGACATTACTATATTCCTGAAATTAAAAGTATCATTGGAAATGCAAGACATTTCTCCTGGAGAGAGGAGACATAATTTTCATCAAATTTGCCAAATGTTCATGACTCAAAAAGATCAAAAGCCACCATTGTAGTCCATCTTTATCCTTTTTCGGATGAGGTATCTGAAATTCAGACCGATGAAATGTCTTACACAAAATCATGCAGGTAGTTGTAAAACTAAAACCAGAACCTCTGTTTTCTCATCTACAGTCCTTTCTTCTCTTCCATTTATTCTTTTCAGCATCTTTACTATTTTCTGAAGAATTCTAGAAACAGGAAAACATTTCAACTCCAATGATTTAGTTATAGCTATCCTGAGCGTCATGGGATACTGTGCCCTGTTCTTTAAGCTCTCGAAGCCATTATTTGCTGTTGCTTTGTCTATAAAGCTGTTTGGGAGCCATTCTCAAGCACATCCTTACCTGGGTTTGAGGACAGTCATTAAAACTGTGTAGGCCTTTCAGGAAAGATACTTCTGATTCTTCTCTTTCTTTACATATCATACTTTCCATTATTGTTGTATCTCTTCTCTTCTGCAAACCTTCCAAGTCTTTTCCAAGCATTTTTGTGTGCAATAACCACAAATAGAAGGTATGTAAATATTCTAGTAAAATGTGCAGTACAGGGAACCTTTTCTATTCTTTGTTCTCTAATTCTGCAGATGTGTCCTTTGTGCAATTATTGCAGTCTCTCTGCAGTTGAAAAAATATTTTAAAAGTATCCATACAATTGAATGCAATACTCGAAAGTGTTTTAACACAAATTTTTGAGATTTTTTATGAAATTTTGTAACAGTGCAGTATAGTTAAAGAGAATAGGCTATGAAGTATATTTTTTTATGTGTTGGTATGTGTTTTACTCAGACATGGATTATTTCTTTTTTATTATTATTATTATGTTCAGTTAGCCAGCATATGGTGGTACCTCATTAGTTTTTGATGTAGTGTTCAAGGATGTGATGAGCACTGGGTGTTATATGAAGTATTTTTAAACTACTTTGCAATCCTCTTTCTCACAATTCAATGTGTAATGTTGACTATTTTATTTTACTTCTATGAATCCCCAACTCATTCTTAAAATGGAGGTATTAATACAGAGATTGAAGTTTTTAAACTAGATACATTAATTAGTTAATTATAATGGGTTTAAATTTCCTGGCACTCTTCCTGAAAATTGTATTTCCTCATTAAAACTTAGTGTATCATTTGTAATATATATTAGCACCCTTTCTCAAGGCTACTCATTTATACCAAATGATGACACGAGGCTGGTGATTATATTCATTTATCATCCATATACAGTCTACATTGCTTTTTTCCCCCAGATTTACATGTTCGTGTTGAATTCCACAAATAACTTACTTCAGTGTTTCTCAGTCATACTTAGCCATGAAATTCCTCATTCTCAGGAGATCCTTGATGACCAAAAGATTAAGTAAATAAAATCAAACCTGTCACCATTTAATTGTGAGCTATTAAGTCTGCACCTCATTGTCTCACTTTACCTTTCCCCCAAAGCACTAACCCCCCAGAGAATTTATTTCGAAAAGCAATCATTTGGGAATATCTTTATAAGAGGACTACATTTGAACTCTTTATGTTTTCTTAGGTATAGATTTTATTTTCTATAAGAATTTAACATTTTTAAGATTTAGGGTGTGTCTGTGCAGTGTGTGTATGTGTGTGTGATGTATGTGCATGTGTGGTGTGGTGTGTGTGTGGGGGGGTGGATGGTGATGGTGCCACGTGTCTATCTTCAACCCTGACGTATAGGAACGATAATTTTGACTCCTAAAAAAATTGCTTTTACTTCCCACAACTCCTTATTATCCCATTTCTTTTGCCTAATAATTTATCTTTAAGGAATAATCTTTTTAAAGTTTGAGGAGAAAAAGTAAAATTGTTTTTCACGCTTATACTATTGGGAACCACCACCCCACCATGCCAGAGAAACATAGATGAAGAATTAGAACACTCTTGTGCAGGCATTGCTTTATTAAAATAGCATATTCCATGTCCCAGAATTTTATTAACTCGCAGCTCTTTGCTTATTTTATTTATGTATTTGCTTATTTTCACAAGTTAATTTAAAATATGTTTGCCAGTATATTATGAAGAATCCCAATAAATAATTGAAACTAGTACTGTGGAAATAGATATATTTCGTAGTCTGAAATATGCAAATTACAGCTTTTGGAGGAAATGAGAATACTATCTTTTTTTCCTAGATAAAGAATAGTAGTCACATATGTTAATGTCTGAATTACAGTATGATATAGTACAAGGTAGCATAAAATGTCCCAATAACAACACTAGGTACAATGTACCACTGTGCTGTAAACTTTGAATCATTTTTGATAGCCTAGCAATGTAAGTATGAGTATCTGTTATAATTTAACATGAACAATGCTTCTGCAGGCATTTTAACAGTGGAAATTTTTATTGTTAGTCAAATCTAGGTTTATGGATGGCAGATAAGTGTAAAACAACAAAGACATGTTACTTCATAGTTTAGTGACCAATATTTTCAAAAATATTCTTCCAAATGCAAATAACTTTTGTATTTGTCATGCCAAAGAGATATAAATATTTGTCAATATTGAGTTTAGTAAATGCTTTCTGTTTTACATATGATTTTTTCTCACTATTCTGTAAGTACATCAATTTTAACCAATTTAACTCTTCATGCTTTGCATTTATATATAAAATATATAATTCTGAATTAATTAGAAAAACATGTCATGGTTCTTGGAAAATTATATGAGTTTAAATATATTAAGTACCTAGCACAGTGCCTGTTACCCAATAGAAACTTATTTCTCTCAATTTCTTTTTCATCAATTTTAAGTTAATGATTTACTTTCTACAATCTTTTTTTTCCTGATGTAAAGTTCGATGATTCATTAGTCGTGTATAACACCCAGTGCACCATGCAATACATGCCCTCCTTACTACCCATCACCAGTCTATCCCATTCCCCCACCCCCCTCCCCCCTGAAGCCCTCAGTTTGTTTCTCTGAGTCCATAGTCTCTCATGCTTCATTCCCCCTTCTGATTACCCCCCCTTTCTTTATCCCTTTCTTCCCCTACCGATCTTCCTAGTTCTTATGTTCCACAGATGAGAGAAATCATATGATAATTGTCTTTCTCTGCTTGACTATTTCACTTAGCATTATCTCCTCCAGTACCGTCCATGTTGCAGCAAATGTTGAGAACTTGTTCTTTCTGATAGCTGAGTAATATTCCATTGTATATATGGACCACAACTTACAATCTTTTAAAAAAAATTATTTACTCTCAATCCACAAGTTGTCAGTGCATGTCAATAGCCCCCCCCCTTTTATCTTCAGAGTTAATACAATTATTTTTGGAGAGTCTCATTCAGTTCTTATCTGTAAGCAAATATCTCACAAAATTTAAATTATATCTTATTTTTCTTTCATTTGTAAATGTATTCAGAAGCTTGCAATGTATACATATATCACTATGTATTATGTGTACTATGTGTTATGGTGAACATGGAAAAACAGGGTCAACAAGAAAAATAATTTTCTTGTTCTCATGGGCCTCACATTCTAGTGGGGGAATACATAATGTAAAAAAAGAAAGAAAGAATATAATTTCAGAGAGTACTAAGTACTTTGAAAAACCACAACAGAATCTTGGTCGATGAATGACAAGAAGTCAAGCTACTTGAGTAAGGTGTTGAAGGAGGGAGTCCTTGATGAGGTAGGCTGGTCCTGTGATCTTATTGGTAAGTCATATGAAAATCTGAGGGCAAGACCCTTCATGTAAAGGAAATGCAAAGATTATCCTTTGAGACTAGGAACACGTTTGATTCAGCAAAGGAAAAGAAATTCAGCCAGCTTTAGTTTACATTACAGGAATAATTTTCTATTTCTCTCTTTGCCACCCTGCACGATTCAGACTTACCATATCTGTCAAGCCACGTCAGCTTACATCCTGACTCTCTGCCTGACATCTTCCATCAGTCTTCTCACTCACACTGACTTGATGGTCAAGGGTAGAACCCTTAACAGACGTGTCAGTTCATCAGTTTGCAGTCAGTATTTTTGTAGACTAAGATATAACACTGAAGGTGAAAATTGGTTTGAGTTGGTATATAATCACCATATCTTCTACGTAGTTCTTGTAACAGAGAAGAAAAATCAAGAATGTGCCCAAGATTCTTGGTGTGAGGATCTAGATTAGGAGGTGCAATGTGACCAGGTGCAATCCAGACAAAGACTGGACCTATTATTCCCCTCCCAATTTTAAACTTTTCATCCATTACCAGGAAAATAATTTACTTCATCTTTTTAGACTTTATTACCTACACTGTTCCTATCTGATCAGTAATCAGATTTGGTTGATTATAAGACCTTAATATTTTTTGTACATGTTTTCTGCATCAGAATCACGTATTACCTGTGTTAATATTATCAGCTATCTATACACTGACCTCCCTCCTTTTAATCCTTCTCCCCTTGAAATGATCTTTCCAGAATGCAGGTCCAGCTATGCCATGTTCTGAATAAAGTCTTTTGTAACTTTTTATTACCTCCAATATCAAATCTAAAGTTTGCAGAAAGAGATATATATGTGCCTCCATCAAAAGACTTCTGCTTCTACCTCCAGCCTCTCTTTTGCTGTATCCTATCTAGACTTCCTGCTTCAGCTATTTTAAAATAATTGTGGGCCTTTAAATCTAAATGTTTCATAATTTTATCTATGCTATTTTTCTGTTGGATGTTTTTTTTCCTCCACCATTGGACATTTATTCACCTTTGAAGACTCAGTTCAAGGGCATATCCTAATGAAGTTCACCTGCCCCTTATTACTCATAGTGTCTTTCATGAACCCATTTGCCATTGTATACTCTTGTTTCTCTTTAGCTTTTTTGATTGCAAGAAATTGTGCTCATTGGCGGCAGAGATGAGTGTTACAAGAATACGGATGGTACAATAAGGAAGAGGCAGTTTTCATGGGGATTTAAAGACATGACTCACAGAGAGTCAACCTTCATCAGGACTAGCTTTATAACCTGTTTAGATTCAAGGTCAATGTGGCAAGTTTAACAACATGAATTACTGTCTATTTATTCTCCCTTGCTCTGTATGACCTATTCATATTCTAACAATCTCTCTTTTTTCTTTTGTAAAAAAAATACCTTTTAATTTTTTTTACATTAAATGTAATTTTATTTCAGAATGTAAGGATTTTTTTAAGCTGAAAGTAAAATATTTTATTAAAAATTTTTATTTGAGAATAGTATGGTGGCAGATGGTAGCTATACTTGTGGTAAGCATAGTATAATGTATAAACCTGATGAATCACTGTGTCGTATGCCTGAAACTAAAGCCATCTCACTATCCCTCAGTTTGCTTAAAGTACTCTTTTTTGTCTTTATAAAACCCCTATTGCTTTGATATACATAAAACTCAATATGTCCCTCTCTAATTCCACTATCCTTGTATAAATCATATGTTTTTAGTTCAATTTTTGGAAAGATAATCAGAATAATCCAGCTAATCTTCCTATGAAATGTGTCACAAAGTCTATATAGGTCAGAGTGAAACTTTTGGATTCCTTGCTTTACATTTTTTACTCTGCATCCATAGCTATGTGACATAAACCAAGGCTTCCTGGGTAAAATGGGCTGTGAATCAAAAAGTTTCCAAGATAAGGAAAATGGATGAAATGAACATCAGCCCAAAATATGTAATCCTCTATTATGCATGTTTTCATTTATCTGATACTCATGACATCAGTTATAAAGATGGTGTTTGCTAAATGTAGTCTAACCATCATAACCATAACCATAACCACCCTCAAACTCACCTCACAAAGAGTCTGATCAGAAATACAACTTGTATTAAATCCAGAGGTAAGGACACAAAGCCTCTTTAAAGGTGTTTGCCAATCTTAGAGTCTAGGATTTCCAAGCAGTGTTCATTAATTTCCTACATCTCTCAGAGCCCCATTCTGATATTATTTATAGTTCTTGTGAATCATATGAATAAACAATAAATATAACCACTAGTGGCACTGTTTAAATACAGTATTAGGGTAAGAGTAGAAACCCCAATAGTAAGTTCCATGTATAAAAAGAATTTAAAGAAAGATCAAGGATAGCACAATATATTAGTTGCTGGTTGTATCATTTATTCATTGCTATGGAGAAAAATCACAAAACTTTGTGGACTAAGAGAACAACAGTTATTTCTTTGTCATTTTGTTCATCTATCTGTATTTTTGGCAGGGCTTGGATGGGATTCAGCAGGTAGGTGTCTTTAATTCAAGAAGTCCAGCTGAAGCAATTCAACTAGAGCTGGAGGATCTACTTTCAGATGGTTAACTCACAGTGGTGATTTAGGACTACCTATCAGTTGGAATCTCATCTAAACTGTTAGCCAAAACTCATGCACACAGCGTTTCCATGGACTTTCTCTGGTTTTTCAAGAGCAAGCATCCCAAAAGGTCATGGTGGATGGTCATGGCATTCATATGCTGAGGCAGTAACAAAAAGCGATTCAATTTCAAGGGGAGAGGATACAGATTCTATTATAAGTCACACTGTAGAAAGAACACATGGAATGGAGATATTATTGTACTCATCATTGGAAAACTCAAGACCCCACACTCTAAAATACATCACTGAAATTTCTGGCTCTCATTCTAAAGCAACCAACCAGTACTTAGTGGTAATAAATTTGATCAACTATCTAACAACATGGTAAATAGTACTTTTCCTCATGTGTTTTCCCATTTATACTCATGCCTAGAAATGACATGGTGGGAAGAGTCTCAGTTTATTCCTCATATGAATCATATACAAAATAATGATATTCCAAAGGATTGGAATATTTTGGTAATTCCACTTCCCCCCAAAGTCAGCCCATATTCACCAGTATTATAAAGACTTCCCAACACTGTTTACTTGGAAATAATGACATCAGTGAGGATTCTCTTCCTTAACAGATTTGGTCCAGGCCAACTAATCCCAATTTACCTATCATAGTTTTCAAATACCCAGTGTAACTCAGGTACCAATAGGAAATAATGCACTTTTACATGGAAACATGGCCCACAATAGCTTTTCTAGCCTAACTCAATCTATTGATCTTTCAGAATCTTATACACCTCTCAGAGTCTTTACATAGGCTTAGCTTGAATTTCTGTGTCAGAAATTGTCCTTGGATATTATCATCTTTATAAGCCCATTTTGCATAAACTGTAGGTGCCTATAAATTAAATGCTTTCATGATGTATCGTCTTGATCAAATCGCCATGACCATGAAGTGGAAGGTCTAGGTCATACAGTATGAAGCTTAACTACTGAGGCAGATGGAACTAGCGGGATACAGGATGGGGATGAAGCAGGAATAGGCATCTTCTACCACAAAAGTATGTGAGGGAGCAGACATAAATATTAACATATCCAGAATGACAATGGAACTTGTATTTTCAATATGTGGTTTCTTATTATGTTGCATCTCTTTTGCATTCAGGGTACATGTCTAATT
Organism: Ursus maritimus; assembly: GCF_017311325.1. Taxonomy (NCBI): domain Eukaryota; kingdom Metazoa; phylum Chordata; class Mammalia; order Carnivora; family Ursidae; genus Ursus; species Ursus maritimus. The sequence continues at coordinate 21,543,498 of NW_024426552.1, forward strand.
CATACTCTGTAACATGGCTGGTACACAGTGATACTCCACTAATGTTAAGTGCATTAATTAATGAAAGAATGAAGAAACCAACGAGTTATCATCTTTACTATGGCACTGGAAGACTATTGTCAATAGAGTTCATATCAAGTCTTATTTAGAATAATATGAAACCATGCTATTTATGATAAAAGTCAAACAATTTTCAAGGACCAAGTCAGGCTCTGTCCACACAATGGAAAAGAAATAATGTGTGAAGTAATTTGCTTATATGCTTGGTTAATTAACTATTTAAATTTTTATTATTAAACATATTATCAGGAGGTATATGTTCTCTAACCTGTCTATTAAAGGAACATTTCAAGCTTAATATCTAATCAGGAGCCAGACACAAGACTTTTCACTTAAGTGCATGCTTACGAATTGATAACATGAATTCTCTTGTATAAAACATTGAAAGACTGACAGAGGAGCTCAATAAATCAGGTTTTAGAAATATTCTGTTCGATTCAGGTGTATCTTCCACATTTTAAAACATTACATGGTTATCTTAGTTATATTTGAGGATGGGCACAGAAGAGTGAGAAAGGCAGGGTTTGAGAAGCTGATCAAGACAAAATGATATGAATAAGTTAGGAGTATTTATTTTGTGTAGTTAGGTCCTGAAAGGGGAAATAACATTGGAATACAGAGAAATAACAAAAAAGTTTGCTGACAAAATGATGCACAAAACACCATATATATTTTTTCTCTGTTATTTATTCTCTGTTATTTCTCTGTTATTTATTCTCTGTTATATAACTCCATTTAATAGGGTTCTCTAAGTAGAAAAAAAGGACGACTGAATACAAGCCATAATAACAGAGAAATAATTCAGGTTAATGCTTCATATAGAGATTGAAATTCTGGCCAAAATTAGGATTTACACTCTTGGGTGGAAGACACAAGATGGAAATTTTGATCCGCAGATTATAACTGTAGCAATAACATCAAAGATGTGTTTCCAGGAGAAGACCTGAGCAGCTTTAACTTGTCGGTTATATTTCTGCAAATATTGCCCATCCAATGAGGGTTAACTTTAACAACACAATATTTCCATTGATACAAAACACTCATAAGTCCCACAGTCAGCTAATTCTGGCTGTAACTATAGTCCCTTTTGAAGGCTAACAGGGCATTTGTCATCTGTTGTGGACCTTCTCTCATTGTGGTGTAATACATCGTGCTTCAGGGGCTACAGCACGTGAACTGTTTGCCGCCAGGTGTGCCTATGGAAGGTGGTCATTCTACTAAAATTAAGTCATCCCTGAAAGCACTTGAAGAGGTGGAAGCTCTTGTCTTCCTACAGAGACTTTGAGATTGATTTATTAAACTCACTGTAGCCATGTGTGGGATCATTATATATTTCACTTTGAATATTCATATGTTCAATGCAAATCTGTAATTGTCAATGATTCAACATAAAATTACTTAATTACCAACAAGATAAGACTTTCATTTCAGCACTTTCAGGCATTAAGAACATATATGTGTATTTTTAAAGATATATAGCGCGTATATATGCTTTTTTACATTAGATAACTTTCAAGCTTATGCATCTAATTTATGCATATATTATGAAAGCTATCTAATGTAAAATAGCCTAAATATGAATCAGAAAAAACAAAGATTATCTGTATTGGCTGTTGTTAAAAATCCTCCTCGATTACTAATCCTTGTTAAGCTGCTTTATACTAAAAAGTTGCATTTTCATCCTTTTCCTAGCAATTTGATGAATGTAGTGTTTGAGGCATTTATTAACACATTCTTTACTTGTGCACTCTGGAAATAATTTTTACATGTTGATCTAGAATGTTTCAAGAAGCTTCTGGAGGCTTCCGAAAGATTTAGACATGACTTTTTTGCATCTCACACTGTGGAAGACCGTCCCAGGGGATCTCTAATAATTCCCACTTCCTGATGTGCACACCTTTGTGTACTCTCCTTTCCTTGTGTGCAGGTGGGATCTTTGAGTTGCTTCTAAACATAGAGTATGGCAAAGGTAATAGAATGTCACCCCTCTGATTAGGTTACATAAGATGACAAAGATGATAGGCTATCCCTTTCATATTTTTAGTAGCCTTAAACAAAAGATTCTCCCTTCCTGGAATTGAAAGTAATCTACCAGGGTACCTGGGTGGCTCGGTGAGTTAAGCATCTGCCTTTGGCTCGGGTCATGATCTCTGGGTCCTGGGATTGAGCCCTGCTTTGAGCTCCTTGTTCGGGGGGTGGGGGGGAGTCTGCTTCTCCCTTTCTCTGTCATGCTCTCTTTTTTGTGCTCTCTCTTTCTCTCTCAAATAAATAAATAAAATCTTTAAAAAAATAAAAAAGTAAGCTGCCATTTCTGAGAGGGTCTATAGAGAAGGCCATGTGGCAAGAAATTACAGATCGTCTCTAAGACCTGAGACCAGCCCCAGCTGGTAGCCAGCTAAAAACCAAGAAGGTTTATCCTACAGACACAGGAGATAAATTCTGTCAATGACTTGAGAGAAATTAGAAATGTGTCTTGTCCTAGTAGAGCCTCTGATGAAAATGCAGACATGGCCAACACCTGGGGTGTAGCCTCATAAGACCCAGAGAATCCAGTGTATGAATCCAGTTCATCTGTAGCAGGATTTCTGATTAACAGATTCTGAGATATTGAATATTATTTTAGGGGTACATGGGTGGCTCAATCATTAAGCATCTGCCTTCGGCTCAGGTCATGATCCCAGGGTCCTGGGATTGAGCCCCTCATTGGGATCCCCTCTCAGTGAGGAAAGTGCTTCTCCCTCTCCCTCTACCTGCTGTTCCCCCTACTTGTGCTTGCTCTCTGTCAAATAAATAAATAAAATCTTAAAAATAAATAATAAATAAACATTTATTATTTTAATATGATATAAAATTTGCTTTATATTAATTTATGATAATTTATTATGCAGTACAGAAATTAATACACTTACATATTAATATGTCTGATGCTTAATATAACTCTTCAGTATATCTGAACCTTATGAAATCAGCCATGATTAAAAAAAAACTTTCATCTTTAAATCATTTAACATTTTATAGAGAGATATTTAACGAGGGATTATTTTATTTCTGTAGTTTGTGGCCTATATCCATTAGAATAAGCACCAACATAGGCAAAGAAAAGGAGGTGTTCTTCTCCCCCATTTACCATCTTTAATTGCTATGGTTCTAAAGCAGCACTGTAAACCAGAATCATCTGTTCATGTTATTAGTAAGTCATAATAATAATTAAAACTGATTCACAACCCTTTAAAATTTGGATGGCTGAATGTGTATCTCCACATTCTCTTTCTTTAGAGACACTGGGGAGAGAGCAAGTGGTTAGCCCCTTTCCTCACATGGAGCAGTTTTTTTTAAGGACTGTGAAGACAAATCTGACATATTCTCCCAATTAACAACTACTATTTTAAGGGCACCCTAGCTCCTGCAAGATGAAATGTGGTCTGACATTCAAGGCTTTCACAGTATGACTCCTCTTACCCTCCTAGTGTCAGCCAGCATTTAAGATATACCAAGATGTTCTGCTCTCCAAACAGCAATAGAATGCCATGATCTTGCCATTTGGTCTATGATCTGCCTGTAATGCCCTTTCTTACTTTGTCCACTAGCCAGTTTCTTTAGTTCCTTCAAGCACGACTCCCCAGGCTATGTCTATGAATACTCCTTTCACACTCCAGTCATGCTACTGAATTCATTCTTCTTTTAGTGCCAAGAATGTTGTGCTGTGATGATTTGTATATATGTTTACCTTTTTCATTGGACAACAATTTTCTAGAGTTCAGGGTCAGTATCTCATTCATCTTTATGTGCTTATGCCTTTTGTGTCAGTGCTTAATAGATATCTACATATTTATATATAAGATGTTGTTTTTTAAACAAGTTTTATTTACTTAGGCAATCTATATACCCAAAAAGGGGTTCAAACTCACAACCCTGAGATCAAGAGTCACACGTTCTTCTGGGACACATGGGTGGCTCAGTCAGTTAAAAGTCTGACTTGATTTCAGCTCAGATCATGATCTCAAGATCCTGAGATCAAGCCTCGCATCATGCTCCATGCTGTGCATGGAGCCTGCTTGAGATTCTCTGTGTGTGTGTGTGTGTGTGTGTGTGTGTGTCTTTCACTTTCCCTCTCTCTCTCTAAAAAGTAATTTAAAAAAAGGAGTCATATGCTCTTCTAAATTAGCCAGCCAGGCACCCCTAAAATGTTAGATTGTAAACATCTATGTAGTAGACACTCGATACAGATCTATGGAATCAAAAGATGAAAGAAATATTTAATTTAAATGCCTTCACAAAAATAATGAGTCCTTCGGATGAGGATTTTATTCCATAATAATTTACACAAATGTGACAACGGTTCGCTGTCTCTGTCAATTTGGTTAGTGCCCAGTGGTTTAGCCATACATTAGTGTAGATACTGCTGTGAAGGTAGTTGTGGATGTTATTAACATTTAGAGTCAGTTGACTTAAAGTAAAACAGATTACTCTTCACAAAGTGAGTACACCTCATCCAATCAGTTGAAGACCATAAAGGGAAAAAAAAAAAAGGCAAGTTTCCTGAAGAAGAAATTCTTCCTTAAGACTTCAACATACAAGCCCTACTGAATTCCCAGCCTGCTGATTCGTCTATAGATTTTGAACTTGAAGACTGCAACATCAGTTCTTACCTGCATCTCTACCCTGCTAGATTATGCTACATATTTTGGACATAAAAAATAAGCCCCCTTAATTGTGTGAGCCAATTGCTTAAAACAAATCTTTCTTTAGATAGGTAATTGATGATAGATGATAGACAAAGATAGATAGATAGATAGATAGATGATAGATGATAGATAGATGATAGATAGATAGATAGATAGATAGATAGATAGATAGATAGATGATAGATGATAGATAGATAGATGATAGATAGATGATAGATAGATAGATAGATGATAGATAGATGATAGATAGATAGATAGATAGATGATAGATAGATAGATAGATAGATAGATAGATAGATAGATAGATGATAGCTAGATAGATGATAGATAGATAGATAGATGTTAGATAGATAGATGATAGAGATACAGATATTTCTTAATAGTTCAATGGTTCCATTTCTCTGGAGAACTTTAATACAGTGAACAAATTGTAATTATTGATGGCTTAATATTTATCCAGTTTTAAAAATTATCAATTCAACAGGAGGTGTAATTCCTTTATTTTGAATCTTAAATAAGATTTTGAATCTTAAGATTTATCCATTGGAATGTAAAAAAATTTTTTTTTGTCAGTGACAGCAAAGTAAAAATGTCAGATTCATAAAATCTGCTATAGTTGAAAGAGGAAAATACATAAAACAAGGTAAATCTTACTACTTAACAACTTTCCTTATGTAGGCATGTTAATGTATAAATCCAAGTCTTGGATGGCTTGGATGGAAGATTAGATGATTTAAAGATATCATATCGAGATAAACTGCTTTCGAAACGTTTTTGGTTGTTATATGGGCAGGGATATTTTTTATGCCATTGCAATGCATTCTTTGGCAGAATACCTATGTGAAAGGAAAAGAACTATTGCTTTTAACAGATGTATGTCCTGTGGAAAGATGCAGAGCAACAGAAGTTGTGATAGGCCAAGTAGTGCCACCCCCCCCCAAAAGGTGCCCACTTTCTAATCACCACATTCCATTAATATGCTTACCCTCTATGGTAAAGATGTTGCGAATGTGATTAAGTTAAGGCTCTTGAGATGTGTAGATTAGCCTGGCCCCAATATAATCACATGAATGATAAGAAGGGGGAGAACATTTCCATTTATGATCAGAGGGAGATGTAATAAGGGGAGAAAGGTTGGACAGATGCAAAAGCATGGTCTTTGAAGATGAAATAAGTTAACCATGAGCCAAGGAATGTGGGTGGCCTCTAGAAGCTGTAGAATAGAGGGAACAGGTTCTCTTATGAGCCTCCGAAATATAATGTAGTATGTGACATCTTGATTTTAGCCCAGTGAGGCTCATATCAGGCATTTAACATACAGAAATAAAAGGTAATAAACGTGTATTGTTTAAGCCACCAAGTCTGTGGTAATTTTATTATAACATTATTAAAAAATGAATGCAGAGGTTTTCAAAGTAATTATGATATGGAGGCATAGACATAAAGTTACAAATACAACAGAAAGAAACAGAGGATGGATTTTAACGGCATCTTTCCCATATTCTACAATACTGATAGACCAAAGTTGACAACTTATTTGTTCCGGGGTGAACTTCCCTTCCCCTGCAGTTTAAATAAGGTCATCTAGGACATTGAAAGTGTTTGCTCACATCACTGACATCTTACCATCAGCAGGCAGCTGCGACCTCACCTTCAATGGTTCAGGTGGTAACTACGCACCGTTGAAACTTCATCTTATTCCCATGAAGCAGATCCTGGTTTAGAGCTGTCACCAAGTTATTTGAGATGTGAGGCATTAATGAAGGAAAGAGAAATTTTGGACTTGAAAATATTATCTTCTTTCCTAGCCTATCATGGGCTGGGATTCTTCAGAGTTTCTAGGGAGTTGGTTGGCAATGTTATTGTCTCCAATGGGCAACAGAAGCAATATCCAAAGTGAAATGAGAGCTTGAGAAGTATCGTTGAGTCTATGTAGATGGAGAAGTAGCATGTTGGATTCTAAGAGAATGATATCGAGAACACTTTTTCAAATCTGTATAAATTTTGTGAAAGTAAGAAGCGATTTCTTGACTGTGAATGTTGAATGAATGACTAACCTAGGAGTTTAGTTTCTCTAAGCTGCTCTGTTCCCTAGATAGAGGCAAAGGAGAAAAAGAAATGTAAATATAAAATGGAGATAATTTCTGTTTTATCACACAGAGTTATTATGAAGACAAAAATAAAGAAAAAATTTGAAATGACATACATATGGAAAAACAAGATTCTATTAAAAATAATAAAGCTACTGAAGAGAAGCAGAGGTAAAAGGAATATCTATCTTTTGTATTGATAATTTATAAAAATTTTGAAAAGATTAATAGTAACAATACCTTTAAAACATTTCCTTTTCTAAAGAAACTTTTGGCTCAATCTTTACAAAATTGAGAGTTTGCAAACAACTAATTATCACCATGCTCTATGCATTGTTATTCTCTGATGTTTTTTAATGCCCAAGTGCTTTGAGATCAGCATTGGCTGCTAAAATGTGAGAATCATATTTACTTTTAAAATTTGGGGGCACCTGGGTGGCTCAGTCAGTTGAGCACCCAACTTTTGATTTCATCTCAGGTCACCATCTCAGGGTCATGAGGTCAAGCCCCACATTGGCTCTGCTCTCAGCAAGGAGTCTACTCGAGATTCTTTCCCTCTTCCTCTGCCCCTCCTCCCACTCTCTCTCTCTTTAAAAATTAATAAATTAATCTTTAAAAATCAATAAATGAATAAATTTTTAGTAGCTGCACTAAAATGGTAAAGAAAAAAAGGTCAAATTAATAGTAATAATATATTTTACTTAGTCTAAAATATCCAAATGGTATTATTTCAACATGTAATTGATATTCAAAATTATTATTATTGCATTTTACCTTTTCTTTTTAGCATGTCTGTAAAATATGGTGTGCAGATTTTATTTTGTACTAGCCAAATTTCAAGGCCCTAATAACCATATGGGGTTAGTGGTTACTATATTAGGAAGAAGAATTTTAAATGTACTGCTTTTATCATCCTTGGCTAAAAAAACAAGCAAAGAAAAAACTAGTCATTAATCAAGTGCAAAGATCTATCCATTTGGTTTCTTAGAAAACAATGTGATGTGCTCCTAGCCAGTAGCTCTCGGAACTCTGTAGTGGAGGTAGGGGTGGTTGTGAGTACTCACCTCTTTCCACAACTTTACAGTTTCAACTAGTATCATCCTAGTTTATTCTCAAAGGCTATATTTTTATATCATTTTTTAACAAACTCTTCTTGATAAAATATATTAATAATAATCTCAAATAACAATGCTTTAAGGTAGCGATCATAAAATAGAAACTATCAACAGAAAAAAAACATGGATATCATAAATTTGGGGCCTGTACAATATTTTTATTATTATTTCTCACATGAACAGCCACATGTGTAACTTCTTTCAGAAAAAAAAAAAGAAAGAAAAAGAAAGAAATGTTAGTTTACACATTCCTTACACATCCCTCCATCAATCACCCAGAGACTCCGCTAGAACTAGTATCTGTTACTAATTCTCAATATTTCCTTGTGTCACCTATCAAATCCCTGGAGAAAATAAAATTTTTAATTTGTGCTCTAACATTAGAAGTAGTATCCAAGACCAGACATCCACAATATCTGCTCATATGAAGAAAAAGTCTGCTTTTTTTTCTAGGTACTTGAACAACACTGAATACTATAACTCATCAAAAAATCTCAAAATATATCACAACTAAACACAAATCCGATTAATAAAAAATTCTGGCAGGTGTGACAGAAATAATAATTCAGGCACAGGAATATTTCAGAGATACTGTAGATTCGGTTCCAGAGTACCACAATGAAGCAAGTCAAATGAGTTATTTGGTTTCCCCGTGCATATAGAAGTGATGTTTACCCTATACCATAGTCTATTAAGTATACGATAACATTGTGTCTGCAAAAGCAATGCACGTATTTGAATTTAAAAATACTAACCATTATTTAAGTGTTCAGCAAGCTTTTGAGCAACACTTGCCGCCGTGCTGATGGCTACTGACTGATCAGAGTGGTGGTTGCTGAAGGATGGGGTGGCTGTGGGACTTTTCTTCAACAAGATGACAATGAAGGTTGCTACATCAATTGACTCTTTCTTTCACAAACAATCTCTCCATAGTACACGATGCTGTTTGATAGCACTTTACCCACAGTAGAAATTCTCTCAAAATTGAAGTCAATCCTCTCAAACCCTGCCACTACTTTCTGAGTAAGTTTTATAATATTCTAAATCTTTTGTTGTCATTTCAACAATCTTCAGAGCATGTTTACCAGGAGTAGATTCCATCTCAAGAAACCACTTTCCTTGCTCATCCATAAGAAGCAACTCCTCATTCAAGTTTTATTATAAGATGGCAGCAATCCAGCCCCATCTTCAGGCTCCACTTCTCACGCTATCTCTTGCTATTTCCACCACATCTGTGGTTACTTCCTCCACTGAAGTCTTGAACCTTCAATTTGTAAAACACAATGTCTTCAAAGCATACAGGTATGCCTACGTAGGCCTATGTGTCAGATTTTAAAGGAACACTAAAGAAAATTATATCATTTACCATCTAGTATTATTTGATAAACTGAATTGATAAAATCCAAGAAAAACAATTGATATACTAAGGTCATCCCAACAGAAAAGGCCGCTATGTAATTGAGAAGTTCCTAGTCAGCTGATTAGTAAGGGAAACTCACTTCTGGCCAAAAGAGTGTAACAAAGAAATGATTTGCTCTGTCATCTGAGACACCTAAAAATTAGATCAAAATATAAGAACAGGTGTTTTTTAAAACATCAGACATTGGGCAATGAAGGATAGCAATTCACGAGATAGGAAACAAATTGGAAAAACACTGCAATTGTCCTAAATTCTTGCCTTGAGCACGCTGGCTTCATGGCCATGAAACCTGTGCAGTTGCACAGAGTTGAACATTTGGTGCAATGTTTGCTGTCACTGCCTTGAAATCCTTAATAATATTTGAACAAGGGCTTTTGCATTTTCCATTTGCATTGGGCCTGCAAATTATGTACCTGGTTCAGGCTTTGAGACTTTCTACATCACGGCGCAAAGTGGGGGATCCCAGCTAGTGGATTCCCTGAGTGGAAAGGTGGAACTGGGAGTGCGAGGAGGCAGAAGCAGCTGGAATTGACAAGGCAGAATACCAGAAAGGAGAGGACTACACAGATGGAGAACTTCAGAAAACTACAGATGCTGGCCTTTGAGTATTTAGCAGACATGTAACAAAAAGTACAGGAGGCTTGGGAAGAAAAACCTGAAGGGATCAGAGGAAATGGTAATTTGAGACCTGGCTGAGAATAGGGACCATTCTCACTTGCCAAAGTGGAAATCATCTTAATTCATGAGGCACTGGGTTGAATCTTGAGATAAATGCTTCTCTGGTCCAAGCTAACAAAATTTAAAAGCAAATCCCTAAAGGATCAGACTGATTCCAAGTAACTTCGATGCACATTAGAACAAAGTACAAAATTATCTATAGGAGTACACACACACACACACACACACACACACAATGCAGCATTCAGGAAAATAAACTTCACAGTGTCTGGAATCAAATACAAAGAGGTAAAAAAATTATATCCATAATGAAAAGAACAATCTGTGATTTGAAATTTACATAGAATTGATACATACACTATAATTACTAGATAAGAAAATTAAATTTCAGATATTTAAGCAATTAGAGGAAAGAATGAACATATTTAGAGAGACATGGAAGATATAAGAAAGGCACAAATCAAGGTGTAAGTGCTGAAAACTGCAATGTTCAAAATAAAAACTACATTGGATGGGATTTTCTCCCAATTGGACATTGCAGAAGATAAGTAAATTTGAAGACGTAGACAAAGAAACTCTAAAACAAAACACTGGAATAAAAAATAATAGTAATATAAACTCAGAGATGGCTGGGGTGCCTGGAGTCTACTTACCAAAAACGAGAGAGAGAGAGGGAGAGACAGAGAGAGAGATGGCTGACACTTACTTCTTGGGATCAAATTCATAATGTAATTAGAGTCACCAAAGGAAGGGAAGACTAGGAGAAAAAATTAAAGATCTCAGTTATGTTTTATACTGCAAATTAAATCTCTTACAGGGATATAATATACATTAGTTCTGCTGACAACTCTTGGCCAGATCTTGTCATATGGTCTCTCAAGAGGACCAGTTAGTGTATGGTGTTTCCTAAAGACGGCTAATATTTAGTGAAGAAAACAATGACTACCGGGGCGCCTGGTGGTCATTGTTAAGCGTCTGCCTTTGGCTAGGGTCATGATCCCAGCATTCTTGGATCTAGTCCCACATTGGGCTCCCTTCAGATTTTTTAGAAGTTATAAATCTGGATTTGTATGGAAAAATCTGAATTTTAAATGATGGTAGCTAATTTCTTCTTAATGTAGGCATTGTGTGAGCCAAAAAAAAAAAAAAAACCACCAATGACTACCACACTTGCGGTCTTTGTTATAATGTATATAAGTCCAAACAGATTTTCCTAGTTCGTTGTTTAGGGAGTTAGAGTAACACTAGCTGATACAACAAAGAAATTCTGCAATTTTGGTAGCTTAACATGATCGGAACTACTTTTTATAACAAAAATTCTACTGTCTGTTGCTTTCATGGACCTGTTTTCTTACACTTAAAAATTCAGGATTTAGGCTATTTTCTTCTGCATTTTCCTAAGACCTCAGATCAGTCTTTAGCCAGGCTTAAAGAAAAAGAGAGAATGGAAAATGCATTCAGGCTCCCTAATTCATTTGGCCTGGAAGTAACACAAAACATTTCCAATCACATTCTACTGGGCATGGACCCAACTTACTGCAAGGGGATCAGGAAATGTACTGTTCACATGGCAAGTTTATTGGGTTCTTACACGCTTTTAAGTAGGCTGCATGCCCAGCATGGAGCCCAATGTGGGGCTTGAACTCATGACCCTGAGATCAATATATGAGCTGAGATCAAGAGTCAGATGCTCAACTCACTGAGCCACCCAGGTAGCCCCAGATTCATACATTTTTTTGTTAGAAGCTATATTTTTTTTAGGGGCGCCTGGGTGGCTCAGTCGTTGAGTGTCTGCCTTCGGCTCAGGGCGTGATCCTGGCGTTATGGGATCGAGCCCCACATCAGGCCCTTCCACTATGAGCCTGCTTCTTCCTCTCCCACCCCCCCTGCTTGTGTTCCCTCTCTCTCTGGCTGTCTCTCTCTCTCTGTCAAATAAATTAATAAAATCTTTAAAAAAAAAAAAAGAAGCTATATTTTTTTTAAATCAGCAACAGAAGGAATAATTTCTCAAAAGACCCTGGGATACCACAGTGCACTTCCAACTTAGAGGAAAGACTGAACAACCACAGCACAGGAAGTTCAGGGCTGGAGCCAGAGCACCTTAGTAACTCCCCTCCTATTGCTATTTCTCTTTTCTGTATTTATTTCCTTGGCGCCTTTCTCCTGCTCTGACTTCAGACCGTCATTGCTACATAGTGAAGAAAGTGGTCTCACAGACTCCAAGTTTCACGGTTGATAGCTAGCTCCTCACACCAGAGAAGGAATGGCTTGTGCTTATTCTTATTTCAAATTACAGAAGTCTTGGGGAAGGGCTTTAATTGGTCCATGAGGGTAAGGTACTTCTTCTGGATCACACTACTTGACCAAAAAAACCCACAAAAAAAAAAAAAACAAACAAACAAAAAAAAAAAAAAAAAAAACAAACCCAAAGCATATAAGTATATAAGAGCTTCCTTACAGACTCTAGTTTTAATGTAGTGCTTAAAAAGATGTTTCTAGAAGTAAGAAAGATGTTCATGCTCAGAGCGAACAATAGCAAACAGTCACTTTGCTATGATCTTTTCTCTTCTTCTAAAGGATTTCTCCCCCTGAGATATTCCTGATCTTTACCAAGCCCCCACCACCAAGCATTCCCTGCTATGCAGTTCCATAGCTGGAAGTGATTTTGCCAAGCTCTGTATCCCAATTTCCTCCTTCCCCTTTGTCATTGGGGATGGCATAGCCACTCCTTACCAGAGGGATGTGAGTCTATTGGGCATGAACACTCCAGCTTCCTGCTGTTTTGGTGGAGACTCTATTTATATCTAAGTCATGTGTTACCTCCTTTCCCTTCGTTTCAGAAACTGAGGCACGTTTCATTCAATGTGAAGTTTAGTATCTCCACCTCTACTCTGCCTCCTACAACCTCTCATCACCTCCAGGGCCATTATTCTATTGTTAGGCCATTTCTTATATTTTCAGATACTGTTTCTCTTTACATCCTTTTTGACACATTTTTATCCATGTTACATGTCCATTCCCTATCTAGAAAATGGCACTATTATCTATAATAATTATGGATGCCCAAGTGGGCTGCACTTGGACTCAGCTGGAGATTACTCCTACCACCACAGCTTCTGAATTAACTGTAAGGGGTGTGACCTGTGTATCAGGATTCTTCAAAGTTGTTCCCAGATATGCTAATACGCAGAAGTATGAGAACCACTGATCTACATAATTTCTTAGCCAGAACCTGATTCTGATCCTTTAGTCTCTAGTGATACCAATTGCATGCAATTAACAACAAAAAAGCTCTGTTAATCTCATTTTTTGACTATCCAGCAAATTCATTCCCTCTATATATACAAACGACCACCTCTTTATTTGAGGAATCCTTTTTTCTCGGGATTATTTAATTAAAAATTAATCTTACTACCCTTGATCTGCCTGTTGGTCAGTAAACACTGCAAATTGTCTCAGACTACTCTTTAATATCACAAAGCAGATATTTCATACCAGCTCAAAACACATGTGGAAATTCACGACTGTGTTTGGCATGGAGTCCAAATTATTTATTGGAGACATAACACTATACTTAATCTAGTACCAGCTAGTTCTTCAGGTCTACTCTTCCTGTAGCCCAGGATTCACCAACAAAGGCCTATGCCCTGACTAGTGTAAACTTTCTTGGATTTTACCACTTCTTAGCTAAAACATCAACTCATCTATCCAACTTTTTTTGCTTTTCAACTCCCCCAACTGCATATTCCAACTTGAGTTGAGTTTTTATCCTCTGCTTTCATGCCATAAATGAACTTTTTGCCAATTTGCATAAGATCTCTCTGCTTTGTTGCATTATTTGCGTATAGGTTTATTTTCATTCTATAGATAGGAAGGCCCTTAAAACCAGGGACCATGCATTATTCATCTTCGTATCATGTTTGTGTCCACCAAAATGGTCATAACTGGATGAATAGACACCATCCCTTTCAAAATATTAATTCAATTCAACAAGAGAAAATATAATGGTGGAAAGTAATGGGTTTCTAATGATGAAATTTCAAATAAGAGGAAATGTTTCATGAATAGTATCCACCAATTAGATGGCAGACTGGCCATATCCAAGCATATGTAGACCTACACTTCCTTCACTAAGGTCACTTTATAACCTTGAAGGGTTTCTCCACATACCTGATCTCAAACAGTGGTCCTCAAAATGTTTTCCTGGAACTGGCAGCATTATTGCCACCTGGGATTTGGTTAGAAATACAAATTCCTAGGCCTCCCTTTGAGTCCTAATTAACCAGAAACTCAGGGGAAGGAAACAACAATCCATGTTTCAAGTAGTCCTTCAGATATTTCTGATGTCCCAAAATTTGAGAACAACCATAAAGGTCAGGGAAAGAGCTGATATTTGCTACCTGACTAACTTTTTCCCTTTACATCACATGGTGACTGCAAGAGCCAGCTCTGAATGGGAATTATAGCCAACATGCATCATCTCGCTAGCATGAGGAAGTGGCTTAATCTTTTAAACCTAAGTTTCCTTATTTACATAATGGGGTAAAATATTGCCTACCTCAGGAGTTGCTGTGAATATTAAATAAGTTAATCAATAGAAAATGCCTAATACAATTCGTGGAGAAAGTGCTTAGTACAATGCCTGCTGAAACAATTTAGGTGTTTCGTTTTGTTTTGTTTTCTTTGATACTGTGCTATTTCTACTGTTATTGTTACACAGCTCTGTTTAATATCACTACTTCCGTTACTGTTAGTTTTGCAATAAAACTAAAAAGTAGCTACGAGGTGTTGTATTTATTCTCATATTAGGTAGATGGAAACAGGCCAGAAGAGGTAGATTAATAGGATCATAGGGCTTACAAAGTGAAACCAAGATTAAACTATGAGTCGGTTTGATACACCGGTGAATACAGTTTTCACGGTAAATATTACTACTTAAATAACTTACATTTCAAGAGAATCAAAATACTTAGAGAAATGATTAGTACCTAAATGAGAAGGAATTTCAGTCATTTGATGAAAGTTATAGATACTATTAAATAATGCAAGGATAGTATCTTTTTTGGAGAGTAGTAACTCAATATGTCAAACTGGACGCATGGTTAAAAGATGACAATAAATATACAGTCTTATGGGCCTATTGATATTTTCTTTTGAGATTTATTTGTAATTATGAATGTCAACCCAAACGCAAGTGTGTAAAAGAAATGATGTATTTTTCACAAGTATTCAACTTATTTTCTATTTTGAGTGCCTATATCGCTGGGGTTGAAGACTTTAAGTCACTCCATCTGGAGTTCTTACTCAGTGCCCAGATGTTGTTCTGATATTTAACCTTTGAAATAATCTCCCAACATGAGAATCCTGAGATTTTCTTCATCCCTTCTGGTCTTCAGTTAGGGATCCATTTCAGTTGTCATTGAAACATTCCCCTTTCCTACCTGTTGATTTTGTTCAGGCTCTATTGTTTTTGCTGCTATTTCCACACCAATACTAAAGTCATGGGCATCTTCTTTGGCTTCTTTGTCACCTGGGGATGGAAATCCTTGGAAGATTATCTGTGACTCTTATCTGCTTAATGCTGAAAATGTCCATTCCCCAATATACATATAAAATAGTCCAAATACTTTGTGTGATAGAGAGGGAGCTACTGAGAGGACAAAATATTATATTTATCACACACACACAAAATCAGCCACATTTATTAACATAGCATATTTTCTGTGATATTACAAGGCTTAAGTCATACGTCCTTTTAAATTCACCTTCAGTCTGCCGTCACCTAAGCCTATTAGCTTTCCCTCACAAGACAAATGAGTAAGTAACCATTCAGCTGATAAACTAATTCAACTCACTGAAACATGAGACACACACAATTCTAATATCTATAATGTGTTTGGCAAAAATGAGAAAAGTTTGTATGCACCAGCACAGACATTCAAATTTTTACCCTGGAGGAAGATGAGGAGAAACATATGGTACTCAAATGTTAGTGATTAAATCTCAAGAAGTAAAGGGAAAAAAAATCATTAAACACTCCTAAAACGTGGAAAAAGGGAGAATATTAATAATGATTCATACATTAGTAGGGAGTTAGAGGGGAAAACAGGCTTAACAAGAAAATGCGAGTTCAAATTTATAAAGTTATTTCAAATGGCAGAAAGAAGTTCAAAATGCCAGCAAGCCCAAGTCTCAGCTGTTGGGAAGAATTGACTTGTAATATGATAATTGGCAGTGGGTCCCTGCACACTCATTAAACAAAAACACACCCACATATACACACACTCATGCACACGTCCTTTACTTTTGATATATGTTTGTAATAACCTTTAGGCCATAGAGTGTAGGTTTATTTATTGCGGCAAATAATTCATACATTTGTTTCAAATTTATCTTTAATAATTAAATTGATATTTTCACCATTAAAGTAAATGAAGTGGTAGTTTATCAGACTGAATGAGCTAACTTCATGATTTGAAACTCACATATCTAATCCCAGTTGTTAAGCTAACCCATAAGATTGCTACTGACCCAGAAAGAAAACAAAAATATTCACAATAGGTACTTAATGAGTATTTATTTTTAAAGAAATGAATACATTTTAAAACAGTGAGGGAGGGAGAAAGGGAGAGAAGGAGGAAACTAGAAATAAAGAAAAGGAGAGGCGAGAGTAGAGAGATGGAGGGAAGGGAGAAAGAAAGGAATGAAAATGAAGAATTTTCAGAAGCTCCAGTGAGATAAACATTCAAAACTCCTCCTTGATACTATTCTATTATGGTTAGTTATGTCTTCCTTCAATTAACATAACCTTGTACTATGGTATCAGCCAATTTTTCATTCACAATTTCATTTCACAATTTTTCACAAAAATCCTATTTATTTCAATAGTACCATATTCTTTCATTTCGTTTAACCCCAGAAGCCACTTCTAGAAACTCACTTTTCTTTGACACCGATTTCAATAACTACTCGTGAACTAATGATACATTCCTCTAAAGCATCCATGTTTCTTTTCAATGTTTGCTTCTACCACCATATTCAGATTGTTATATTCAACACTTTAATGATTTCCAGGCACAAGACTCCCTATAGACCTCCCTACCCAAAAGGCACTTAAAAACTACCAGATTAATTTCCCTCAATACTATTAGCTTGTTACTTCTTTCAACAGTTTCTCTATTTTCTGCAATAACATATCCAAAAGTATACCTTTAGAGTATTCACAATCTGTTCTTCAACTTCATGTCCAAACCAATCTCCCACAATTCCTAGACATAAAAAAATCCATCTCTATGTGGGTTGGCCCCTAAATACTACTTTCATATTCCTTCTTTGCCATCTTTGTTTCTGGGGTTCCCTAATGGGAATATCTTGGGAGCCCTTTCTATCACTTTCACTTTATGAATACTACTCCTTATCCAAAGCTCATCAGCCACCACTCCTACTGCAGACTTTCTGAGTCAGCACAGCGCATGTTACGCTCCAGCTCAGCTACATCCTGACCATAGCCATTGTCAGCACACCCAACCAGCACATGCCCTGTGGTGTTCAGTGTTTCTAGGTAACATTTCCCAGAGGATTGCAATCACCTCCTTGCTGTAGGTAACAATAGCTAACAGGTTTGACAAACAGGCATTATGGCATAGTGGTTAAGAGCATGATGGATACTTAAACCAGACCAAAGTACACACGTTTTGGCATCAGCATTTACTCTCTTGAATAAATTACCTAGCAACTCTGGGTCTCAGTTTTTTGGTTTTGGGTTTGTTTTTTTTTTGTATGTCAAAAGGAGATAATAACCATATTGACCTGATAGTTATATTGTAAAGAGTAAATGAGTTGACATATGTAAGGTTCTTTGAACAATACTGAGGCATAATAAATGGTATTTCTAATTTGGCTATAATACTAATGAGCATTATTATTAGCATTTGAAAATAACCAATGTTTTCTGAGAAATTGGACATGATATTTACAATTTACATATATTATGGCATTTCATACTCATAACCCCATTTTATAGAAAGACAAATGGAACTCAGGAATGTGCATAACATTTTCGAGGACTTGCAGTTGTTAAGGCTAAACTCTAAACCCATCTCTGTCTCACTCTCAAAATCTTTAATAATCCCACACTTTGCAGACTTGGCATCAGTTCCTAATAAATGGTTCCGATTTTTTTGTTGTTGCCTTCTTCATCTTGTGAAAAATAATAGTTAATATAGCAAAAGACAAATTTTAAGGCTCTTCTTAGTCATTTGATTCCATAACCCAACAATTAACTTAGTCTAATCTTTTACTTCTCTTTTCCACACCAATTATTTCTGTGACTTTCCACAGTATTGTTTCTAGTTTTTTCCAGTCTTTAAAGATTTGTGATACTCCTGTCTACGTTTTAGTCTCGCTATATGTTGAATTGATATTTCTAAAGCAAGATTAAAAGGTAAGACAGTGTATTAAAATAGTTGGATTACAAGGCAACATAAAATTAATGCATGACTAACAACAATTTAGCTTATAGAAAAAAAAATCGAGAGCTTGTCCGTTAAAAATATTGCCAGGTACTAGAATATGTGTTCTGTGAACAAAGAGGGGTAAAGAGTAAAATGTTCTCCTGAGCATATTGCCATATGTGCATTAGGTATGACTTTTTCCTATGAAGGTATCCATGTGTTTGTGTAAACCCAATGTGAAAACAGGTCTATAAAATGTATCAATCTATGTTGTCCGACGATTATGTAGCTTCAGAGCTCTATCTACAAATATAGCCAGACTACCTCAAGAAATCAGACCATGTAGTATATAAAGTGAAAAAGCACAATATATAATTTGAAAAAACTTAAGATACTTAAAATCTGTTAAACCTTTGAAATAACATTTACCTAAACTATTAGTATCCAAACTCTACTCCAAAAAGAGACTTCACTAAACAAAGTTCGAATATTATGAAACAGATATTTAAGAGAACTAAATTTTCAGCAGTCACTCAACATATTTTTATTCATTGTCACGAAGAAATATTAGATGTTTTATATACAGTTTTGCCCTCCTTTATCATGCCTTGGACCCTCGAACCACTTCAAACATTTCTTAAGCAACAGTATTTTTAGCTGAATATTTCATTAAAATCTTTCTGTCAATCACAATCCTTCAGTTCTTTCAAACAATCCAACTCCAATATTAACTGGTTCTCCATATCCTGCTGGTTCTTTTAATTTTCAAATTAATGAAAAACAACATAAAAACAAACACCTTTTACTGCACAATTTACAAATACCTGATCTTTTATTTAAGAGTTCTATTAACTGTTTTATTAACTCATCATGCATTAGTTTTCTTATCCCTTTAACAAGATTTTTAACTTTTCAGAGAAAATATTTATGATGACTTTTTCCCTAAAAGATTACGAACTACAGAGTAGGTTTCTCAATGACTTTTTTATTTGATTAGGATAAGAATTCCACTATTTTCCTTTCAATCGTATAATATTAAATTGGCAATACCTAAAGAGAATGTATCTGACTTGAAATTTATTTCCAAACTAAAATGTGCAAGAGTTATAAAATAGGGTTTTTAGCACTTAAACTGTAATCTGAATTCAATTGGAATCTAAAGCATTTGTATTTCAAGTAGTGATTTCTAAAGGAATTGTTAATCATAATTATACTTAGTTTATAAGATGTCAACTGTGTTTTGTAATCAACTTTATCTTCTGGTTATGGGTCTCATCTATTCACTATATTTTTCCTGTTGTATATTGCTGATGCTCTGGCATCTGGGCCTGGCACTGACCAGAGAGCGACTGTCCATCTCTGGGTTAGCTATTCCCTACAAATGATTAACAATTTTCTAGGAGTGTGCCATTCACATGCAAAGTAATCCAGAACCCATAATCCCCCTACCCCTACCTACATTCTCCATCTGGCTCTTATACTTCAGGTTAATATTCCCTGTCCTAATCACCCCAGGACCAGTAACAAAACAACTCAAGACAGCCCTTGCACCCCACAGACTCCAACTACTCAAACTAGCCTATCCCGAACCTGCTTATCCTATCTCACCCATTCTTTCCCATGGAAACCACAACAAAGGACCAAGTTTTCCTTCCATTCCTTCTGCCTCCTTACTGATAATCCTGGTGCTTCTCCATGGGCATGACATGCCTCCCCCACCCCGATCATTTTGGGAAATGTGGTTAACAAATTATCTTTTTAGTGACAAATCTCTCCTGGTCCATTGTCCTCACCAAACCTGAAAAGAAAAACACCTGAATTTTACAATAATTAGCACACTGAACTGGGTAGTTTAACCTTAGATTGCTCTTGGCTCAGACAGACTGAGATTTAGATGGTTTATGGATGTAGATTTGTCTTTTGGATTGGATTGTGTTTTTACATTTTGAGTGAGAACTAGAATGGTAATTCCTTTTTCAGATGGCTAGAGCCTAGCATAGTGTAGACTACATGGTGCTGTATGAAAACAATGTATAAGTTATAAAATGCCATAAAATATAAATTATTGCTACATCGAATAAGAAAATACCAACAAACATTTTACTGGACAGGTAATATCCCATCATCTGAGATATCGTATATAAACAAGGAATCACTATTATAAAATGATGTGGGAAACAAAGGCAGAAGAAAAATTACTAAATTTCCTTACTACCTATAGCCCATTGACAAGTCCTTGAAACACGCAGCATGACATTCCTCTAGGGTCTCAACTGTCTTGATGTTGATGCTTTGCTAAGGGCAAAAGGCAACTTTAGCCCAACCCCCCAGGATCCTGTAAGTCTACTTTAACATATAAAAATTCCTCTAGAAATTTCCTTTATCTCTAAACCCCCCAAGACATGTGTTGGCAATCATCCCCCAAGCATATGGCCCATCGATATATATCTGATGGGTCTCATGACTAAGGTTTTATTAGATGGCAATAAATGACTTTTTCCCAATAAGAGCTACCCCCTAAGGGGCCTGGAAACCTTGCTTCCAAAATTCCTTAGAGACTTAGGCCATCTCTAACTCCCTCCCAACTTGAAAGCATATAATGGGCCACTCCTCATGACCCCAGTGCAGCTCTTTCTGCCCATGGGTCCTGTCCCTGTGCTTTAATAAAACCACCTTTTTGCACCAAAGATATCTCAAGAATTCTTTCTTGGCCTTCAGCTTCAAACCTTAACATCTTCCTACATCATAAAATACATAAATATAGGTCACATTTTCAGTTTTAATTATTTGTAGTCACCCGTGCTTATTAAACTATTCTATACAAGTAAATAAACATACTTAATTTTCAAATTTTTCATAAAATTGATCACTTTACCTTCTGGTAGTATATGAATAATTTACTGTGTATACATAATCACAATATTTATTAAAATCTAATGGCTTGGCTTAAGCTAATATAGGGTCACACCTCATCTAGAATCAAAGAAAGGGCCTGGATGAATAAAAACACTTAACCTCATTTATGAACATGCATTTCTCATTTTTTTCAGTCCCTTAATAGTTAGTATTATGGATTATATATAATGTGTCACAGCATTACATATTCCTTCCCTCATATGTCTTTACTTGTAAACATTTAAAACCTATAAAATGAATACATACCTGTCATTCACCTACCTAGATCCATTAATTTTTAATTTTTTGCAATATTTGGCTTCTTCTACCTAAATGCACATACACAAGCACACACATAATGCTTACACACACACAATAACTCACATGCTGAAATATTAAAAAGCAACCTATACAATTTACAACTGAATACTCTGTATCTACTATGAAATAAAACCCATATTTTCTTCTTCTTTTAAGATACTGGTATTTTTAAAGATTTCAGGCCAGATGCCTTATATGTAGAAATAAGTAGACCACGCAAATTAGAATGAACATTATTATTCAGAGCTTGCTGTACAAGGAAGTCAATCACCATCATTTATGTTTTGGCACATTCAAAGGCAGGCAGATGAGTGGGGAAGCATTATAGTGGAAAAAAGAGAAGGCTTGCAGTATGCCCCGATTGGTGGCATTTACCTGGGGAAGCTGTTAGCTGGGCTAACTAGAAATGAGGTATCATGTGTGATTCGTTAAAGGTACATATTTGGCTTTCACCTGTTAACCTTGAGTTAAAAGTGGGAGCAAAAATTAGGGAAGCTGTCAATTGTTAATCAAGTCCTGGCCATTTGGGGACAATTTTTTACAGGGGTTATTGTTTGACTTTCCAGATTGGTTGCTAAAGAAATGTTCTGATATACAAGTCTTGTAGAGAGAAGGTAGGTGGACTTCCTGGACTGGTTACTATAGATAATGGGTTGACTTCCTGGACATGTCGTTCCAGATTGTAGGTCAAAATTCTATTTGCATGATCTAGACATTGCCTAGTTATATATTCTAGACATTGCCCATTTATATATTAGTCTCTTATATGAAATATCACACAATCTGGATATGTGTGATCTGTCCTCATGATTACAGCTACATTGAACTTTATTGCAGATAGTATTACCGTGAGGTATATTTTTGTTGTATAACATATGTAGGTAGTTATATAAAGTCTGTGTGTCCCAATATTTGTTCGTTAAGTTCAGTCACTTGGATACGATGTTCACCAGATTTCTCCATTGTAAAAGAATTTTTTTCTCTTTGCAATCAATAAGTAATTTGTAAGGTGATAATTTGAGATATTGTAAATATCTTATAAATATCCCATTCCCCAATAGTGTTTTGTCCCATCTTGAGCTCCATTGATGATTATCACATTGATGATGGCAAGGTATCTTCTATCACTCTTTCTCTGCATATTAGCTTTCATTGCTTTGTTACTAAGAGCTTTCTCTTTATCCTCCTCCCTTCTTTGTTAAAATATCATTATGGATCCATGGAAACTTTTGTTATTCAAATTTTTAAAATCCATTAACATCAATCATTTTCTTATGTCTTTCTTTCTGTGCTTTTTTTTTCTTAAAATACACAATCTGTCCTAAATTTGTCCCATAAAAACACCTTTGAACCAGATTCTTGCCCTTTTCACACATTCACATTAGAATTTAAATACTCCCTTGCTTTCTGGAACAACATATTACATGCCCATCTTCTACTTTTCCTTACCTAAATATGGAGGAACCAGTCATTTCTCCAAGGAACATTGGTGTCTGTTATTGGAACATATTTTTATTTTGTTTTTAATGCAAAGAAAACTGACATAACACTTTCTGCCTTGCTGGGAATATTTGTGAAGGAAAAGCATATTAAAGAATTAATAATCTTAAACATTAAAAATTCTGCAGTAACCACATAATTAGTATCAATATCATATATATCTCTAAATCACTTAACAATTTTCTAAGCAGTCACTGGTTTATTGAACCATATTGATCTCTGTTCTTTTCTTTGCATATGTAAATACACATGAGTGTTCATGGACTAAATTAATAAAATAGTTAAGACTTGCAAGAGACAAAATTATGTTAAATGAGATGTTTTCCTGACAGAGACTTCCATTTTCTAATATAGTAGTAAGTAAAAATGACACTATCATTTTTTTTTCATATTTCTGGGTATGAGAGGAAAAAATGCAGGAGAAGGAAAAATATTTTATGTAATTTTTTAACTACTGCAGGAAGAGAAAATATTTGCTAGTAGTTATCAAAATTTTTGGACTAAATAAGTAAAAAAAAAAAAAGGAATTCCTCACACCTAGCAAAAATTAGAAAATAATTAAGTTTAATTATTTGATTACTTTGAATGAGAATGATGCAGGAAGACCTCAACAATTTTTTTTTTTGGTATTCTAACTGATGCATGATAAATGAGATATAATTTAAATAATATATACCATTTAATAGGCTTGTTAAAGAAAAGAAAACAGCATGATTTACAGGCAAGTTTAGAAATCAATTAAAATTTGAACAAGTCATTAAAATAATTTTTCAATTTAAATGTGATCTTTTCTATCTTTTATGTCAAGCAGATCACATTTCCAGCATGTTGAACTATCAATAACTCATGTTATATTTTTCCTAAACCCAGAAAAAAAATTCTGTTTAAGCAATAAATTAGTGGGTTGCTATGAAATGATGTTATTACATTTTCATTTAGATTGAAGCAATTGACTTTTCACTTATATTAAAAATAATAATTTATTATGAGAGTTCTTTACATCATTTCCAAGCTTTTTCTTCCCTTTTAAAAGGAGGACTCTGTTTGATATCCATATGGCACACGTTTATTGATTTAATAAACCTCCACTTAGCATATACTGAAAATGGATTAGAAAGAACATGGAGGGGTACCTGGTGGCTCATTTGGTTGGGCAACCCACTCTTGATTTTGGCTTAGGTCATCTCAGGGTCACAGGTTGGAGCCCTCAGTCGGGCTATACATTCAGCTTGGAGGGGGCTCTGTCCCTATCCTACTCGCACACCTGTGTTTTTTGCTAAATAAATAAATAGATACATAAATACATAAAATCTTTAAAAAAAAACATGAAGTGCATGAATGATAGTAATCAGAAGAATGAAAATGCATATTTACTATATGCCTGATACTATTGTGTTTGACTACCTAATCAATCTTCCTGACCTCCACACAGGGAGATACCATTACTTTCACCATTTTATGGAGGGGAAAATAAAGTTCAGGTAAATTGAATAATTCTTCTGCAGTTACTTAATCTTGGCTGGTGAAGCTGAGGCCCTAAATCAGTGTTACTCCATCATCTCTTGTCCTAAATCTTGAGATAATAGCTTTGAAAATAGCTTAAGAACAATATTAATAAAAAGGGAAATACATGCAAGATATAATATTAAAATGTCTACACATTTTAACAAAATATTTTGTTTGAAACTTAATAAAGAATGATGAGATAAGCACACTTATTTTTATTTTGCCATTTTACATAATAAAACTAACCTTCTTTAAAGTTAGGCCACTTGCCAAAAAAATCCAGAAAGTATTGGTACTGGGACCAGATCCCAATCTTCTCAAATTAAATTCAGTTTTACTTTTGTAAGAACATAAAGCCTATTAATGAAAATTATCAGGATTGTGACCAGTTAAATAAGGAAAGAGAGCAAATAATAATAATAATGAACTAATATATAATGCGTTCAGTGTGCTATACACTTCCCTAAGTGTTCTATATTTCAGTGTGTTTAACCCACAGAACAACCATGTGAGATAAGTTTTTATTATTAACCCCACTTCCGAGATGAAGAAACGAAGAACCAAAGAGAATAAATAAATTTCTCAAGGTCACAGAACTAATAACTAGTAAGCTCATTCAGTTTGGGTCCAGAGTTCTTGCTTCCAAGTCCGAGGAAATGCCGACTGTCAGTTTTGTGACTGGGAGAACTACTGGTGGAAATAGAGAGGGCAGAGAAAGCAAATGCTGTCTCAGTTTTTCCCCTAAGAAATGAAGGCGAGTAAACGTTTTACATATGCTAGGCTTGAGTTACCAAAAGGTATGTTATCCAAATAGAAATCACATCAGAAGAAAAATAATATATAAGACTAAATCTTAGCACAAGAATCAGAAGAGATATTTGTGATTCATTTACTAGAGGGGGTACTTAGACTGAGAAAGTGGAAATAATAATACTATTAACAAAAATAATTGTTATTGAAAATGTAATATATACTACAATAATTCATTCCTTACATATTTATTTTGTAGTTTACAGCTAGAATTCTTGTCACATATAATCTTATTTAGTTTCATGTACTATTTAATTTAATCTCAGAAATAAAGCTACATATGGAACAGAGAAGAATGCCAGGACAACTCAGGAAACAGTCAGTCAGGAATAAGAAATGGTTGTAGAGATGAGAAATTATCCAAATATAAACCAGATTTCAAGCATTTGAGTAATGAGTGGATGATGAGCTAGTGAAATTGACAAGTTGTCTACATTTTCAAGAGGTCTGCAGAGAAAGGAAAGAGAAAGATTGAGAGATTAATAAGAGTTGGTCAGAACTGAGAAAATAATAACTCTTGGGGTAGAACATACTGGAACATATTTGGAAACAGGGAGAAAGAACTAATGAAGAAAGATGAATTAAAGCATGTAAGTGGGGAAGAGATGGTAAAGTGTTCCTTGAGACATGAGTGAATGAGATCGGAACACCCCATCTTCCCTTCCCATTAGAGGTTATGCAAACTGGTAGAAAAAGGAAGGTTCAGTAGGAAATATGGGGTAGGAATCTAAAAGTTTTTTGCGTTGTCTGGCTTCAGAAAGCTAGCTGATAAATTATTGTGTTGAGAATATGGAATGAGGAAGGAGAGGAGAGTATTGAGAAGAAAAAATGGCGTAGACATGTAAGGAAGTGTATTACAATGTCAAGAAGAGAATCATTTTCAGTAAAGATTGTGGCATCTATTGGTCAGCTTTCTGTCTAAAGCACTTTTAGTAAGAATATAGTTTTTAATCAGTTCAATCTTTTAAAATTAAAAAGAAGGGTGATACTTCACTGCAATAATAAAATTATTAGTTATTCCTTTAATTATTGTGCCAAGTAGGCAGCCAATGGTAAAATCTAAGAAAGACTGAATGGATTCTCGAATGGGCCAGTAAAGGATTTCTGTCATCATAAAATGTTAAAAGGAAAGAGATTTTTAATAATAATTACTATAATCTGAACTGGAGCTCAGAGAAGGCAATAAAGTCAATCAATAAATCATTGATCATCAATTAATGTTGCAGTGTCCTTAAGGACCTCAGTGTTACTCTATCTCATACTGAAAGTTATATGTGTAACAAATTAACTTTTAAAACTCATTTTTGTGATTATTTAAGCTTTATTTATTTCCATCTTCAATTTGTGAAGCTACTTTCCACCTGTTTGAGTGTCCAAAATATGCTGCATAGCTCTTGTGGGAAAAAATACAAAAATCATTTTTAAAAGAGAAAAAATAATAACTGAATTTTGTTGCTTGTAATACCTAATTTCTTTATAAATTGTGGATTCCACAAAAGTACTAGGAAAATGTAAGCCTGAGATTTTCGAATTTTCAAATGACTCTAGACTAACTGTAGTGCTTTAGCAAAACATATGTTTATTGAATCTCCTAAGGAGTTCTAAGAATATCTAGATACAAATTATGTACAAGAATTAGAGGGAGGAGATGAAGGGAACAGCACCTAATGTGTTTGTGCCAAAATCACAGAGGATATAGTGTCCTTGTGCAATAATGATTATTTTCATTATTGCTTCAGTGTAGAATTATCCTACATACTGAATAAACATCAAGTATACATGAGAATTCTTTATCAAAATGTTAGCTGAAAAAGTAAGGCAACAAACAGAAACCAAATGGAAATTGGTTTTCATTTATAACCAAAATGAAAATTCATTCCCTAAATATATTATGACCTACAAAAGCAAAGTTCACAGTGGTCAATTAAGATAAAACATACTGTTTTTATATAGTTTCTTATGCCTGCTATAACAAATTATCACAACCTTCATGGCTTAATACCATACATATTTACTCTCTTACGGTTCTAGAGGCTGAAAGTCCAAAATCAGTTTCACTTGACTGAAACCAAGATATTCACTGGACCACTCTCTCTTTGGGGACACTAAAGGAGAATTTGTTTCCTCACCTTTTTCCAGCTTCTAAAGTTGTATTCCTTGATTCATGGACATTTCTTTCATCTTCAAAGTCAGTGTCAAATCTTTTTCTCTCTCTGACTCTGTTTCGCTTTGTTTCCATCACATGGCTTTCCTCTTCTATAGTCTGTGGCAAATGTTTCTTTTGTAAGGATGCATGTGATGACATTTAGGGCCCATTTTTTAGAATTTTTTTAGAAAATTAAGACTAATCTACTCATCTCAAGATCTTAACTTAATTTCACTTGGAAAGTTCCTTTTGCCATATAAGGTAACATTCACAGGTTCCATGGATTAGGATGTGGACACCTTTTGGGGTCCGTTATTCATCTTACCACAGCATGTGAGGCACACAATAATCTATCTTGTGATATCCACGTTTTTTTTCTCTTTATCTGGTGTATTAAAGGGAAATTGTGAGGAAAACATTTAATAGTTGAGAACTCGCATACTGAAAGGAGCATATTATGTCAGAGAAGGATGCTTGTACAAACTCATGAAAATCAAAGGCTGAGTTCCCACCCTAAGACCTGTCTCTTCTCCCACAAATCCTTATGAACTGATAACTGTGTGGGCATCCCCAGGCCACAGCCCTTCTATCAAGGACACTACCTAGCTAGTGTTTGCCCATGAACAAAATAATAGAAATACCACAATGAAAGCAAAATATCATGAGATCGAATCAAAATCAAGAACCAAGAGGCTCCAAAATGCAATGTGAATAATTTTTGGAATACATTATCAAAAATCCTGAGAAATTGGCAAAAGGAGGAAATATATATATATATATGAAATTGGTAATCATATTTCAAGTATGTGTTATGTGACAGTCTGGATTAATGGTGTTGACCTAGTTATTTGTCAGACATTAATATCAGAAAATATAAATGTATTTTAAAATATTTTGTTAAAATCACAAATCACAAATCAGCAAGGGCAGCTGGCATAAACTTAACTTTAATTTCAAATAAGAATAGACAATCATGTTTTGGCAAACAGAAACCTGGATGTATTTTGGCATAAGCTTATTGTGGCATGACAAATATGCAAATTCAGTTTTTCACAAGTTCCTAATCAAGACATGGGTTTCAGTGTCTATGTGCCACTAATTGGGCTATCATGTACTGTTATCTCTCATAGTTAATGCTTCGTGTGTTTATTCAATGTGTCTTCAAGTAGAAGTTTTGTCCTCATGAGATAGAGGATAGCTTAGGCATAAGACATAAGCATGCATAACAATAAATATTCTGAGAAAAATATTGTTTCCCTTTTGACAATAGCAAATCCAAAAGTTCAAAGTGAATTGTGTTCTAAAGTCACTCAAGCAAATCTTTTTCATCTATTGAAATGCCTAGCATAGCACTTGATACACAGAATGTAATCAGCAAAAGGATATTGGGTAGAACTCGTTAATGCAATTTATAGAAAATAATCTGTACCCAGTTAAATAATTTATTTTCAAAACAAGCAAAAAAAATAGTGCTCAACATCAGGAAATTTTTAGACAAATAAGATGCTGTCATGTTTTGCTGTAGAAAAATAATAGCACTCAGCCATGGTTTGAAGACTGTATCCTCCTCACTTTTCATCTACCCTTTAGATTCATGACTTGAATTCATAGACATCACTCAGATTTCTAACCAGGGCTTAAGATAGCTTCTCATAATGAAGGAAGGAGGGAAGATGTTACAGAGACTATTCTATCTGGGCACATAGCCAACCAAAATAAAAATGACATTTCTGAGTGTAGTTTCAGATAGGTATAGTTTTGAAGCTAAATTCTGGACACTGAGGTATAAAAATGCATAACCTTTGCAATGACTGAAATAAGAGTCAAACTTCTCTCTCTTTTTTTTTTATTCCTTTATGCTGTTTGGAATTTTTACATAATGGTTACAGCTGGAGAGACCATCATGGACTATGAGAAATCCTTGTGAATAGAGCCTTTCAGAGGTTGAGTTGTGGATACTGAAATGGAGTTTGATATTTATTAATGGTGCCTTTTAGATCATCTACAGTAGAACATAGGGCAAGGGAAGAGGATGGAGCAGAGGGAGAAGTTGAACTGAGAAGGGGGTCACATAATAGACTCCAACAATCTTAGGAGATCTATCAAGCTAGAGTTGCCCTTCAGAAATAGTCTCAAGGTGGGTTTGAAGTGGTAAGGGCTTTACACTCCTGTATTGATCAGTCGCTGACTGTCGATAACCCTGGGAAGAATGAGACCTGGTAAGAGGCAGTTCTTTGCTCCTGAAACTACCCCTTTAGTGGTTGTTAGCAGTGTGCTGACAGCTCATCAACAACTGGGAAAACAAATCCCTCAGTGATGGAGGTCTAACAGTGCACCACAGTGTTCAAAGCAATGGCGTCATGTCCGATGGATAATAAAATAGAGAAGTATCATGAGTCCTGGACGCCTGACAGAACTTTCCAGTCTTGGGCTGCCAAACTCCGTACTTCAACATGAGAAAAAAAAATTCAAACACACTCTCAGTGACATCTCCTCCATTCATAAAGCAATTCATGAATTGACCTTTCCTACCATCTCATGAAATTCCCCATCATACATTCAAAATTCCCTTCAGTTATACCAAGGGGCTATTCTCTCTTTTTTTTCTAATCCTTTGTCCACATCATTCCCTCTTTTTGTATTCTCCTATAATCCTCCCCAGTTTACTTCTATTCACATTTAATATCTCAAGTTAGATTTTTCTGGTCATTATTTCCACATTGTAACAAAATTGTATTTGTATTATTTATCTCCAAAATAAAGCATCATAATCTCATTACATTATTGTGTCTCCAGCTCTACAAAATATGTGGCCCATTGTAGGTCTATATCAATATTGAACAGATAAATGATTGCATGCGTGAATGAAAGAAACCCTTGATTCTATCTATTCCAGTTCCCCCCCCCCTTTGCAGTTCGGTCTTCACAGGTTATAAAAGTAATGAAAAATAAACCTGAAAAATATATTTGGATCAAATAACTGACAATGACAAATATTAGGAAAGGTAAATTAGACTTAATTATTTAGACAATGTGGAAGAATTCTTCAAGCAAAACCTTGAGTTTGAGTTTCAGGCTCTAGGGATGCCTGGGTGACTCAGGTGGTTAAGCATCTGGCTTTGGCTCAGGTTATGATCCCAAGATCCTGGGATTGAGCCCCACGTCTGGCTCTCTGCTCAGCGGGGAGCCTGCTTCTCCCTCTCCCTCTGCCGCTCCCCCTCCTCCTGTGCTCTCTCTGTCAAATAAATAAATAAAAATTTTAAAAATAGAAAAGTTCCAGGCTCTAATCAGTTAAAGATAACCAGAATGATAACTGCATACCTGAAATCTTACTAGACGTGTGCGGTCAGTGTTGTGAATCATTTAACAGGAGGAACTCTGAAATCAAGATGATAGAATATCAACTGTGTTCATTAACTCTTCAGAAAACATTAAACAGCAAGAGGGGAAAAGGAAAGAGCTGGAAATTAAGAGAATCTGATAACAATTTAAAGTGACCTCTAGGAGTATACAGACACAGAGAACAAAATGCATTAAAGATAAGGTGAGGGAAATATAAGTGGAGAGGAAAATAAATTTCAAAATGCAAAAATATAAGATGCACAAGTGTGGCAGATACATAGCTGAGTGTCATAGTAGATAACAAACTAGCCATCATCGGTGGAGCAGCTCCAGGGAAAGCAAATACAGCGCTGAATCCCAAGAAGAAACAGTGCACTCAGACATGATGCAGCGATTCCCAAATTATATTTTCAGGCCCTTGGCTGTCTTTTTTTTTTTTTTTTTTTTCCCATGCTCTGCATCTAGGAGCTTTGTGGAAAATGCAGAGAAGATTCAGAGGAGGGACATAAAATCTGCTAAGTGGTTTAATTAATAAAGGAAAGTTCAGAAAAGGGAAAGGAAATAAGAGCGACCGTACTGATGGTGACTGAGAGTTAACGCTCTGCAAACGATGGTGTCCAGGCCAGTTCCCCCAAGCCTTCCAGTCTGGAAGGCAGTGAGAGCAAACTGTAACAACTGTGAGGTTGATTCCCTAATAGGTGTTTTGTTTTTTGTTTTTTGTTTTTTAATACCAGCAGGAGATGCCACAAAGATAAAAACTAGAACTGTGAGGCTGATTCCCAGTAGGTGTTTTTGGTTTTGTTTTTTTTAATACCAGCATGAGATGCCACAAAGACAAAAACTAGAACTGATTATAATTGGAATGATTTCAGTAAAATTTTATTGAATAGAAAATGATGAAATAAATACCTTTTTGAACCACCCTTATCCATCATAAACATTTTGATATTATCATTCTTAATATTGGTCTGACAAACTGATTTTTTAAAAAAACAATGTTTTCCAGTATAGATGTTTATACAGAGAAAGAAACGAGAGTGCTGTGGAGAAAGAGAGTGGCTAACCCTTAGGCAAACGTGATACAGTGGAATGAAGGCCAGCTTCACAGTGATCTTGAAAATGGCGATGATGGCGTTAACAGTGATTTGGTGGGTTCTCATCTGGAACAATATTGATCATATTCAGTGTTTAGTCACATTGAATTCTGATGATGATTTTGTAGGTAAATACTATCAGCATTCTCAATTTTACAATGGAGAAACAGAGTTAACTAGACTAAGCAACTTTCCCACACTCATGTACCTGGAGTATATATCCAAATCCATGTTTGTCGGACACGAAAATACATGTTTTTAAGCATAAATAGTACAAGAGTATCAGTCTCAAAAAAAAAAAGAGAATTGGGTTTTTTTCTTCTTTTCTTTCTCTATATCCCCACTGTTAAGCACATGGTATTTACTTAAATATTTGTCAAAATAATATTATAATTGAAAAAATTAGAAAAATGAGATAAAATGAAAGATCCTAACAAATTAATATAAAGATTACATGTCCTTTGTGATTTTAGATTAGATGATATAAATGGACTGAATCGTGTTCCCCTAAAATGTTGAAGCACTAATTGAAGAAAAATTCTTGAAACTGCATTTAGAGTCAAACCCTTTTGTTATAAAAATCATTAAGAGTATTTCCAGTAAGGCAGAATTTCTGGGTTCACAACACCAGATTTGACTTTGGACTTCGTTCTTTCAACAAATTGTAGAGAATGGGGAAAAATAGGTTATTTACAGAAAACAATATCTACATATGCACTCAGGTAAATCTGGTGACAGAAGAGACAAGTACATGTTGGCATCTCACAAGCAATCCTCAAAGAACCTAGTTTTATTTTCTTCAATTGTGACAACACCGAAAACCCTTCTTCATCCTCAATCTTGGGAGCCAAATAATACTTTCCATGTCCCATGCTAGCAATTTTATACTCTACAACAAGGGGTCCATCTGCAGACTTACTGTTGCTCTAAGAGAGAGCTGGAGTGGCTTTTGTAAAGGAGTCCAGATACCTTAGTGCAACAAGTTAGCTGAAAACTGGCTCATTTCATCTCTACAGCAACAGCTTCCTCCTCTTTATGAACATTACTTATTTCTGACAACTTAATGTTTCTATTTCCAAGTTGTGCATGTGCTAAAGGAATAGACAGGGAGATTTGCTGTCATATCATCATTGTTCTGTTTTTTAATTCCAGGATAGTAACAATGCTCTTAAATTCTCTCTGTGTTTTTATTTTTGATATATTGTTTTCTGCTGATGTTAAACATATCCAATTTTCCAATATGCATGTAATGTATACAGTAATAGAACATTTCCAGAAAAAAATAGCATAAATGTAGGACCATCGAATATCTGTTGGGGTGGGAACACAAAGACATCCCCTTCGTTGTCGTTTTACTTATAATTATCATTCTTTTAATTCTTAATATCACTTTATAGTCTATGATCTTGGTGGAGAGAAACCGGTCTTAGCTTTAAGAGAACCATCCTGACATCTGAGGTTTCTTTAATTCAATGCTCAAGTTGGGATTTGATCAGTACAGAATTTTTAAAACATAGGGTGCTGCCTGGGTGGCTCAGTTGGTTGAGCAACCAGCTCTTGATTTCAGTTCAGGGCACGATCTCGGGGTCTTGGAATCAAGCCCAGCATCAGCTCTGCGCTCAGTGGGGAGTCTGCTTGAGACTCTCTACCACTCCTTCTCCCTCCCCCTCTGTTTCTTTCCCACTCTCTCTCTAAAATAAATAAATAAATCTTTTTAAAAGATGTATATTGGTTTGTCTTTACTTAAAATTCCACAATGAAAAACATAAAACCACCATAATGCCATTTATGGCACTTACTTCCAGTTGGAAAAGGTTTAAATGACAAAAATAAATAAACAAACCACATTGAATTTCTTTCAAAAATGAGACTGAAATGTTACAAGCGATTAGAAGTAAAAATGGGTAAAAATATGTGGAGAGAGTTTGCTCTTTACAAAATATAAATTTGTTGACAGAGATTTGGTTTTATATTCTAAACCATTATTTGATTTTCTGTGTCCCTCATGCATAATTTATTTTCTGAGGAGAAAGACTTTCTGTTATGATGTGATATGTGATCCAATATTTTTAAAGATGTTTTTCATTTCCTAAATATAGAACGAAAAGGCTTTTTGATCGTCAGTGTAGTTTTTTAATTGCAACTACAAGAAAGAATATTTGACTGACTTTTTAAAAATGTAAACACCTAACAATATATAATCTTAGTTTAATTTTTAATTACTTAGCAATATTGGGAATTTTTACTGTTTTCTCTCTTTAAGTATTGAGCTTCCCTGAAACTGTTGTCCTTATTTATACTTTGAAAAGAAAAATCACATCAATACGGCAGGCAAAACTGACAGAAGCAGTACCCCTTTTCCTCCAAAGACATAAAAATACTGCATAAAAAAACACATTTTAATTCATAACAAAGTTTTTAACATATAGCAACAAAAGATTTATAGTTTTGCTCCAAAAGTATTAGAACAGGTGACATTTAGTCTTATAGAGAACGTTTAATTTTTTGATTCAATTTATTTGGTCTCTAAAATATTTACATGTGTTCCATAAGTGAGTAGTGGCATGTAGATAAAGATTGAAACATAACCAAAAGTAAATTCATTAAAAAAAACAAAATGCATATTCTCGCCTCAGAATAAAGATATTTCAAAATATCTTTTTAAAAGGAGAGATTACATAAAGACTCCATATTACAAATATATTAGAGAAATATGAAGCTTGAACCTCATTTTTATAGCCCAAGTAAAATATCTCAGCGTAAAATAATCTTAAATAGCATGTTATGCTACACTAATGGGCAAAGCAAGACCAATTTAATTTCTTGTCAGCTACGTAGGCCAGACAAATCAAGTGGCATTTCGTGAATATCATTTTCAAAATGAAAACCTTTTTTTTTTTTACTTTTTAAAAACCACAACAACCGAATTGATACACAGAAACTTATCATATTTGTAGCAAATTCTATTTTTGAAATGTGCAGTGATAGAAACTTTGTAGCTGAATTTCACTGGTTTTTCAACTCTTAAGTTGCATTATTTCAGCCTCTGAATCTTAATAAGCTTTTACAGACACATTTTTTGCTGTTTGAGTAGCACTTTCCATCAATGTTAATGAATATTTTTACAACATAACTTGTAAAGAACTGTTCTGTCCATTAAATTAGATGGGACTTTTAGCATCATCTTAAAAAGAAAAAAAAAAAAAAAGATGCATCAGCTGTTTCTAAGCACTTTTAAATACGAGATGTATAACTTCTAGACTACAAAATGAAGTTGGCAGAACTCATAAAAAATGTTCCTGATACTCTCACACAGAGTTTTCTAAGACTAGTATCAATGGTGAGGGCAAAAGGTTACCTAAAAAAGGAAGAAAACATTGAAAAATCTGAGGAAAAATAAGTAACACTTGGTAAATATGTTTTCAGCCAAAATGGGTGGGGGGGAGCAATATTGAGCACACCTGTCAAGGATAAAGAAGATTTAGCATAATATAATGACCTTGAGACAAATACAGGCACAGATAGACTTAACATACGTGTTAGTACATACCATTGATAAAGCTTTTCATTGCTTTTCTTCCCAGAGACTTAAGGAATAGTAGGGAGAGTTTTAAACCTGACTAAATTAAGACTTTTTCTTGCCGAAACCTTTTCTTGCTAGAGGGCTCTGGGAAATAAGTATATGTAACAGAAAGAAAATAAATCTATTATTTGCTCCTGTTTTGTAAGAAAATCCTATTTTTTGTATTTTTTTATAAAAATGTATAAAGGGAAGGAAATCTTTGTTGACTGTTTTCACTGCTTACAAATATTAATAAAAATATTGTGTTTGAAAAGTAAGAATAATTGAAATAACTCTTAACATTTACTGAATTAAACTGGTGGAAGCATTAATAGAATAAATATTTTATCACACCGTGTTTTGAGTCTACCTTTCAATATTTAAATTTAATAACTATATAGTCCAGAATGTAAAAAATTGAACATGTGTAATAGGCTGCTTCTTTCTCTCAATAAATCTAATGGCAAGTGAATTATGTTTTTGTGTAAGCAACTGTACTTTCTCTGTTCCAGAGGCTTTGGAATAATACATCAGAAAAGTGATGGAAAACAAGTGTCTCCCATGCCATAAAATTATGGCAACATAAAATACATTGTGAAGTCATCCTCTGGACATCAATGAAAAATATATCAAGATGTCTGTATGTGTTTTATGTTTCTCATCCTGCCAGAAACACATCCTCCCATAAACTACAAAAATGTGAACAAGTTTCAATTAAGCATATCTTCTATTTTATGTACATTTCATTATTCAACGAGTTCTCAGATGCACATTAGGGATAGTCAGTATATTCCTCCCAACTCTGTCAATATTAAAATTTAGATCAGATAAAAATTTCACAAATTAAGCTTTTATATATAGTCTCATTTTAGACTTGACAACTAAATCTGCAGGCTTCTCAAAGTATTTCTATCCTAAAAATCCTTAAATTGTTTTTTAATTCATCATGGCAGCCTGGTTTTACAAAACGTCAAGACAGCACATAATATTGGGCATTCATTTAAAGCCATACACCACAAAGTACATTTGAATTCTTTTACTAAGCTTTTTTTAGATTAAGTGACTATATGTTTGCAGCAACTGAGATAAAACATAATAAAATACAGGTGCATAATCACTTATCTGTGATTACAAAACCCCAAAACCTCTGAAAACTGAAAGTATTCTCATATCTCAATGGGCGATAATATTTGACCTGCTCTGCATTCACTTAGGAAGTGAAAAGACCTGAGGTTATTTATGGTTTTCTTTCTCACTCTGTGTGACTGTTCATATGATCTTCTGTGAACGTAACACTATGCGTGATGACAGACCTCACCAGGACTGTTAAATACACAGTATATATGCATAGTGCTGCCCAAAGTATCTCCAAAATTCTAAATTCTAAAATAGATCTGGTCTCATAGGTTTCAGAAAAGACATTAGGATACATATAAAGATTTAAGGACATTGGTTGATCTGCATATGTTGAACTATCCTTGTATCTCAGGGATAAATCACAATTGGTCATGATGTGTAGTCCTTTTAAAGTGCTGCTGGATTCGGTTTGCTAGTGTTTTATTAAGGATCATTGCTCCTGCGTTCCAAGGATATTGACCTGTTATTTTCTTTGTCTTACAATGTCTTGCGTTTTGGTATCAGGGTGCTGCTTGCCTCATAAAATGAATTTAAAGGCATTTTCTCTTATTTTGGAGAAGTTTAAAAAAGATTGGGTTTTTGTTTTGTCTTGTTCTGTTTAATGTTTGGTGGAATTTACCCCTGGAGCCATCTGGTTCCGGGTTTTGCTTCGGTGGGAGGTTTTTGATTACCAATTCAACCTTTTTACTTGTTAATTGGCCTGTTCAGGCTTTGCATTTCATCTTGATTCAGAAAAAGTGGTACACATACATACATACACATACACACACATAGGGATATTATTCAGCCATAAAAACATTCTGCCATTTGTAACAATATGAATAAACTGAAGGACATTATGCTAAGTGATAAGCCAGACACAGAAAGACAAATATTGCATGCTCTCACTTATATGTGGAATTTAAAATAGTCAAAGTAGAGAAGCAGAAGGTAAAATATTAGCTACTAGAGACTGGGGCGGGGGGGGGGAGAATAGGGAGATGTTGGTCAAGGGATACAAAATTTCAGTTTTGCAAGGTGAGTAAGTTTTAGAGATCAACATTGTAACTATAGTTAATAATACTGTATTATATACTTAAAATTAGCTCAGGGTAGATCTTAAGTGTCTCATCATATACACTCAGAAAGAAAGAGAATGGGGGCACCTGGCTGGCTCAGTCAGTGGAGAAAATGACTCTTGATCTCAGGGTCTTAAGTTTGAGCCCCATGTTGGAGATTACTTAAAAAATTAAAAATTTAGAAGTTAAAAAAGGGAGGAAATGGTAAATACATAAGGTGATGATATGTTAATTAACTTGAGCATGAGGATTATTTCACAATATATATGCATATCAAATCATCAAGTAGTATAACTTAATATATATATATATAATTGTTAATTGTTGATCGAACCTCAAGAAGAAAAAAAAAAGCAAGGATAATATTCTAGAGTAAGTAAATAAAAGGAGTCTTAATTTTTCCTCATATTCCTCCAATCTGAGCTCATTGTAGCAAGATCAGAGCTATGAAAACCTCTCTGACCTTGGAACTACATCTCCTGCTGTCCTCCCTAGAAGTCGTATATATCTGGTTGACATTATACTCCCTATTTCACTTTTTGGGCAGTCTTATTACGCGTCTTTGGAACCTGGGGTGTCACCAGAGCCCTCTCTTCTATAGTGGTAGAAACGAGCTACTGTACAATAATTTTCCTTGCTTCCCCAGTCAGAACCCCCCACAAAATGCAGCACTCAGATCTGATCACCCTAGCCTGAGCTGGGGTTACTTCAGGAGACCCCTAGACTGGTGAACCTTTGTCCATGGTTGAGCCTTTAAATTCTCTTCTTAATAAAGCTATTGGTATAAATCATGTAATTCCTTTTATTAAAACCTTGCCGTGGTTCTCATTTCCATCAGAGTAAAATACAAATTCCCTCTGATGACCCAAAGGACTCTTTCTGTCCGGCCTCACCGCCTGCTTCTCTGACCTCATTTTCTATGACACACTCTCTTATTCTCTCCAGCTACATTGGCCTCTGCATGGCTGTTCTTCTCACACAGTCTAAGAATTTTGAACTGACTACTTCCTCTGCTAAACATGTTGTTTTCTCAAATGCCCACCTGGTGAACTTTCTCACACCCTTCAATTTTTTGCTGAAATGTCACCTGTTAGGATTTGAGGGCAACGTGGCTGAGACATCTATCACCCCATTGATCGCCAGGGTCGATTCAGCTGATCCGGCTGGCTAGGCGGGTTTCCCCTTTCTCCTTCATCTCTCCATGTGTGTCCCTCCCAAAGCTGCGCACTCCCTCAAAGAGGACAATCTTCCCCCATAGAGGAGGAGGTTCTTAAGTCAAGGATATAAGAGTAGATGCGTTCCCCTAGTGGAGCCTCCAAACAAGCTCTCAAGGTCCATTTGTAGGAGAAGGTAGGCTAGTCAAGCTTCCAAGACTCCAGACACACCCAAATGAGGAGCTAGGAGTGATAGTCTGCCTTTCCTTAAAAAAAAAAAAAAGAAAAGAATAGAAAAGAAAATGTCACCTCTTAAATGAAGGTTATTGATTTTTCGAGTTTCAGCCATCTCTATACACATTCTCTGTGCTCTAAATGCCCCTTAATCTGTTCCATGTTTACGTCCATAGTACAGATAATCTTTTGACGTACTGTATTATTTATTTATTTAATAGTCACAATAATAGTCACAATAATAGTCACAATAATTGTGACACAGTAGTCACAATAATAGTCACAATAATAGTCACAGATAATCTTTTGACATACTGTATTATTTATTTATTTAATAGTCACAATGGTCACAATTTATTTAATAGTCACAATAGCTCACAATAGTCACAATAATAGTGATTTTCGTCTGTATTGCCAAGATTACGTGACACTTTTTGTCATACAATAAGCACCCACTAAATATTTGTTACATGAATGAATGAATGACTAAAGTAATTGGATTGATATCAATTTTAATTCAGTCTGAATTCAGAAAGTGTCAAATAATTAGAATTAGAAAAAACATTGGATGAACAATTAAGAGGTTTTTTTTATTGTTTGGTTTGTAATTGATTTTGCTAACTTTGGACAAGTTACTTAATATGGTTTCAGTGATATAATCTATTACAACAATAGGAAAAAAAGGAAATTGGATGAGTTCATTTCTATTTTTTCTTTTTTTTCTCTCATTTTCTACCCTCTTTCTCTACGAGTGTTCTATAGTTTTCCATAAAAAATATAGGAAAAATTCCCAACAGTCAGTTTTTGAATATTTTCAAATCATGACATGTATTTGGGATTGAATAAATAGCTGT
Source organism: Ursus maritimus (assembly GCF_017311325.1). Classification (NCBI taxonomy): domain Eukaryota; kingdom Metazoa; phylum Chordata; class Mammalia; order Carnivora; family Ursidae; genus Ursus; species Ursus maritimus. The sequence goes on from NW_024426552.1 coordinate 21,583,612, forward strand.
TGAATAAATAAATGCATGGATAGATGACTTTTCAAGTGCATCACTTTAAATATTCAAATGATAAGTTATGAATATATTTTGGAAAGTAATTCTGGGACTAAATAGAAATTGGAGATATACTGCCAACTCTTCCATGGTATAAGCACTGAAAAAGGGGCACCAACAATATAAAAGCCATTGATGGGTCACATTCTACTAAGTGCAATGAGAAATGATCCTTGTGGGACCATAGAAAGGATACTTATGGAAATGTGCCATGCCTGGGTAATTCTTTCTTAGTCTTGTTAGTCTTAAAAATGCATCTGTAGTTGAAAATGGATAATGGCCTTTAGGAAATAAAGAATGACTTAAGCTTTCACAATCTTGTTCTGATGAGAGTAAGAAGAAATGTTGCCAACAATTAGTCCATGGGCTGTATTTCTGAAAATGTTGCAGTCACTGTCTCCAAAATAGACAACGTAGTAGATTAATTTGTACTTTCACTATCAATTTGAAAAATAATTGAATTCCACACACCAACAATTCAAACTTGAAAAGTTAGGCAAAGGTTAGTTTAGTCATACTGTTACATAATTTTATTTTATTTTATTTATTTTTTTTTAAGATTTTTTATTTATTTATTTGACAGAGATAGAGACAGCCAGCGAGAGAGGGAACACAAGCAGGGGGAGTGGGAGAGGAAGAAGCAGGCTCATAGAGGAGGAGCCTGACGTGGGGCTCGAACCCGGAACGCCGGGATCACGCCCTGAGCCGAAGGCAGACGCTTTAACCGCTGTGCCACCCAGGCGCCCCTGTTACATAATTTTAAAAAATAATTGGACTCATCAGAGTTTATAATCAGAAATATCTTGACTCAGAATTAGTGGTTTTGTCCTATTAATAATTATGCTATAGTAAAAATAATCACTAAAGATAAATACACTTAAATGTATTAAATCTATTCACATATGAGCAATATGTTGCAGTGAGAAAAATTAGAACTTTGAAAGTATTTTTTTGGTCTCAAATGCGTGATAGATTATTTCTGAGTATTTTCTAAAAGTTCAGGGTAAACCAGGAAGGACCATAATCTGCAGCACATGGGACAACGGAAAGAGACTAAGAGAGTCCTGTGAAATTGGTCAAATCAAGAAGGAGGAAAAATTCAAGGTAGCCTGAAGAAATAAAAATGCAGTGGAAATTTGAAACAAAATTTGAGCAAAGCCAAGTCCATAATCTATGATTCTTAGTATTTATCATATGAAATTGATATAAGTAGTAGGGAATAGAACAATATGTGGAGGTAAAATGTCTGGGTCTTAGGGGTTCCAAAAGGGCAGCAAAGGAAGAGATTCAGAAGCAGACATGGGCAACCTGAGGATAAAATATAAGTGAAATCGGCAGTCCTTTGAGGGTGCCTGTCATATGCTGTCATATACATCCTTTAGGACCCATGTACAACTGACCACACACTCCCACCACCATTGTGTTGCATCTGGGGTTGCATCCCTTGCAGACCCTGTAAAGAACTGCATAGAGCAGATGCTGGAACTGTCCTGCAAGAACAGAAGTCTGGGACATTTCTCCATTGACTCCCATCTGCAGGAGACAAGCTTGTTCCCAGTAGTCTTAATGTCTCTGAACTTCTGTGTGGCCCTTCAGGAAGGCTGAGTGACCCTGTTCAGCTTTGGAAAAAGGAGTCTTGTAGAAAGGCAGAGAAACATGACTTTTCAGGTGGGTCAGCCTATTGGATACTGTCTTCGAGGCTGTGCTGAAATCGAAGGTGTGTAGCAGTAACCTGATACAGGGCTTTAAAAACATATCCTGCAACAGGTTAGCTTAATATTATATTTTTTAAATTTCATAAATCATGTTAATGAAAACATAATCTCAGTAAATTCAATGCGTAGTACTATATTATAAAATGCCCATATACCATTTCTATAAATGATCACTATCAAGTGTATGCCTGTATTCCTTCACACAGAGCAGGTTTCATACAAAACAATAGCACCTTCACTCATTAATTTCTTCATTCATTCAACATATAGGTATTGAGAGATAACTATGGTCGGGCACTTTTCAGGCAGAGGAAACACTGAGAAACAGGACAGATAAGAAATTGCCTCCGAAAGATTTTTTTTTTTTTTTTGAAGGGGAAGCTGGCTCTGGTCTTACATTATGCAAAAGGTATAACCTATTGAATATTCAAGGACTGGCAAGGCCATGGGAAATCCTGTTTTCCTAAATAAAAGTTAATATATCTCATGTTAAATGTTCTGTATTCACCGATAAATAAAGTACAGTGAGTGAGCAAGTCATGAAAATATATTTGATAGGTTGCAACCCCATTTAATTTTTAGCTATTTCATACACTATATCAAATTAAGTGTTTAAATATAACACATTTCGTGCCAATAGTTTGAAGACAATTGAATGCAGGCTCCTTGAATTAAATTTGAATATTGATTGTTCTGGTGATAGTAATAACGGCATCACCAACTGACAGATACTTGCTCAACAGACAGGTAGGCAAGGAGAATTTATATATTGAGAACTTTGGAAGAGGTTAAATGAAATGAGAGCAGAAAAAAATTTAAATTAATAGTGAGGTTAAAAAAAATGATCTGTAAAGCCTAATTCCTTAGTCTGACATGTTATAAATCAGACTCCCTATATAAAGCCTGAGTACACTGTTGCCCAGAAATAATTTTTGCTAAGAACTTAGTACAGGAGTTAGACATTATGAAGTCCGGGATGCAGAGGGGTTCTGTCACTCCAGCTGTGGTATCCATGGGTGAGTAATCTGCTATGCCCCAGTTGCTTCACCAAGTAAACATATTTTTTTACATTTGAAATATCCTCAAAAGTTTCATAACTAAAGTGTTCTCCAGAAGTTCTCTGTTTCTGTGAGTAATTCTTGGGGGGGGGGTGGGATCTGATCCAATCATAGTCTATATTGGTGAATTGTTGACTTGAATGTAAGCTACAAGACAAGTTTTACTTTACAACAGATCAAGATATTTTCAAGCTAAAAATATCACTTTACACTTTTTATCTTTATTTTTTCAATGCTTATGAATCAAGATTTTTATAGAAGTAATATGGGAAATACTTAAAATGTGAACGTCAGAACTGGTCAATCAATGTGGCTTCTATTGAGATACATATATTTACTCAGGATGAACAAGCATTCAGCATAACTTAAAAGAACTGGAAAAGACACAAAAGATAAATTGCACTTTGAAAATATTTCCAATGTCTTTTCTTTATAGTTGTGAAGGGAGAAAAACCATATCTAAGTTCATACATAGTTTATGTGACAAATGCAACATGCTTTGAAAAATACAATGCACCTTTACTGTCTCCTGGGACTTTAAGAATTCTTCCACTGGGAAGAAATATGTTTACCCTTAATCTGAGTAATGGAGTTTTAGAGTTCAATATTTGAACTACCAAAGAAGGTGCCATTCTTTAGTCTGCTGTCTTTTAACTCCAAACATAGAACTTTTTTTTTTTTTTTTTTTTTTTTTTTTTTTTTTTTTGGTTTGTGATATGAGGACTACACCTTGGCCAAGTCTTTTCCTTCCTTTCTGGCTTTCTGCTATTTCTTCTCATCTTGGGAACCAGATGGAGATCAGAGAGAAATTAGTGCAGAGAAAGGACCTACTCTGCTTTAATTGCAAGCCATTCCTACCAGCTTCTCCCCACAGTGAACATCTGGCCAGGCAGCAGCACGGCAGCTATTGCTTCCGGTTGGAGATCCTTCAGTCCTCAAGGGCCAGCATCAGACACCCTCCCTCCCAGAGGCACAGCAACAGCCAGGCAATGGTTCCTTCTGAGACATCTCAGCCTCGTCTTCAAGGGGTCTCTTTTCCAATTCTCCAGGTTTCCATGAGCACTGCTTCCCCTAGCCTGGTCTGTCTGCATCTGAATGGTTCCCCTTTGACTTCCCAACCTGTCAGCAACTGTGAAACAAATTACCCTACACTAAATTAAGTCTTTCAAAATACCTAATTTGGTATTTCTGTTTTTCTGACTGATAGAAATTATTTCTTTTTTATTTTCATTACCTTTACTTTTTCATCAGATCTCAGGATTTTTTTTCACCCAATCACAACATAGAGAAGAGCAGTATGACAAGCAGGAGGAAAACAACAAGAAGAGAAGAAGAAGAAGGGGAAGGAAGAGGCGGAGGGGAAAGAGGAGAAGGAGGTAAATAGGAAATGAGCAATTTGAGTATCATTGCACTGTTTTGCTACTAATTTTGAAAACTATCTCTTCATTCCTACACTCTGTTTTGTAGGAGATGCATTGCTTTATGAAACGTTGCTCTATGGAACTTAACATTTGCATAGATTTCTCTTATTTTATATCAGGTAATATTGATGTGGAAATGGGGTTCAGAGCAAACAATCAAGAAAGAATTCTTGGGTAATCTTTGGTGCAAAAAGGTAGTTTTACTAAAGCATGGAGACAGGACCTGTGAGCAGAAAGAGCTAAACTGGGGTTGTGAGGGGTGGTCGATTATATACTGTCAAGTTGGGAGAGGTTAGGGATAGGGTAAGTCTCTAAGGAATTTTGGAAGCAGGGTTTTCAAGACCTTGAAGGGCTAGCTATTCTTAGGATTAGGTCACTTATTACTGTCTAATAAAACCTCAGTCATGAGACCCTTCAGGTATAAATCAGTGGGCCATATGCTTGGGGGATGATTGCCAACACATATCTTGGGGGGTAGAGACAAAGGACGTTTCCAAAGGAATTTTTATATGTTAAGAAGACTTAACAGGATCTTGGAGATCAGGATAATGTTAAACTAAGACTGCCTTTTGCCCTTAGCAAACTATCAAAATCAAGGCAGCTGAGTTCTGTTCTTTTCTTTTTTTTTTTTTTTAAGTTTATTTTATTTATTTGAGCAGGAGAAAGAACACAAGCAAGGGAGAGTGAGAAGCAGGCTCCCCAACAAGCAGGAAGCCCAATGTGGGACTCGATTCCAGGAGCCGGGGTCATGACCTGAGCTGAAAGCAGACACTTAACCAACTGAGCCATCCAGGTGCCCCAAGGCAGCTGAGTTCCTAGAGGAAATCACTTTGCCTGTTTCATGGACTTGCCAGTGGGCTCTAAGTAGTAAGGGAATGTAATATTTTCTTTTTCTTTTGTTTCCCACAACAATATGAGAAGCATTTCAATTTTCTTATAACACTTTCAGTCATAAACATGGGCCTTTATTTAAACTTTTACTTTTTGAGACAATCAGGTTGAAAGCAATGACTATCCGCAATGTGAATCAAAGATGGGATTTGCATGTGCATTAGGAGAATGAGAAAAATGATAACGCTCATGATTTCAATATTCGTAGCACATTTCTAAGGCAATTGATGAAGTAAGGTTTGAGAATTTTTGGTCTGCTTTAGACCCACATCAACTTTCACTTGCAAATCAGATGCCCAAAATCTTTTAGTGAAATTTATTCTTCTCAGTCTACCACATTCCACTGAAATTTTTCAACAGAATTACTTATGTGGGCAGTGAGGGCAACATTTAATTTTAAAATAATATTATATCATTATATATTATGTAAGAAATTTTTGATTATGTAAGGTATTGAACAGAAGACTTCTGCATTCTTTTAAGAAATATTTATCGAGTACCTACAGTATGCAAGGCACTATAACAGGTGTTATGAGGGAAGAAACTTTTCAAGACATGTGTAATCCAATGCATAACTATTTTACAGAAACACAGACTTTTCATATAGATTGTCTTCCTTTTTCATAAAACTTTATTTATTTATTTACTTTTGCATGTCTCTGCTTCAACTGCTACATAATCCATATCAACATCCAGAAAGTGAATGGTGAAAGCAGCAGATCTGCCATCTAGTCTCATTTCTGGAAAGGCATTGGTATTCCCAGGAAATAAAAGTCAGGTGATGTGATCTGTTATTCTTGTAAACCTGGTCATGATAGGCTTCCTGGCAAACAAGTTAATGGCATTTGCTAAACATGGCTCCCCCGGAAATGTCATGTAAGCTTGTGACCATCTGAGGATGATGGAGATGGTTTATGACTGAGCTGGCTTTTTTGGGTATAATTTATGTGGCCAGTATCATTTCTTGGAAACCTCACATATTAATCTGAGCCACAACATATTCGATGTCATAAGAAAGCACCTGGTGAGCTCTGTTGCTGTCCCTGACATCTCCCTGCATTGTCTGTGCCTTGTGATTGCTTATATCCTTGTAACTATTAGTAAAACCTAGTTCTGGTTAAAGACTCTAATTTGTGTTACCTGATTTCGAAGTCTGATGCTTTGTGTTATGGCCTCAACTGTGTATTATTCAGGGATCTCCAGAGAAACTGAGCTAATGGGATATATATTTACTATTAGGAATTGGCTCACACGATTATAGAAGCTAAAAAGTCTCAAGATCTGTAGTCAGCAAGCTAGCGACCCAGGAGAGCTGATGGTGCAGCTCTAGTAAGAATGCAAGACCCAGACAGGGCCAATGTTTCAGTCTGAGTCTGAAGGCAGGAAAAAAACCTATGTCCCAGCTCAGCGTAATCAGGAAAGAGGAGTTCCTTCTTATTCATGGGAAGGTCAATCTTTTTATTTTATTCAGGCCTTCAACTGATTGGATGAGGCCTACTCACATAGGTGGGGGTGATGGGCAATCTACTTTCTTAGTCTACCAATTCAAATGTTAATCTCTTCCAGAAACACTCTCACAGAAACATCCATAATAATGTTTGACCAAATGTCTGGATATCCATGACTTAGTTAAGTTGACACATAAAATTAACCATCACACGTAGGATTCAACCTTTTTTTTTTTTTTTTGAAATATTGAAATGATACACAACTTTTTCTACACCTTGATTTCCTATCCAAAAATAACTTGAAGAACTCTCTCTCAATTAAACGAAAACAATGAAGATCTCTTCTCCTTAATGGTTGCATAATTGCCACGGCACACATATACCATTTTTGTCTACCTATTTTCTTATTGATGATAAAAACTCTATTTCCAATTTTTTGCTAGTTAGAAGTAATTCTGGAATAAATATTCTTATGCATATATCTTTATATACTGTCACTTTTATTTCTTTTGTATGTGTTTCAGGAGTCAGATTGCTGAGTTTAATGATACATGTAGTTTTTTTATTCGAGTAACTGTTCCCCGAAAAAATTCCAAAAATGTATGTGGACAGTCTTATACTTTAAACTACAACATAAAGGACCCTGGGATCATGCCCTGAGCCAAAGGCAGACGCTTAACGACTGAGCCACCCAGGCGCCCCTGCTTTTCTGTTCTCAAGCCCTGGTCATCTCTTAATGACTTCTATGGAACCATGATCTAGAACCAAATGACTCAGGTGGGACATGTAATATCTTTGAATAATCCTCAGTTTAAACGTTGAATCTTCACCCTTTTTTGAAATCAGTGGGCTTTAATTTTCTCTTTCCTTAGGTTAGTTATTTCCCAGGAAGCAACTTATGAAAAGTGGCTCACAATAGCATCTCCCCAAATGTCCCAACCTAGACTCTTTGAATCTCCAAGTATCTCCACCCATGTCTGAATTCTAGAGTAAGCACATCTGGACTGTAGAGTTTGCATCCACACTGTAGAAGAGACTATTGATCTAGAAAAGTGTAACCTTTTACAAAGGCTGCTGAGTAATTGAGGGGGAAAACTTTCCTGTTTTCTGTGAAAGTTGCAATCGTGGAGTCATTGTTGTAGTGGTAAAAGGGTAATGAGGTCAAAATGCAGCAAAGAGTTAAAGACTGGCAGGGAAATTTGATGTCAGTAATAGTGACAAAGAGAAGACTTTACATTAGGGAAAAGTATTTTGAAGGTTAGAAAATCATAAGTTTTTTGTAGTTAGAGAAGGATTTCATGGAGAAAGTTTTGAGAAGCAGGACAGAATAAGGAAAACAGAACAAAATCACCAAAGATGACATGGAATGAAATGAGGACACAGTTGAAGGAATTGGCTTTGGGGAAACTGAAGGTCACTTCTCTTACCAATAGACTAAACTTTCCTACTTGCTACATAACTGGTCCGTACAAAATTTAAATATAAATTAGGTAGGTAAAGCTTTATTTTGCTTTATATCTTTCTTCTCCTACCCAATCAATTATTTCCCATCTAATTTTTGTGTTCTCTATATGTTTTATTGTATAACTTAAGAGAAGTTACCAAAGGGTTCAAACAATTTACTGTTCACCATATGACTTGATTTTCAAAACCGTTTCTTATAGAAATGTGACCTGAGGCTAGCCATAACACAAATTTAGATATTCATAAAAACAAAATAACTTTAGCTTGATTTATATTATATATTATATGTATTAAAATACATAATATATCTAGGATTCTATATTTATAATTTCTTAATGCTTAATATATATGTATTTATAGTAAGGAATTTATATTAGAATAAAATCTTCAAGGTCTTCACACTTTTTGAAGACTTTTAAGATTTTTAAGACCTTTAAGTATATGTGTGTAGTATTTTGGAATATATTGTAAGTGTATGCCATATGTTTTATGGATGTTATTATGTTCCTAAAGGAAGTAGCTTTAAGCAATGTGAAAACACAAAACACTGTATACAAAATAGTATTTTTCATAATTTGCCTCATTGTCTTCTTCAAATCTTAAATTTCCTTTTCGTAAAAATATGTCACAATTTCATTGTCATTTATGAGGTTTTTATGCTGTTCATTTCTTGATTATCTGTAAGTCCTGTGTTCACATGCACGTGTGGACTCTGTCAATATGTCAGAGCATCTCATTTTAAATAGAATAAGTGGTAAGGCATAGTTCACACAGATAATGATCTAGAATTGAATGGATTTTAAAATTTTTGATTCATATCTGTTAAAGATTCATATGTACAGCATCTTAGAGATATGGTATTACCAAAAAAACCCACCACCACAACAAAAGACACAAGTATTTTAGAAGTGTTATATATATGTTATAATGTCACCACTGATTCTTGAATATAAGTAATAATTAGCCAAATATTAGCATCCTCTGTCATTGAGGTCTAGTATTAGTGTTTTCCACAGAAATGGAACCGATGGGATAGTATTTTATATAAATATGAAATGAGGTTTATTATAAGATACTGGCTCATAAATCCTGAGAAGTCCCACAATCACCATCTGCAAGCTGGAGACCCAGGAAAGCTGGTGGTGTAATTTGAAGGCCTGTGAGCAAGAGAGCTAATGGTACAGATTCAGTACATGTCTGAAGGCCTGAGATCCAGGAGAATGGAGGGCAGCAGAAAACCAATGTCCCAGCTCAGTTAGGCAGAGAGTAAATTTCAACCTTCCTCTACCTTTTTGTTCTATTCATGTTCTTAATGGATTGGATGATGACCACCCACATTGGGGAGACTCATCTGTGTTAGTCAAATGCTAATATCTTCCAGAAGCACCCTAATAGAGGTACCCAGGAATACTGTTTAGCCAGATATCTGGGCATTCTATGCCCCAATCAAGATGACGCATAAAATTAACTGTCACAGGTCCTATAAACATGTTTTATTAGCCCAAGAACATACAGTGAAGATCTTAATTTATTCAGAATTCTGAATCTTAATCAGGACTCTAAATATTTGATCTTTCTGATATTTCCGAATAGCCTGCCAACTGAGCTCAGTTTTTTTCCCCTTACATTCCAAATTCTATTAAAAAAAAAAAAAAAAAAAAAAAAAAAAACCTTTATAATCACAGTCTATTTCAGAGAAGAGAATGTACTAAATTTCATTTTTCATTTATACTTCCATCTGCTGAAATGGTAGCAAAGCATTAAATCAAAGAGTTGATAGAGGTCAGAGTGATTCAGCATACCACAGTTAAATTTTTGTTTAACTATATAAGAAAAGAATGATTTAACCCACCTTTCAGATATCAACCCTTTATAAACATAGTTCTAGAATTTTTTAAAGGCTCATAGATTTATTCCCATAGCTAAATTTTAAACCACTCATGAAAAAAAGATCATGTTATTGATGGATTTTTAACTTTTATTTTCAGTATTGGATATTAAATTTTGTATTGTCCTTTATGGAACCAAATACATTTGTTACAAAAGGGACTATTTTCTTTCCTAAGAAATTGAAATTTCATTAGAAATGACTATAGTGCTCTTATTTTCCAATATTTTTATGAAAAAAATTTTATTCCTGCAGTACATTACTGGTACAAGCTTAGCATAAACTGTGACTCAAAATTGTGCAATGCGCTGATGGGGATAGATAGCTAGAATTTTATTAAGACTGTGAAGAAACTTCTGGGAAAAACTCATCTTAAAGGATAAGGAAGCTGGACAGAGTGAACCTGACCTAACTAAGCCATTGGAGGAAATGGTCATTGTTTCTGTTCTCAGGTTCTTCTCGAGGTCTTAGGGCAAATTTAACTAAATTCAGAAAGAACTATGTCCTTAAAATTGTTGTGAGACATTGAGGCAGAAACAGTAATACTTCAGTACATTTTATGCCAGAATAAATGGTTTATTCTGTCAAAAGCAGCTGAGATTTCTAATATGATATATTAAAAAGTACCCTTTGGACTTAGACACTAGAGAATTTGTTTTGACATTTGACAAGCTTCTTTAGAATAGAGTGACTATACAAAGGAAGGGAATGATGATGACTCTTTCAAAAAATTTTGTGGTGAAACCAGGCGATAAGAAGGATGATAGCCTCATAGATATTGAATGAGTACATTGAACACAGAAAAACTTCTGTTTTGTTTTGTTCAATGTGTGCCTGTTTGTTTTAACAATGAGGAATTTTGAGCCATGTTATATGAAAAGAGAATTAAAGAGTAGAAAGAGAGAAATCAAAGATTTTGAAGAGAAGAAATTAAGTGGCATGATGAGGTGCCAAGAAAGAATGCAGGGATAAAACCCACAGAGATGTGGAGGGTTTAGTATTTGTTGCAAGCAGATCCTTTCCCATTGTAACAGGAGGGAAAGAGAAAGATGAGGGCAAATACAAAAACCCTTATAGAACTGAGAGCTGAAATTTGAGGTCGCACCCACATTATGTCTTCAATATTCTCTGTAAAGTGAAAGTGAGAGCATTCAGAAAGTTTTGGTGTTCAGATGAGGAAGGAAGCAGGAATGAAGTTCATATATCTGAAGAAAAAGTAAATAGATGGCGGAGAGTTATCTAAAGAGAGATACAAGAATATTTCCCATCTTATACTCTTCCACACTGTGGCATTGCCACTTTCCCATCAATAATTGAAATCTATTTCTTAACTGTATTGAATCTGAGTGGACCTACTGACTGCTTTCACCAATAAAACAAAGGCAAAAAGATTCTGTGCCAGTTCTCGATGTGGCCTTTAATTGGACATTCAGCTTCTGATTCCTGTTCTTGGAAGCCAGCTTCTTAGAAGTGTGGATACTCTGAGCCCAGCATGCTCTAAGAAGGCAAAGCCATGAGGAAGAAATGAGGTACCATGGACAGAGAGATAGGGACAGAATCACCAAAGTACCAAACATCTAAGTTAGGTACCCACTTTGAATGTCTAGGACACTTAAGAATTCAGACTGATCTATCCTTAGACATTATCTGTCTGCAACTAAAATAAATGATTATTCAGTTGAGCAAAGGCAGCCTGTAAAACTATGAGACATAGTAATGAGAGATTATTGATTTAAACCAGTAAGTTTCGGGATTGTTTTTTACATAATTGGAAAAGAATGTAGAATATGTTGTTGTGGAGGGTTCTGGACTGAGCTAACCAGAAAAATACAGTAGGAGCTATGAAGCAGTGTTTTTAAGGCCTAAATAAAGTATGAAACTAAACTTATTTTGGAAACTCTATGTGCAGTTGAGTAAATTAGCCAGATGTAATCATGAGCTAAGTATGAGCACTGAACACAAAGAAAAATACTTGTTCATAATCTAAGGAATGTTTAGCCAGGACAGGTACAAGAAAAAGAAAGTCATTCAAGAGAGTAAAAGATCATAATAAAGAATTATTTAAATTATCTTTTTTAAACTAAAGTGAATGCTTCATTGTCTCTGATTGTTTTTACCATTTTTACTTAAACTGTTCTGGAGTGCTCTAAGTCTCCATCATCGTCACACTGCTATCACCACCACCATCACTATCATCATCATCATCATCCTTACCAACCCACAATATGCTTTTCCGCTGAATCTAATCACGGTGTCTCTCCATAAAAATAGTGGGTGGAAATCACTATACTTTTCTTTTGCTCTGGTGTATAGTTTCTAATCTTCCTCAAATGATTGGCATTAATTATAGATCATCATTCTTTTCAATGGTCTGATTTGGCACTGAAGTTTCTTTTTGTTCCTCCTCAAGTTGATGCTTTGTAATTTAAAATCCAGAAGATTGTATTGAATCTTGAAATAGCAGGCAGGCACTCCTAAGCAACATTTTCCCCCTAAATAAAGTTCTTTTCTTTAATGTAATTTCTTCCTTCCTTCCTTCCTTTCTTCTTCCTTCCTTTCTTCTTTCTTTCTTTCTTTTTCTTTCTTTCTTTCTTTCTTTCTTTCTTTCTTTCTTTCTTTCTTTCTTTCTTTCTTTCTCTTTCTCTCTTTTTCATTCTTTCTCCTTTCTTTTTCTTTTTTCTTTCTTTCCTTCTTTCCTTCCTCCCACCTTCCTCTTTTCCTTCCTTCTTTTCTTCTTTCCTCCTTTCCTCCTTTCCTTCCTTCCTTCCTTCCTTCCTTCCTTCCTTCCTTCCTTCCATCCTTCTTTCCTTCCTTTTTTTTTCTTTTTTTAGGAAATACATCCTGTATTGTTACTTAGGATTATACCTGAAGAAATTAGAGAAACTATCTAGAAAAAGAAATGAACTTTCTCTAGGTTTGCTTTTCTTTTTTTTAAGGCAGTCTTGAGTACATGAAACTGGTGATGATCTTAGCAAGCAACTTTACAATGATTTGTCACACATATGTCACACCTACATTTTCACCACACTCCTGAACTGTGAGTCACAGTCACAACTGCCAAGAAAAAAGAGCACTTTAAATTTTAAGAACTGATTTTCTGTGTTTTCTATTTTGCTGGCTGCCAGAGAGGAACTGCTAGTCTTTTTTTTTTTTTTTTATGCCAGTGGAAACCAAAATAGATTGAGACTCATTTACACTGATTGTGCCAAAGGGGAATGATGTGAGAAGCTGATATAAATGAAGTTGAAATGTTCTTTCTAGTTTTATTACTTGTTAGGAAAAGAATTTCCCTAAGAAAATACGAGAATCACATAACAATAATCATTTTGAATTAACTTTTTAAAATGAATTAAAAATTGAATTTGCCATAAATATATTCCCTGTGTCCTTTAGCAATGCACGGGGGTAAATACTTGATGAAAAAAATTTAAAACAATCATTCAAAGAACTATGTAGAACAATAGGCTGGTACTCACTGGATAAAAAAAATGTGACCCCACTTTTTCTCTTCAGCCATGCAGCCTACACAAAATTCCCTAGTTCAGCCATTCTATTAAGTAGTGCAGTCATGTCTGAAACAGAATAAAATATAAAGGAGGCAATTTGTCTTCTGAGGTACTTTAAACACTAGAATTTATTCCCCTTCCATTTTATAACAGAATCCTGATAGATATTCAAATTTACTTTTATTTACATAATTGGGGATTAGACAAGTCCACATTTATGTTCTCTTTCCATTTACAAATGCCCTATCAGTCATCTATTATTGTCTGATATTCTTCCATAAGGCAAGGACCCCATACATCATTACTATGTGATTTCAATACTACTGTCCATCCTCTAACCTGTAAAGACTTTCATCCATACACAGAAAACATGAGAATCGTACTATCTGTGTTTTAGTAAAACCAGAGGTGCCTGATAGACCACACCTTCCCGTTAGTAAATTATCTTTGAAACATTTTGGACAAACAAATGAATATTGATTATAGTAGTCCCCCTTCTGTGGTTTCATTACCCCCAGTCGACCACAGTCAGGAAGCAGATGATCCTTCTTCTGATGTGTGGCCAGTAGGTCAATAGTAGCCCAGGGCTACGTCACAATGCCTATGCCATTCACCTCACTTCATCTCACCCTGTAGGCCTTGTATCATCTCACATCATTACAAGAGAAAGATGAGTACAGTACAATAATATATTTTGAGAGAGCGAAACCACGTTCTCATAACTTTTATTACAATATCTATTATCTTGATTTTGTATGGAGTTCGATGTCACATTGGTAAAGCATTCTGTCTCTCAGATTCACATATTCCCAACAAACCACAATAGATAATATAATCTCAGTATTTTACAGCTACTCAGAAGTAAGAGTGTCAGAGAACTTGCAAAAATCAGATAAATAATAACAGAATTAAGATTTAGACTCAGTCAAGACCAAACCCAATATAACCTCCATGAACAAAGAGTAGACAGGGAGAAAGAGAGTAATAAGAAGCAATATGAATTTTATTCTTTTTGAGAGAAAGGAGTTAGACCTTTTTTAAAAATGTAGGTAGATACATGTATTGATACATGATTAATTTTGAAGTGCTAAGTTTTAGTTATATCAAGAAATTTCTTTTATATAACTATCTATAGTAATAGTTTCTAAAAGTTTTTTTCTTTGAAAAATAAAATAAATTGATATGGTCAAGGCAGTATTCTATCTAAACCTGTATGTATTACTTTATTCTTCTTCCCAACTAGCTTTGAGTTTTTTATGAGAATAAAATTTACTGATTAACAAAGTCATCTTAAATGTTGCAGTTTCATCTGTCAGGTGAAACTTTTAAGAAGATACTAACCATAGAAGGAAATTTTAAATAATTCAATACTAAATATTTAAACATAATTCTGGAGCATTTGGATATTATAATTCTTAGTGTTTTTCTAAGATGTAATAAAACGTTCACGGTTAAAATTGTGATTATGCACAGTAATGATCATTCTATAAATAACATTTAACAAAAATATCTTTTATTGTTCTACACTTAATTAAATGATAACATTTAGGAAATTATGCTCAGGGACTATTTTATTTCAGACTTTGAATTTATTCATTTTTTTCATCTCTCTATAGTACATCCTGCTAGGTGAAAAAGTAAATTGTTATTTGTTATTGTTTTCCTTGATGGCTTAAATACCTTAGCCAGTTATAATTTTCTGCATATTTAAATTAAGTATATTTCTACATTAAAGCTAATTTTTCAAGAGCCCTTAGTAGCATTATTTAGTCTGCCTTCCTATATTATCTAGAACAGCACTGTATAATAGGAACATACTACAAGTGACGTATGTAATTTTAAATTTTCTTGTAGCCACATTAAGAAAGGTAAAAGAACAAGGATAATTTATCCAGTAAGATATTTGCATGAACCAATATATTTAAGATATCATCATTTCAACATGTGATCAATATAAAAATTATAAATGAGATATTACACTTTTTATACTGTATATGGAATTTATTGCGTATATACATCTCAATTGATATTAGTCACATTTCAAGTGCTAAATATTCGCATGTGACTAGTGGATACCATATTGGACAGTGCAGTTCTCAAAAGCATTAAGTGTCTTTTTTTAAAGATTTATTTATTTATTTATTTGAGAGCAAGAGAGAGACAGAGAGCTTGAGTGGGAGGAGTGGCAGAGGGCAAGAGAATCACAAGCAGACTCCCCTCTGAGTGCAGAGCCCACTGGTGCTCAATCCCAGGACCCTGAGATCATGACCTGAGCTGAAATCAAGAGTTGGCCACTCAACCAACTCAGCGCCCTAGAATGTGT
The DNA here is from genome assembly GCF_017311325.1 of Ursus maritimus. NCBI lineage: Eukaryota > Metazoa > Chordata > Mammalia > Carnivora > Ursidae > Ursus > Ursus maritimus. Next base: position 21,599,371 of record NW_024426552.1, read on the forward strand.
CTTAAGTTACTCCAAATAAACGCATTAAAAAATTGCTTAAACTAAGTGCTCAAGCATTCTCACTTTCTCTAAATATTAACATTGTTTTTAACTTTTATAATGGAAAACTTCCCAACTAATTGAAAAGGAGATGCAAAGAAGAAAGAAAGAAAGAAAGAAAGAAAGAAAGAAAGAAAGAAAGAAAGAAAGAGAGGAAGGAAGAAAGGAAGAAAGAAAAGAAGGAAAGGAGATTCAATAATGTAATAGATCCCTAGCGTGCATTGCTCAGCTGCCACAGTTATCCACTTATAGTGGTATTTCTTCTCAACTCATGTGTCATCTCTATCTCCACCCACTCCACCTCTATTTTCATTATAAAGCACATTAGATACATCATAACATTTCATTCACAGAGTTAAGTATGTTATCTTTAAAAAGTAAGCCTTTTAAAAAATATAACCACAGTATCTTTAATAACCTAAAATATGTGCAAATACTTTAATATTAAGTGTCAGTGTTCAAATTCCAATCATTTCATAAATGTCATAATTTTTTAACAGTGCTTTAAAATATATGTAAATTTCTATTATTTTTTTAAGTTTCTGTTCCTTTACAGATTTTCATTCTCTTTCTCTTTCTCTCTTTCTCCTCCTTCCCCCTTTCTTTCCTTTTCATTTTGTTGATTAAACTGTTTTTGGTTTCTGTGTTATTTCCATTTTGTTTTGTTTTTAAACATTTTCTTCCCGTAGCATTTTCCACATCATGGATTTTGCAGACTGTATTGCAAAGAAGTAATAAAACCACTTTCTCTATGGTATACCCCGTACATTGGTAGGTGAATCTAGATTCAGGCTGGATTTTTTGTTAACAAGATTAAGTTTATAATATATCTGTGTAGTTGTTTTTCAACAAGAGACACATAATTTTCATCAGGCAACACATATGATCTGGTTGTCTTTTTGTGTGTGTGTGATGTTAACAGCTATTGGTGATTAATGCATAGATCCATTATTTCACTGAGGATTGCAAAAAAAAAAATCTTATCCAATTGTTCATTCTTTATGTATTACCTGTAAAATGTCTATACAAAGTTTCCCATCATTTCCTACCTGATTACCTAGTAGGTAGCAAGTACAATTTTTAAGAGAAAAACCTAAACACTTCTTTCTTTCTTCTGATTTTAGGAGCTTTCAACACAGTCTTTACTGAAGCTAAAAAAATAAATTTTTAAAAAACTTAATTAACTTATGGGTGTAAATACATTTGGCGGATTTATTTTTGGTAATGTCAAGCATGTGCTACCTTTGGCCAGTGGAAGCTTTTTCTTTTAGGTTCCTGCATTATTTTTTTTTTTTTTTACATGATCCTAGCATTCTTCTAGAGCTTCCTTGCTATCTGATATTCGGATGTATTATATTACCCATAGTTAGGAGACCAGGTGGCTCAGTCAGTTAAGTGTCTGCCTTCTGCTCAGGTTATGACTCCAGGGTCCTGAGATCGAGTCCCACATCGGGCTCTCTGCTCAGCTGGGAGTCTGCTTCTCCCTCTCCTTCAGGCTGCAACTTGCACTGCTTATGCTCTCTCTCTTTTTCCCTGTCAAATGAATAAGTAAAACCTTTTAAAAAAGATATTATCCATAGATATTCACTATAGTTAGAGTAAGACATTTCTCCTCCATATCCTGGCTCAATTTTTGTGGAAAACCTATCTGGGCACTAGCTAGAGATGCTATTACTAAGGGATAGCCCATTGTTTCTAGGTCTTTTCAGTAGAAAGTGCTGGAAAACTTTTGTTGTTATTTGCTAATTTTCAAGATAAAGTACATAACAAGTTCATGATTAATATTTCCCATTTTGGGGCACCTGGGGGATTCAGTTGATTAAGTGCCAACTTTAGAACTCAGCTCAGGTCCTGATCTCAGTATCGTGAGTTCAAGCCCTGCATTCAGCTCCATGTTGGTATGGAGACTAATTAAAAATAAATAAATAAATAAATAAATAAATAAATAATACATAAATAAAACATCAAATTATAGGAATTTTACTTAAAATGCTTTACTTTATATTTGTATCTCTTTTACCTGTGATGGGAAGGCTATTTTTCTAGGAGATCAGGAGTGATAGAATTAAAAAATTATACAATTACTCAATTTATATACTTTACAATACATACAACTATCTCAGAATGGAAATATCGCCATCACATTAAGGAATATAAATTTTGAAAAATACGAATACTTTCACAATTGTTATTTGGTTCTACTACAAATTTATAGTCAAATTACTAAATTCACTTTGCATAATTTCCACCGGTGTGGGTGTGATCAACTTCATGCATGTTTATATGCATTTGTTACACTTTCCTTTTGTTTGTATTATTTTGGATTTTTAATTTAATTTTGTTTAATAATTATATGAAATATTTGCATAGTTCCAAAGTAAAATTTACAAAACAAGGACTATTTAAAGAAGCCTGATTTTTACAGGAGTCCTCTCTATTTTATTTCTTTCTTTATAGGTAACGTTTATTTTTAATTTTACTGTGTTTTTTTCATGCTTCGCTTATTATAAGCAGATATTTTTGTATACTTCATCTTTCTTGGAGTGAACCATAATACAAATCACTTCATAATATATAGACATGAAACGTTTTGACTATTTTTAAACTCAGAAATATTTTAACCAAAAAAAAACTTTTTGCATAGATTGAAAGAGTATGAAACTATTTTTCATATTTTGTATTGTCTATTGTATACTTTCCAAAGTAAGAACTTCACATATATCCAAAGAGATAAAAACTTTATTGTCTCCTTATGAAGGGAAGGTTACATGGTTTTCATATATTACAGACTTTTTATTGGTATATATATTTGAACCCAGGGCAGTCTTTCAGAGAAAGGGACAAATATGTGTTAGAGTTGCTTATCACTTAGAGATAGGGAAAAAAAAAATAGCCATTGTATCCGATTCATCTTAGAAATTGGAGTGTGGTTTCTAAAAACCTCTCATTTCCTTTGAGTTTGAGAATACACCTTTTCTAGCAGGCAGTAAAAATTCCACTCAGCAAGATGAACATATCTTCTATAAGTATCTTGTATTCAATTAAGCTTTGCTTTTTAAAATAGCATTTATTAATATGTCTCATTTAATGGATGATAGATCCAAGTGAGAACATTTTGCTTTAAGTAATGTAAACCAATTCAGAATTGCCATTAAGTTGTGAATTTGAATTGCTCCAGTCATGGCTAATTACCAAAGAACTAGTTTTAAATTTTTTTCCATTCATCTCCTCTCTTAAATTTACAAAAGAGAGAAGATGTTGATGGCTGAGGTAGAGTGTCATTTGCTCCAATCAGAGAATTTTGTCAGGTGTTTATACTTACCTTCCCCAAAGAAAATTTACATGTCCAAAATGCCTGGAAACAAACCTACTAGAAATTATGATTGTCACATTGCACATCTGGGAATTTTAAATATGTTTGTTTAACCCAAGATGATATTACACACACTGAGAGAGAGCTAGAATTTCTGTAATAACTCATTATGGAAGGTCAGAAATAGATTGATACTTTGCAAATATATAATAGATATGAGTTTGAAAATCAAATACCCTGTCAACTAGACTACCTGTTTTAAAAGTAAACACCTAGGAAATCAGTTCTCTCTCTACTGAATATTCTTTTATTTATATTTTAGTGCTCAAGAATATGAACAAGGACTTATCAGTTAAAAATAAAGGAAAATTCCCACCAATATCTTAGAGTGTTGCTCGGGCGTGATAAGAGCAGGTGTGAGCAAAGGTCACTAAGGTGTGAGAGAGTAAAATGTTTGATAGAAAGATTGAAGACATAACAAATGCAACCATTCTTTAAAGATAGATAATATTGATAGATAGTATTGGCCTTTAATGAGTATTATATCATTACACGATTCACTTAGTAAGTCATCTTCACAAAGCATTAGTGTATTGAGATAGGGATCAAAGGATGGCATAGATGATGATGATGAATCATGTTTTGCAAAATCCCATAAGCTTATATTGCTTTTGAGATACACTGCTTTTCTAACATCTTGATTTTTGGGAATCCAACCAAAGGAATGAAGTTCAAGTTGTTAGATAAAAAGCAGAGCAATGATTAGCTGAAAGTGTATGCATGGGGTAGGCAATTGAATGTTGAACAAAGTCTCTGTATCTAACTGTATTGCAAAAAAATATTTACCAATTTGCTCCATATTATAATTGTTAAGTTATATGTGACTCTTCCATTACTGTGGATAATTCAGAGTGAATCTAATTCATTTCATTTTTATATGCACCAGCAAATGATTAATTAAAGATTTTATGATATACAAGGAAAAAAGTACCTTGAGGCTTAAAGATAATCATAACAAAAGAGAGCCACTGAAATTGCGGGAAAATGCATGAGTCAAATATCTTATTCCTTTCCATTCCCCGTTACACATTGTCCTTCTGGCAATTAAGCTCCTTTTCATTCAGCTCTCCCAGATATCGAATTCTAAATACCGAAGAAACCACATTTCATTGAAAAACGCAACACTTTCATTTTGGGATAAAAGATTTAGTTTATAAGAGATGAAACTTTAATCTGAATCTCCCTTTTAAGGCTATTGCATTCCATTATCTGGAAACCCTACATATAAATGGGGAATGATAGATTATTTTTTCCCAACTCAGGATGTTTAGAGATCCTTTCAAAAAATGTTAATTTACTTTTTAGATATGGAGATTTGTTTTTCTGAACTGACAGATTGTTATTTTAAGGCTGAAAATTATTTATCAGTCAACAGAATGCTCCATTCCTCATCTTTAAAGAGTCATCGTCTTCTTTCTCAGCCATTATTTCCAGAAGTGTGGTAGGTGGCCAAATTCCTATTTATAGGACCTTTACTATGCCTCACCCAAGGAACACAGAGACATTGACTATTGTCTTCACTGTTTCAGCTTCTAGTCTTGTCTACTAAAGTATCCAGGAAATGCATGGAGTTCATTGGTGACCCAACGCACCTTATCAACCTGGCTTAAAAGTTCCACGATCAGTGGAAAATGTAGTTTGTGGTTAAATCACTCCATAAAATCTATGTTTGTATAACCCGGAATTAAGAATTTACATAAACTGCAGCTCTAATTTTCAAATTACTGTTAGTACGGAAGTGTAGATATTACTATTTATACCTCACAAGGAAACTCAAGTCCAAGAAGAGTTATAAATCATGCTCAATAAGAAGCAGCTGGAGAGAGTGAAGAAAAGATTTAACCTACAATCTCTAGCTCCAAATCCAGGGTCCCTTGTACCATAGTCTGCTTGAACATGTGTGGACCAGGCTTAGTAAAAAGTGAATGCCTTGAAAGATATATAAACACTTAATTTCTTATTCCCTTTTTACCTCCTAGTGTTGAGCATTTTAGGATTAACTTTAGTCCATTTTGTCCATACCTATTTATATTCATTCCCCAGGCATTTCACCCCTTCCCCCTCAGTGATATCAACAATGGCCTTTAAACTCATGGGATAAATAAATCAGTACCTCAATCCTGCCTTCTCACTTGTTTTTGTTTTGCTTTGTTTGTTTTGTTTTCATCTTCTTTCCAGCTTTCAGATGTCTCTTTATAGCTGTCCCACTAATGTCTCAAGAGTAAACTCTCAGTTTTTGCTTTTCTTCTTAATTTCTCTTCAATGCCCAGTAGTTTCACATTGCCATTAAACCTTTGTGATTGTCCTTCACCTTGAATATCCCTGATATGTTTGTTTCTTGGGTTAAAGGCATTATTAATCAATCTCTTCTCACCATTGCCATCCTATGCTAACCCTTGGGGAAAAGTGAAATATGACATAGAGACATTTTCCACGGAGTGATAAAAATGTACACGTTAAAAGTAACTTTAAAAAATACCTTCAATATTTCCTTGCAAAATCTCCACCAAAAAATGTCAAGAAAAAATTGTCTTGTGCTACAAAATTTTTAAAAAATCTATGATTGTTCAGCTGAACATATTGCTGAAGCTATTGAGCTTATTAAGAGGTCTCTTACTCTAAGATATTATCTCTAGATCTTCCAGACTCCTCATTCAGATAGCTCAATCACATATAGTTCACCTTCAGAGGTAACTTGAACTCCAAAGGCTGTTTGTAAAACAGCTACTTCTATTTAACAAAGACCAAGGAGGAAAAAAGAGTTTTAGCAACATATATTGCATTTCCGGTAACCTCACAATTTTCATCTCTCATTTTGTAGATTTTCCACTTTAATTATAATCATTACTTATCACCGTCACAGCCATCTTCTAGTTTATGCAGTCAATCTTTCAAAATCTGCGTTGGTCACCCCACCCAGTGATCCTTCCACCCAGCTCTCTGTTGTATCTCTGAGTGGTTTCTAATTTCCCAAGTGTTCTTATCTCAGACAGAAAATGTCCTCAGGTTCATGCTGGATATATTCTTCTATTTTACTTAGGTCATTATTATTTACTTGATCTACATTCAAGTCGTCTTTTCTTGTTCACCATATGTTAATTCTCTTAGCCATCTCTTCTTGCTTCCATGATTGGCAAATGAACAGCAGCTCCTTCCAGTAGAGGCTAAAAAGATTGTTAATCTCTTTTAGAAATCTCTCCATCACTTATAATGGACGGTCACACAGAAACCTGATTGAGATTATTTCTCCTTAAATGTTATTGCCAATAACCTATTTTGCTAAGACATTGATATTAAGCACACTTTTTCTGTTTTCTATTGCTTTCTTTTTCTGTAGGACAATGTCGTGTAGTAAACCGATTGGACTTGGGGTCATAAAAATTGTGTGTTACTCTCACTTCTGCTACTGAATAAATTTATGTCTACTTTTAGGTGAAGTCATTGAAACAATTTGGGCTTTAGTCCTCTCAATTGTGAAATAATAGAGTTACTAATATTTAACTTTTCTCCCAGTTTTAAAACATATTGAAATATTTTCGTATATCATATTATGTCAGGTCTAGAGTAAATCTCTCAAAATAGAAACAAATTCCATTCTTCTTTCCCTTGTTCATGTGCAGTGCATGAGATAAGATAAAACCTCCCATGCTCCTTAAATATTTAATAATTCAAAAAATTAAGGAAAATATTTCTTGCTATTTGTTAAAGTTTATTTAGCTATTAAATTATTTTCAAAACCTGAATAATGTGCAGCAAGACATGTCACTAGATTCAATCTGACCTAAGTAGACTAATGCTTGGACCAATTATGAATATAAAAGTACTGGAAATAATATTAGTTTCTAGAAATTAAAGAAATATTTTTGATAATATACTTATTTAGTACTTCTAGTACCTAGCTCATAGACTATGCTCATTACATAATTAAGTAATTGTATATTTAAAGAAAATATGATATTTTGTTGTTACACAGATTTTCTTCATTTTTTATGATTTTTCCAGAATATATAGTACTTGCATAGCAATATAAATAAACCTTGCCCAACCTGGCAAAAATGTTTGACCAAATATCAGAAGTATCAGAATATCAGAATTTTAAAAATTTCTTGTTATAATAGTAATTTCTAGAGATGATCACATTTATCCATCTGGGTTTTTTTGTGTTTATTTCTCAAATGTTCAAAGCATTTATTGTATTCTGTGTAAATTTAAACTATCTGCATGCTACTGAGTGACAAAATAAATCTGTAGCCGTCCTCATTCTCTGTTCATATATCTGCATGTTCTACTACCAATTTTTGAAAATACATTTAGCTTTGAATACATTTTACTACTTTTAGCCAATCCTGTCTGAAAGATGTTATTTGGTAAATTCAAATAGAAATCAAGACTTCTGGGGTTGAATTTTGTGAAGATAGTATTTATTTCACTTTCTGAAAAACTGTACCTTTTAATAAACCAGAGTTTCAGAAGAAACTATATTTTCTTGGTATGCTACCAGAGACCCAGGCATTCTTGTTAAATGTCAAATTTTAATTTACTTTATGGGCCAAAACTAAGGCTGTATTGTGAGTGTGTATTATAAGATCTTTCCCACTCACATAAAATATAAAATTCAGTTAATCTGCTGTCAAAGTAAATTTTCAAAAAGTTAAAAATGTGACTCTCATCCAGGTATAGATTTAACCATATCAGAGATTTATAAACTTATAAATGAGAGAGCCAGTAAGATGGTAAAGCTGCTTCTAAGGGCACTTGAGGAACTGATTATGTATAGACAAAAAAAAAAAAAGCTAATAATGCTAGTTTAGATGTAAAATTGGTTAATGTATGTCTTAGTGGGCAATTAAACCATATCTTTTGAATTACTTTTTCTTACAGACGTAAATATATAACTTAGTGTGTAATCCCATAGCCTCTATCCAAATAGCAACATTAAACTAGTTATATTCTCCTACAGCTGGTCCTTAAAATATTTTTCTCAGTAATCCTTTATGATATTAAAAATTATTGAAAACATACAAAAAAGAAAAATTCAAGACACGAATGAGTTTTGTTTTTGTAGGTTCTATCTACTAAAATTTACCATATTAGAAATTAAACCTAACAAATCTTTAAAAATGTTTATTATTTCATTTAAAAATAATAAATCCATTGAGTATTAACATTAATAATATATATTATTCTGAAAAATAAATATATTTCCATAACGAAAAGAAAATGTGACATTATTTTATGGTTATTTGCAAATCTTTTAATATTAGAAATAAAACTGCAGAATTTTTATTTCTGCTTCTGCATTCAATATGATACTATATATTATTTAATTTGAAGTATATGAAGAAAATTTAGCTTCACCCACTACATAGTAGAAACATTAAGGTCCCATAGATGTTTAAAAGGATTTGGGGACTCCTCGGGACCCCCAGACCATACTTTGAGAATCAAATAGTTCTTCGAAGGGTCCGTTAAAACATGCCCAATTAGGAGTGCCTGGGCAGCTACGTCGGTTGAGTGTCTGACTCTTGATTTAGGATCAGGTCATGATCTCAGGGTCCTGAGATCAAGCCCCATGTTGTCAAGGCTCCAGGCTCAGTGGGAAGACTACTGGAGATTCCTTCTGTCCCTCTCCCTCTGCCCCTACCCCTCTAAAATAAATAAATAAATAAATCTAAAAAACCCCAAACTTGCCCAATAAAAGAACATTATAGTGAATATTCAATTTTGGCTTATTTCCAAATTTTAGGTAATTTTTCCTAACACTATATTCTTTTGACAAATAATATTATTCTACCATCTTCAATCAATGTCTTTTATTTTGTAGACATGTTTTATTATAGCATTAGTCACATAAAGAGAAAGAAAGGAAGACAGGAAGAGAAGAAAGGAAGAAATTTCATAATCTGTAACAGTGTAAAGCTATTAAGAAACAAAAGTAGTACTTTCAAGAGATATTTCTTCCCACTCTTAAACAGGAAGATGGTGGTGATTCCAATGTCTACCCAAGGCTTATACCCAGTTTAAAGGAACCTGTAAGAGTCTAAGAAATGAAAAAAAAATATTTTTTATTTGATTTGACTTTCAAGTGGTCTATCTACAAAATCTGTGGACTAGAAAAAAAAAGAAAATGCTCCAAGGACAATTAAGATGAAAAAATTCCTTACTCAAACTGAGCTTCCAATGGTCTATAACAGCAGTATTCAAATGACTGCGTTCAGTGACAGACTTAGTCCCAGGAAAACTGGAGTATATAACAAATGACCAGTGTACCCTCCTTCATACTGTGAATAAGATTTGCATTACTCACCATCATCAAGGAGGCATGGTAATAACCACTGAGTGAGTCAAGAGAAGCCAGTACTAACAAGCGGCACAATGGATGATGCACCACCATGAGCAGTGATGTAACCAGCATTAAATAAGTTATGTCAAGAAACCGTGAGGAGAGATTTATATAGTTGGGTTTTTTTTTTTAGATTTATATAGTTTTAATACAAACAGATTCTGATAAGCCATGGCATTGTGCTGTCCTTTTTCAATGTTGGTGACAAGACATTAACCAATGACTCTACATTTGATGATCACACACACACACACACACACACACACATATTGGTATCCCTATACCAACATAGGAAGAGATGTACCTGAACACTGGAAAAACCTTCACAAGCACTTACTGAATAATAAACAAATATGCCAGTGCCTCTTCTTTACTCATTATTTTAAAACTTCATTGATGAATTACTATAGTTCACATTGACCATATATAGATAGGGCCCAGCAAATATTTGCCTGGCCATGTGTATTCTCTATGTGACTTTCACTTAGTCACAGGTCTGGTCTTCTACTCTTACAGCTAGTTGGCTCCGTAAAGTTAAATAGTAAGATAGCATGTTCAAGAGGAAAACATCTATAGCCATAAAGCTCACTGTTTCCATGAAGTTGAATTTACTAATTAAAAACCTATGTCAGGGGCGCATGGGTGGCTCATTTGGTTAAGCAGCTGCCTTCGGCTTAGTGTATGATCCCGGGGTCCTGGGGTCAAGCCCTGCATCAGGGTCCCTGCTCACTGGGGAGTCTGCTTCTCCTTCTCCCTCTGCCCATTCTCCCTCTCATGCTCTCTCTCTCTCAAATAAATAAATAAAATCTTTAAAAAAATATGTCAAATTAATTTTACTATTCCAGGACATTTCTCAACCAGAAAGATGAGGTTCCAAATAACATTATTGTTTATTTAAGTAGCTTCTTTTATATCTCTTTATCCAAACACTAGTCAGGGTAACTGCCCTCTTCTCAGAGCAATTTATTGTTGTATTTTTAAAAATTATTTCAAAACTCTTGATTCATTCTGAGCACTATACTTAAACTATTACATAACAAACCCTGATTGGGAGACTAATTTTAAGTATCCAATTTAAATTAATCCAAAATTTTTATAAATATCATGACTTTGACCACTCCTCACTGTACATTATCAAGATTACAGTTGTAATAGTGTTTCCTACAGTAGTAAGCAATAAATTTCAGGTGATTTTATTTTATTTTATTCTATTATTTAAAAAAATATTTTACTTATTTATTTGAGAAAGAGAGTGCCCACAGGAAAGGGAGAGAAACCCAAGCAGACTCTGCACTTAGCATGGAGCCTCATGCGGGGCTCAATCTCACAACCCTGAGGTCATGACCTCAGCCAAAACCAAGAGTCAAACACTTAACTGACTGAGCCACTCAGGTGCCCCAAATTTGATTTTAGTGTTGTCTTTGGAAGTTGGCTATTGACATACACTCACAGTTGAAGTTTTTAAATAAATATGTGAATGAATAGATCAGGACATATTTATCCTCTCTGAAATAAGACAATTTTAATAAATATAAAAATTATATATTTTAAACTGTATTTTACAATATTTATTAGAGACCGACTACCATGAATGAGCTAATTAAGGGTCTTTGCATTTTAAGGACAACATTTATAAGAGAGAGGTGTCCTACGTGCATTCTAGTTCCATAACCTATATGTAAAAGTAATACTGTTTTAAGGCAAAAAAGACACTAAAAAATTTACTTCCAAATGGGAGAAAAAAGTTCCAGACAAAATGTGTATATTAAATTTATTTAAAACTGTTTATTGTATAATAAGAAAAAGTAGGCCCTTTATCATGCATACCAAATAATTTCAAATACTGATCTCCCTTCTTTGAAGCTATTTTAAGAATTGATTACTAACGTTCATCTTTCCATTTTAATATCATGTTAATCAACATCTTAAAATGTAAAGCTTTCAAAATATCACTTCTTCAATACTAATTTTTCCTCCAGTAGGCTTTCTAATTTTAAAAAAAGTTTTAGTATTCCTATCTCATAGATTGACATGGTTTAGTCTGTCAAATAAATGTGTGTGAAATGTCAAGTCTCACTTTTGCCCACAGAAAGCTCTGGAGCATCCATGATTTTTTTTTTTTTTTCATCCATGATTTTTAACTTCAGGTTTGGGCAACCAATATGGATGTAAGGATGAATGAGACTCATTCTGTGCCCTAAAGTAATTTATACTCAAATGAAATTCCAGAAAAGTACACAAGAAATTGTAATGTAATTTGCTAAGTATAAAAATTAACTTGGATATTTGGAAATAGATGAGGAACACCCACTCAAGCCTTGGAGATGTAGAGTAGAATCCTCACGAGGAACCACTAGAAAACTAGATGTGATTTGAACATTTCGTGTCACATGCGAGTTTATATAGTTGACAACTATGTTTTTGATTGCCTAGCAATGAGGGGAAACTGCCCATTCACAGAATCTTAGTATATCTGTAACTAAATCATCAAAATATATCTTAAAAATTTTTTACTTCTTTAACATCATATTTCCTTGTTTATTCTTTTTTTACTCTTATTTTTAGAATGACTATGACTCACTTGTTTTCAATATGTATTTAGATATTTCATATGGGGGCACCTGGGTGGCTCAGTCGGTTAAGCATCGCCTTCGGCTCAGGTCATGATCCTGGGGTCCTGGGATCCACCCCTGCATCAGGCTCCCTGCTCAGCGGGGAGTCTGCTTCTCCCTCTCCCTCTGCCCCTCCCCTCTGCTTGTGCTCCACTCTCTCTCTCTCAAAATAAATAAATAAAATCTTAAAAAATAAGTAAATAAATCTTGCATATGTACACTTTATTTTTCCTGAAATTTTCCTTTTAAGAAAATGAGTATTTAAATATTTTTTTCAGGTGTAAATTTACCATTTGCTTCAGTCTTCTCCCTTTCCAAAATGTATAGTTAAATCACTTTCCAAATATATATTACTAAGCACTGTAATTTCCTTTGCCTTTGAGTGCAAGGACTTTCCTTTTCCTTTCTAATCTCAAAATTAGCAATTGGAAATGTGGGAAAATTTTGAATTGCACTCATAACATTAAAGTGTTAAAACTAGTATGGTATCTCCTGCTTTTGGATGGTGCTCAACCCCTCTTATTTTTTTCTCACAGAAGATTCTCATTAAACAACAAAATACATGCTTCAGGACATGTGCTTTCATTTCTTTAAAGCCTGTGCTTTCATTTCTTTAAATCCTGGCTATACTGGGGGAATTTTCAGACTCCTAAATCCCATCAACTCAAGATTGATCTCAAAAAGCCTGAAAGTATCAGCCTCTATTGGAGTCAAGATTCGGATATATAGCAGTGGTTTACCAATCAGATACATTCAAGAGAGACTTCAATTTGGAAGGGACTACAGTCGACCCTTGAACAACATGGATTTGAACTCTGTGGGTCTTATTACATGTGAAATTTTTTGATAGACATAGTATAGTACTATAAATGTATTTTCCTTGGGATTTTCTTAACATTTTCCTTTCTGTACCTTACTTTATTGTAAGAAGACAGTATATAATACACATAAGATATAAAATATGTGTTAATTGACTTTTATTGGTAATGTTTTCGGTTAATAGTAGGCTGTTGGTAATTAAATTTGGGGGGAGTCAAAAGTTGTATACATGGATTTTCAATTGCATAGGGGTCAGCGCCCCTAAAAGCTACATGGTTCCAAGGTCAACTGTAGTTGGAGAAAAGAAACACACGTCCAACTCTCAGAAGTGGTAGTAATTGTAAGTTTGAGTCCTTTCCTATATCTCATCTGTGGCTATGAAACCTTCCTGTGGAGCTTAGTGGGGCATCAGGAGCTTGAATGGTTTCCTCAACAGTGTGTTGTGTGTTTGAGAAAGGTTTGTTTCAAGCCTGGCTCTCTGGACTCCCCCCTGAACTCTTCCACAGACTATCAAAACAAAAATAAAAAACTCTCTACTTAATCAGTAGGAGTTATATCTGCTACCAAAAAACAAAAACAAAAACAGGTGTTCCGAGTTAAGATGGCGGAGGAGTAGGAGACACCGTTTTCAGCCGGTCCTCCGAGTCGAGCTGGATAGGTACCAGACCAGCCTAAACAACCACGGAACCAGCCTGAGACGCAGGAAGACGCATCTGGATCTCTACAAATGAACATCTCCAGCGCTGAGTATTGAGGTACGAAGCGGGGAGCCATGAAACTGTGCACAGATATCGGAAGATAAACGGAAGGGGGAGGGAGCCGCCGTGTTCGGGCGCCGGGAGGCGGTAGCCACTTGCACGGGAGAGCGGGCGGGGCTCACGGTCGGCACCCGCAAAACAGCAGACTGAGACCGTGAGCCGGGTGCGCGCGCCACCAGGCATCTCGCGGAACACCGTAGAGAACGGGCCGCAATCCTTCTGTTCCGTGACAGAGGCTGAAATTTGGCCGCTGCTGCTCTGACTCTCAGAAGAGGCACAGCAAACCGCCAGGGAAAGCCGCCAGAGAACAAAAGCCTGGAAATACCGGCTCAGAGAGTGCCCATCCCCATCCCCCCTCGCAGGGGACACGGAGACTCTACCCAAACAGGGTTGCCTGAGTATCGGCGCGGCAGGCCCCTCCCCCAGAACACAGAAGGCAGGCTGAAAAATCAAGAAGCCCACAACCCGGGCGCCTGGGTGGCGCAGTCATTGAGCGCCTGCCTTCGGCTTAGGGCGTGATCCCGGCGTTCCGGAAAGGAGTCCCTCATCGGGCTCCTCCGCTGGGAGCCTGCTTCTTCCTCTCCCACTCCCCTGCTTCTGTTCCCTCTCTCGCTGGTTGGCTGCCACATAAATAAATAAATAAAATCTTTAAAGAAGAAGCCCACATCCCTAAGATCCCTATAAAACAAGGGGCACGGCCTGGGACCCAGTCAATAATTTGGGCTCTGGAAACCCCGCAACCTCTCTTCATCAGAATGACAAGAAGGAGAAGCCCCCCCCAGCAAAGAAAAGACAGTGATTCTGTGGCCTCTGCCACAGAAATAATGGATATGGATGTAACCAAATTATCAGAAATGGAATTCAGAGTAACGATGGTCAAAATGATGAGTAGAATTGAAAAAACTATTAACGAAAAGGTTACTGAGAATATAGAATCCCTAAGGACAGAAATGAGAGCGAATCTGACAGAAATTAAAAATTCTATGAGCCAAATGCAGGCAAAACTAGAGGCTCTGACGGCCAGGGTCGCAGAAGCAGAGGAACGGGTTAGTGAATTGGAGGATGGGTTAATAGAGGAAAAAATGAAAATAGAAGATGGTCTTAAAAAAATCCACGCCCACGAATGTAGGTTACGGGAGATTACTGACTCAATGAAACGATCCAATGTTAGAATCATCGGCATCCCCGAGGGGGTGGAGAAAAACAGAGGTCTAGAAGAGATATTTGAACAAATTGTAGCTGAAAACTTCCCTAATCTAGCAAGGGAAACAAACATTCGTGTCCAAGAGGCAGAGAGGACCCCTCCCAAGCTCAACCACGACAAACCTACGCCACGTCACGTCATAGTGCAATTCGCAAATATTAGATGCAAGGATACAGTATTGAAAGCGGCCAGGGCAAAGAAATTTCTCACGTACCAAGGCAAAAGCATCAGAATTACGTCAGACCTGTCTACACAGACCTGGAATGAGAGAAAGGGTTGGGGGAGCATATTTAAAGCTCTTTCAGAGAAAAACATGCAGCCAAGGATCCTTTATCCAGCAAGGCTGTCATTCAGAATTGATGGAGAAATAAAGACATTTCAGAATCGCCAGTCACTAACCAATTTTGTAACCACGAAACCAGCCCTACAGGAGATATTACGGGGGGTTCTATAAAAGTAAAAAGGCCCCAAGAGTGATACAGAACAGAAAGTCACAGCCAATACAAACAAAGACTTTACTGGCAACATGGCAACATTAAAATCATATCTCTCAGTAATCAGTCTTAATGTAAATGGTTTGAACCATCCCATAAAACGCCACAGGGTTGCAGATTGGATAAAAAGAAATGACCCATCCATTTGCTGTCTACAAGAGACTCATTTCGAACCCAAAGATGCATTCAGACTGAGAGTAAGGGGATGGAGTACCATCTTTCACGCAAATGGACCTCAAAAGAAAGCTGGGGTAGCAATTCTCATATCAGATAAATTGGATTTTAAACTACAGACTATAGTTAGAGATGCAGAAGGGCACTATATTATTCTTAAGGGAAGTATTCAACAAGTGGATATGACAATTATAAATATATATGCCCCCAACAGGGGAGCAGCAAGATACACAAGCCAACTCTTAACCAGAATAAAGAGACATATAAATAAAAATACATTAATAGTAGGGGACCTCAACACTCCACTCTCAGAAATAGACAGAACACCCTGGCAAAAACTAAGCAAAGAATCAAAGGCTTTGAATGCCATACTCGACGAGTTGGACCTCATAGATATATATAGAACACTACACCCCAGAACCAAAGAATACTCATTCTATTCTAATGCCCATGGAACATTCTCAAGAATAGACCATGTTCTGGGACACAAAACAGGTCTCAACCGATACCAAAAGATTGAAATTATCCCCTGCATATTCTCAGACCACAACGCTCTGAAATTGGAACTCAACCACAAGGAAAAATTTGGAAGAAACTCAAACACTTGGAGACTAAGAACCATCCTGCTCAGGAATGACTCGATAAACCAGGAAATCAAAAATCAAATTAAACAATTTATGGAGACCAATGAGAATGAAAATACAACAGTCCAAAACCTATGGGATACTGCAAAGGCAGTCCTAAGGGGGAAATACATAGCCATCCAAGCCTCACTCAAAAGAATAGAAAAATCTAAAATGCAGTTTTTATATTCTCACCTCAAGAAGCTGGAACAGCAACAGAGGGACAGGCCTAATCCACGCACGAGGAAGCAGTTGACCAAAATTAGAGCTGAAATCAATCAAGCAGAAACCAGAAGTACAGTAGAGCAGATCAACAGGACTAGAAGCTGGTTCTTTGAGAGAATCAATAAAATTGACAGACCACTGGCAAGACTTATCCAAAAGAAAAGAGAAAGGACCCAGATTATTAAAATTATGAATGAAAAAGGAGAGGTCACGACGAACACCATTGAAATTGGAAGGATTATTAGAAATTTTTATCAACAGCTATATGCCAATAAACTAAGCAATCTGGAAGAGATGGAATCCTTCCTGGAAACCTATAAACTACCAAGATTGAAACCGGAAGAAATTGATTCCTTAAACAGGCCAATTAATTATGAAGAAATTGAGTCAGTGATAAACAACCTTCCAAATAACAAAACTCCAGGCCCGGACGGTTTTCCTGGGGAATTCTACCAAACATTCAAAGAAGAAATAATACCTATTCTCCTAAAGCTATTTCAAAAAATAGAAACAGAAGGAAAGCTACCAAACTCATTCTATGAGGCCAATATTACCTTGATCCCCAAACCAGGCAAAGACCCCCTCAAAAAGGAGAATTACAGACCGATTTCCCTAATGAATATGGACGCCAAAATCCTCAACAAGATACTTGCTAATAGAATCCAACAGTACATTAAAAGGATTATCCATCACGATCAAGTGGGATTCATACCTGGGATGCAAGCGTGGTTCAATATTCGCAAATCAATCAGCGTGATACATCATATCAACAAGAAAAGACTCAGGAACCATATGATCCTCTCAATCGATGCCGAAAAAGCATTTGACAAAATACAGCATCCTTTCCTGATTAAAACCCTTCAGAGTGTAGGAATAGAAGGTACATTTCTCAATCTCATAAAAGCCATCTATGAAAAGCCTACTGCAAATATTATTCTCAATGGGGAAAAGCTGGAAGCCTTTCCCTTAAGATCAGGAACTCGACAAGGATGCCCACTCTCGCCACTATTATTCAACATAGTACTAGAAGTCCTTGCAACAGCAATCAGACGACAAAAAGGGATCAAAGGTATTCAAATTGGCAAAGAAGAAGTCAAAATGTCTCTCTTTGCAGATGACATGATACTCTATATGGAAAACCCAAAAGAAGCCACTCCCAAACTATTAGAAGTTATAGAGCAATTCAGTAACGTGGCGGGATACAAAATCAATGCTCAGAAATCAGTTGCATTTCTATACACGAATAACGAGACCGAAGAAAGAGAAATTAGGGAATCCATCCCATTTACAATAGCACCAAAAACCATACGTTACCTTGGAATTAACTTAACCAGAGACGTAAAGGACCTATATTCTAGAAACTATAAATCACTCTTGAAAGACATTGAGGAAGACATAAAAAGATGGAAAGATATTCCATGCTCATGGATTGGAAGAATTAACATAGTTAAAATGTCCATGCTACCCAGAGCAATCTACACTTTCAATGCTATCCCGATCAAAATACCGAGGACATTTTTCAAAGAACTGGAACAAATAGTCCTTAAATTTGTATGGAAACAGAAAAGGCCCCGAATCTCCAAGGAACTGTTGAAAAGGAAAAACAAAGCTGGGGGCATCACAATGCCGGATTTCGAGCTGTACTACAAAGCTGTGATCACAAAGACAGCATGGTACTGGCACAAAAACAGACACATAGACCAATGGAACAGAATAGAGAGCCCAGAAATGGACCCTCGGCTCTTTGGGCAACTAATATTTGATAAAGCAGGAAAAAACATCCGGTGGGAAAAAGACAGTCTCTTCAATAAATGGTGCTGGGAAAATTGGACAGCTACATGCAAAAGAATGAAACTTGACCACTCTCTCACACCATACACAAAAATAAACTCCAAATGGATGAAAGACCTCGATGTGAGACAGGAATCCATCAAAATTCTAGAGGAGAACATAGGCAGCAACCTCTACGACATCGGCCAAAGCAACCTTTTTCATGACACATCCCCAAAGGCAAGAGAAACAAAAGATAAAATGAATTTATGGGACTTCATCAAGATTAAAAGTTTCTGCACAGCCAAGGAAACAGTCAGAAAAACTAAGAGGCAGCCCACGGAATGGGAGAATATATTTGCAAATGACACTACAGATAAAGGACTGGTATCCAAGATCTACAAAGAACTTCTCAAACTCAATACACGAGAAACAAATAAACAAATCAAAAAATGGGCAGAAGATATGAACAGACACTTTTCCAATGAAGACATACAAATGGCTAACAGACACATGAAAAAATGTTCAAAATCATTAGCCATCAAGGAAATTCAAATCAAAACCACACTGAGATACCACCTTACGCCAGTTAGAATGGCAAAAATAGACAAGGCAAGAAACAACAATTGTTGGAGAGGATGTGGAGAAAGGGGATCCCTCCTACATTGTTGGTGGGAATGCAAGTTGGTACAGCCACTCTGGAAAACAGTGTGGAGGTCCCTTAAAAAGTTAAAAATTGAGCTACCCTATGATCCAGCCATTGCACTACTGGGTATTTACCCCAAAGATACAGACGTAGTGAAGAGAAGGGCCATATGCACCCCAATGTTCATAGCAGCAATGTCCACAATAGCTAAATCGTGGAAGGAGCCGAGATGCCCTGCAACAGATGACTGGATTAAGAAGTTGTGGTCCATATATACAATGGAATATTACTCAGCTATCAGAAAGAACGAGTTCTCAACATTTGCTACAACATGGACGGCACTGGAGGAGATAATGCTAAGTGAAATAAGTCAAGCAGAGAAAGACAACTATCATATGATTTCTCTCATCTATGGAACATAAGAACTAGGATGATCGGTAGGGGAAGAAAGGGATAAAGAAAGGGGGGGTAATCAGAAGGGGGAATGAAACATGAGAGACTATGGACTATGAGAAACAAACTGAGGACTTCAGAGGGGAGGGGGGTGGGGGAATGGGATAGACCGGTGATGGGTAGTAAGGAGGGCACGTATTGCATGGTGCACTGGGTGTTATACACAACTAATGAATCATCGAGCCTTACATCGGAAACCGGGGATGTACTGTATGGTGACTAACATAATATAATAAAAAATCATTAAAAACAAAAACAAAAACAAAAACAAAAACAAAAGACTTTTATGGCTTCTAAATGGTTAAATCATAAAACCTTTGTGATTCACAAACCTATTTTTAAAATCATCCTTGCACTCAAAGAATAAAATTGAAAGACATCAAAAAGTAGCCACAAAATAAAGAGCTTCTAATTGATCTCTTAGAACATGTGCATTAGTTTTCAATGGCTGAATAACACATTACCCCCAAATTTTGCAGTTAACATAACACATAGTTATATTACACTTTCTGTGGGTCAGCTGAGCCCTCTGCTTCTCCCAGGAGGCTATACTCAAGGTACAGGACCAAGGTGCCTGGTCTCACCTGAATTTCAAATTCAGGAAGAAACCATTTATAAGTTCACTTAGTGTTTCTTGTTCAGTCATTTGTGGGATATTGAATTGAGGGCCTCAGTTCCTTGTGGGATCTTCCCCTGAGGTGGCTAATAGTTCCTTTCTGAACCCCTCTCGCATGGCATTTTGCTTCATCAAAGGACAAACTGAGAAGGCAATTGGAAGAGTGTGCTCGCAGTACAAAAGTTACAGCCTTTTGTAAAAAATATGGGAAGTGACACCTCCTCAACTTTCCAGTGTACTGTTGGTAGGAAGCAAATGATTAAAAGGGAGAATATAACTCAAGATAGTATCAGGAACAGGGATGGTTCTTGGCTCTCTTGAAGTCTACCTAAACACAATTAGACTTTAATCAACCTACAGATGATCCTTCCTATGCTTAGTCAAAAAAATATCTTAACACTGCATCAAAAACTAATGATGTATTATGTTGGCTAATTGAACATAATAACAAAAAAATAAGATTTTATGTTAAAAGCCATGGAAGGTATTGACAGATAGATAAAGCAATTTGCATTTGTTAAGGCATTAACACAACATTCATTTGGGGGAAGAATTGAACTTCAACCATTTGTGTGGATTGTGCAATTAGAAATTAACGACCTAAGAGCTCTAACATGAAATAAAAAAAAATATATCTGTGTTGTAGTGGAGGGAAAAAGACAGTGTATAAAGTGAGATTTGGAAACTTCAGAATATATTCACAAACTCTTTAATTACTGCTACAATGCAGATAAAGACATTCCTATTCGATTTGGACTACTGTGAATAATATTTGGCTAAAAACTAGATTGCACTGCAAAATGAGACCAAAAGAAGAAATCCTAAACAATAAAAAGGAAAACACTATAGCCTGGTGAAGGATTTGATCACAACTAGGGAAAATTTTATTTTAAGACTACTTATTATTTGACTGACAAAGGTTTTGTTTTGTTTTTTCACATTTACACATCTTTTTCACATTTACTATGACACTGGCAGCTTAGTCTTTTGACTCCCCAAAAGATCATCAGAATAGCCTATTTAGCAACCAAAGCTGAGTTTACAACCTGGTGTATTAAGTGAAAGTATCAGTTTGACAGGGTTATAGTACTGCCTGGGAAAGGGGAATATAGGGACAAATACTAGTGTCATCACTAATAGGACATATTTTGACCAAGGACAAAAATGTGAGATATTATTAAATAATTAAAAAATTGTTGGAAAGTGTTTCTTATTCCTAAGGGGGGAAAAATCCCTCAGAATTTGAGAAATGGATGACAGGAAATTGAACAGCAGTTGTAAAAGGACTCAATTCTATCTTGTCAGGACTTCTATGACTGTTGGCTCTAGATCTCCAGAAGATTACCAGAGTTGATCATGCAAAGTTGACTTTATTGTCTGTGACTACAAGGCATCAATCTGATGCACCTTAGTGGTGTGGCCATGGGAGAATATCAATAGGTGTTCAGTGTCTGGGAGTGGGGAGTTTAAGGTAGACATTTCAATGTGGACACCTGTTTGAAATGAGCCAGTTTAATGAAATAATTTTTTTTAAGACTAATGGACCCAGTCAGAGTCTTGAAAGTGAGTGGGAACCAACAATGGTTTGTTCCAAAGTTGAATGGTTTGCCTGTTTGAACAAGTTATTGTCCTGTAAAGGGGGCTTTTGGACCAGATAAGAAAACTGCTGCCCTAAAAAGGGAATTATTTGACCAGGTTAGTCTTCAGATAAATTGATTTCTGAAAAGTTCCAGAAAAAAACAATGAAATTATTTACTGATTTACACACTTGTCTTCCAGGGAAAGAGTTTCCTGGAACAAATAGTAAAATGTAGGCAGCTTTAATTCTTGGTCCTAATAGACATGTTGTGACTGCAGGCCATATTAGTTCTCAGTATTGTTATTCCCTACACTTCTAAACAGGGAAAATTAAGCTTTAAAGTTGTTTTAGTAAGTTTCTACCAAGTATTCTAGAATAAGACCAAAGAAAAAAAGAGCGGGGGGGGGGGGAGAAAGTTTTCATTACTGCTAGGAGGAAGATTATTTTGAAAGGAAGAATACTTCGAGTTTCTGAACATGAGTAGACATTTTTTATATATTACACTCATTTAGGTTGGTCATGTGCAAAGGGACGGAAAAGCAAGAATTTGAGTTGGGGGATGGGTGTAAGGCAAAAATGAATGAACAACCCCCAGTCCTGAGAAAGACATGTCCTAAGGGTAAATAATGATTAGGTCTATCAATAAAATGGGTGGTTTAGACCACTGTAAACTTTGCAATATGAGCTTTCTTTTAAGAAGATATCAGAAATAAACACTAAAATTATTGTCAGCACTAGCTCTAAAACTAGAACAAGTATTACATATAACTGATTTTTTATTTAAATGATCTTAAATATGTCATTACTTTTAAAGTAAAAGTCATATATTTTCCAAACAGGTTATTTATCTGTAAAGTGAGGCAATTATTTACTTCAGTATAAAGTAATATAATGTCCACTATAAAGTTCTAATATGCTCTGATTCTAAATAATAATCAAATCATAATGCTCATGAAAGAAAAACATGAAGAGTAGGGAAAATGTAAAATAAACTGATAGCATTATGCTCACTAAAGTTTACATATAAAAGCAAGAATCTTCAAATTTAAAAGTATGCTTTCATTTTTCTTCATAATGGTATAAGGTTTATTAAATATGTCTGCTGATTGCAATTCACATAGAGGATAGGGAAAAAAGATAATCTTTCATGTACAGGACCCAACTGAAATTCTCAAATAATTTTTCTTAAACCAAGGTCTTTGGAAAATTAGAAGCAGAGTGATTAGGGGGAGCTTATTAAATATAATTTCTGGACAGCACCCAAGATTATTGAATTAGAAACTTGAGGTGGGTCCTAATAATTGTCATTTATAACAGTTGCTCCAGTTATTCTTATAGCTGATGACATCAGAGAACCACCTGGAATTAGAAATAGGGAAAAATGGTAGCCAGTAATAACTACACAATAAAAGTAACAGGCTAATTGGAGACCTCATCATATATGATTTAACTTGTTTTTTAATGAACCTGCCTTGAATCCTTTATTCTGTATCTAGATGACCACTGACTCTATCACTGGAGTGAAGTTAATGAGAAATTTCCAGGACAATATAGAAGTAGATTTTAGGCAACTGTAGCCCATCAGTGGCAGTGCATGTGTTCAGGTAGTTCAAAGGAACCAAAAGGAAGTTTCACATGTTACAATCACTCCCCTATCAACTAACAAACAAAGTTCTCAAGCACACTGCAATTATACTAACTTTCTTAGCATCGACTGTGAAGGGACAAATGGTTCCCCACCATATTTCAAGGGAAGATGTTAAGGACAAAAAAGGGGATATTCCCAAATGCTCCATAGTAAGCCCAATCAAGGGATGACTTCTTATCCCCTCAAGCAGAAATGACACGAGTACAAATGTAAGACAAAACCTTTTGTACGACTTTTGCTTGGCAGCCTATTTAAAGCAAACTATTTCAAAGGATTTCATGTCAATAAACATAGCCAACAATTTTAAGAGATACAAGTGAGTTAGAGAATGGTATATTTGGGGGGGGGGAATGAGAAGAACTTTAATATTGGATTCTTTCATCTTTCATTGGAGCAATACATTTACAATGTGTATTTGGTAGGATCATTTTGTCATTTGTTCCACAAATGCTCAAAATGCCATTTAAGGTAGTGACCATAACTTTACCAAAGTCGCAGATGAATTGAAAATATGATGAAGATTTTGAACTTCTCACAAAGAGAATATATATATATATATATATGGAATTTTCATGAATGTCTTGGGGAATACAAGAGTTAATCCTAAACCTGAATTTTTAGTTTAGAGGATGTTCTGTGAAATCAGTGTAATAAAGTAATAAATATCAGTTGATCTTATCAAAGATTCAGCTTTTCAAAGTTGGAAAAGTAAAAGGAGCTTTATGATTTTTTTAACTGTCAATCACACCATAGCATTAGGTACGTTGTTCTACATATTAGTCATTTAATTTTATCTGTCAAAAGGGGAAATATGTGGGTAGTCACTTGAAAGTTCAAGCAAATTTAAATGAATTAAAGGTTCAAATAAGTAATTACTGTCATTGGATAAAAGGTTACTTAGGATTAAATCTGACCACTCCATCTATTTTATAGTCTCCAGTCAGTTAGGTGGCTGTATATCATTGCCACTCTTTTTTAAAAAGCTGACATAGGCATTAGTATGCTGACATTGAAACTAATTTTACAAGATATTTTGAATGTAACTAAGCATGAGACCTGAGCTCTAAAGATATCCTGTTCCTCTTTAATTCTAAGGACGAATCCCTGACAGGTTAAGTGCTGTAAATCTCCTACAGATGCTGTCATGACCGCCTTCAGATGCCACTCAATGTCCCCAAAATGCTGTCAAGAGAGAAAGATCAATTATGGGTAAACATAAAGGGAAGGTAGCAAGAAAATCAAATTTTTCAAAGAATTATAATGCTGATTTGAATTTTATAAAATGTAAGTCAAAATCCTTGAAGACGGAATTAATGATAGTTAAGAAGGTCAATTACAAGCTCTAAAGCTTTGACAGCAAAATTTTTAAAATGAGAAAAACAAAGGAAACTTATAAATAAGTAAGATTAAGCCTAAATAATGACATGTAATGAATAAATTAAGTTTGTTGAGCATCTACTACGTGCTGAGTATATTTTATTCACAAAGTTTAATCATCCCAAATAAGCACAACACTCCCTTATATACATTGGGACTAATCTCTTATGCTTATGAACCTGAATTTTGCATTTGTAGAAAATAATTGAGCATAATCAATTTCTTTGATGAGCTATATCATCTTCAAAGTTTTCCTGAAATTCTTTGCACCAAGAAGTATTCATGTGCAGTAAAGTTATCACTTACAGACTTTAAGTGTAATGATAAAAGTGTTTCATATTACTAGATTAAAAAATCAACTTTGATTTTTATTGCCCATAACTTTCATTTCCTACCCATTTGTAAGTGACACTTACCAGCACATTAACCTATTCCTTTTAAAAGCTGAGTATCTATCAGCATGTTTGAATCTGTTTTTTCTACAATATTAACTGCTTAATACCTATGATACAGAGATACAGATTTTTACTTTTCCCGGCGTATATACATGAGTACTGCGTTCACAGTATTTCTACGATGACTGATTTTGAAAGTTTTCATAATGGTTATGAATTATTCTAAGTGAAATAAGGAACTAAAATTTCCCCTGAATTAACTCAGAATAAAAATATTTTCTGAAAACACAAAGTTTAAAAGACCTACTTTATGAAAAAAGGAACCACTGTATGTATGTATGTATGTATGTATGTATTCATTCATTCGTTATTTTATTTTTTACATAAAATGTAAAGATAATGTGTTTCAATTCCCTTTGCACTTAGCATTTGCCTGGGAAGCTTCAAAATGAAAAAAAAATTGTTAAACAAATTTTTTGTTTGCTAGACGAACTATATATTTGCTAGAAGAACATATACATTTGAGTGAAAAAGGTCACCATGATGCTATCATAAATAGTAAAATAAATAATTCTAGTGTCTTTCCAATATGCTATGTGGACATAAATAAAACCAAAAATGGAGAATTTGCCTTTATTCCTCTTTCTTACACATCCTTTATTAGTAATAAAGACAATACCGTTATTACCTTTTTCTTACACATCCTTTTACTTGTATCTCAACCCAACAGATAATTTTTTTTTCCTAGAAGTGGGCTATCTAGATTAAATATGCTAGCTGGGACACTACTTCAGACTCTTTCCTGCTCTGTTTAAGGTTTAGTCTCTCCCCACGCTCACCAGAGCCAATGACAGTTTTCAAACATGACTCCAAATTCTTTGATACTCGTTCTGTTAAGAGTAGTATCTCTATCTCCTTTGCTTACAATCTGCACAGGCTTGTGCCAGCCTCAGCCAAGGAAGTATGGAGGACGTGGTGCTGTAGCACTTCTGAGGCTCATTTACAACAGGTCATGTAACTACCACCTGGTTATCTTGTTTCACCTCCTCTCTGGAGGGTCCCTCTTGAGATGTATCCTCTCATAATCCAAATTCCATTCTGGAAGAAGTTCAGGCTTCAAAGACAGGCATCTGTAGGTGTTTTGGTCTATCTTCCTTGCTGACCCCACCCTTGGAGCCATTCCCACTCAGGCATCAGACATATGAGTAATGGAGCCTCCAGATATTCAATTTTCCCCAGTCATTGGTGTCTTTCCATTAGAAACAAGCCATCCCCTGTGTCTGGTTCTAATTCAGGATGTAGAAAGTGAGCAGTCATCAAGAGATGGAGGTTACTTAAGCCATTAAGTTCTAGGTGGTTTGTTATATCTCAGTAAATAATTTGAACACTTAATAGCTGCTTCTAACCCTGACTGAACTACTGATTATAACATATCTGTTCTTCTTTAAGCAAGATGCATTTACACGAGCAATTCAAGGTTTTGGATTATCATTGACAATTTCATCATGAAAAGAAAAATAGAGACTGGTAATCCATGAAGGAAAAAAATCTACAACATTGGTAGATCCCTTAAACCACTCCACTTAACATGGGCCCCATAGCTGACTCTCATGCTAGAGGTACTTGCCTACAGATACAATAGGTACTACACTTACAAGGAAGCTTAATTTGTATTCCACATGGCAGTTCAGAGCAAGAAAATAATTATTATAACAAAGTGATTTTATCAAAATGTCCCTTTTAATCTAAAAATTGTTTTAAATATATTGAGCTTAGATTCTCTCTCTCACACACACACACACACACACACACTAGGAGTTTACTAAACCTAACTGGGAGTAATTTAGTATTCTGCAAGATTAGATGGATGACCAAAATTGATCTTTAGTTCAGCAGTGCAATTAAGTTACAGTCTAGATTACCTGATTTAGTCCTTATTAAGTACGAGAATAGGAAGAAAAATCAGGTATTTTGAAAAGTATATATCTTGCCATTTGAAGAAACTGCCAACATAAATGAAACAAGATAAGTGTATTAAAATCTGTGTGTATGTCAATCGCATTCTAACCCCGCTGGACCTTGGAAAATATATTCACTATTCATATCACTGAGGAACGAACATCAGGCATTCATTGGGAAAATTAAAATTAATCTTACTGTTACATTCCTAAGAATAAAGTAGTTTTCTGTAACTACAGAAATGCCAAAAGTTAATCAAATTTGCAAAGCTGCAAATGGCAGCACTATTATAATATTATAGAAACATTTGTTCCCTATTATACAGAGGAAGCTTAATTTTCAAACATGTATAGCATATATGAGGATAAATTCTCTATTTTAGATTCACAAGGAAACTAACAATGTTATTGAATGAATGAGGATTGGGGGAAAGGGAACAATATATGTAACACAATACTAGTTAATACCTCCAAATACTATCTCATCACACATGCTGTCTTTTGAGAAGTGATTTGCACTTATAAACCACACTTTAAAATAGATGCATTCCACCAGTGACATAAACCAAAAGATAATAGTTTACATTTAAAAAGGATGAAAATCAATACTTAGAGTATGCATTAAATATAAGTTTAATTTTTTTTTTTAAATCACATGCTGTTATACAAGGGAGAAGAGAAGGGGACAGAATGAGTGTCACATGAGCACAGACACTTGTAGGACTGTGATTTAGGGTTCTTTACGTTTGCTCATGTTCACACACTTGAGCTAAAAGAGTATCTGTCATCAACTGACGAATATCCTGCCATTTGCAATGATGTGGATGGAACTGGAGTGTATTATGCTAAGCAAAAGAAGTCAGTCAGAGAAAAACAAATACCATATGATTTCACTTATATGTGGAATTTAAGAAACAAAACAGATGAACATAGGGGAAGAGAAGGAAAGATAAAGTAAGATTAAAAACAGAGAGGGAGGCAAACTATAGGAGACTCTTAAGTATAGGGAACAAACTGAGGGTTGTTGGAGTGGAGGTAGGTGGGGGGATGGGGTAATTGGGTGATGGGCACTTGAAGTAATAAGCACTGTGTATTACATACAACTGATGAATCATTAAATTCTACCTCTGAAACTAATAATATACTATACGCTAACTAACTTGAATTTAAATAAAGTCTAAAAATAAATAAATAAAAGAATATGTGTCCCAGGATTGTGAACTATTAAAATGAAACATGTGAGGTGGCAAACATAGGTTACTCATACTTAGAAGTCACATAAATGAATTTGAGATTCTTGAAATTAAGATGAATTTATAACATTCTGGATGTTTGGGTGTGTTTGTGTATTTGCACATGGTTCTCGGACAAAAAGCCACAGAGTATCAAATCAGAGGTCTTATGTAAAACATTATAGAGCCTCATCCTACCATAAAATTTCACTTATTTTATTACTCATAAACCTTTATTAGTCATCTTCTCAATTCCAGAAAAATCGGCCATATTTGGTGCTCTACGGAGGGGTGAAGCATATTTTCATTAGGAAGAAAATAAAAATTTGAGACATAGAGAGAGGAAATACCCAACGGTGAAATAGTCGTCATTTATTCAAAATACATCTATCACAGCTCCACTCAATGGTAGGCACTAGTTCCAAGTGCTGAATATTTTCAGTTAGGACAAGTCTCTGCTCTCATAGAGCTCACATTCAAGTACGATGAGACAGACAACAAACTACAGCCAGTTGTAGTTTGTAGTTTGTAGTTTGTTGTGCTATACCTCTAAAAGTTAGCTGGTGGTATTTTTGTAGAGGACAAAAATAAAATAGCACAAGAGGAAAGGGAATACGGGAATGGAGATACATATGGGTGTGAGAGAAGGTCTTTTGAAACAAGTGAAAATTGAGCCTGGAGGAGGTCTTAATACAGCGCATGCGCAGGTTAGCCCAAGGCAGAGAGAAACGCAAATAAAAAGATCCTGCAGTAGGAACAAAGTTGACATGTTTGAGAAAAAAGCAGAGAGGCCAGCAAGGCTGAGCAAAGCAGGGAAGGAAAAGAGTCGGAGGGGAGGGGGAGACTTGCACCTGACACGAGGGGATCTGGAGTAAGAATGCAAGTGGGGGTCAAGAATTTCATGGTCCATATGTAAGATGAATAAATCAGTGCAACCAACTCCCGAATAAAATACAGAGAACCTTCCTACCTTGACAGATTTACTTTCCAAACAAAGAAGTCTGTCTGCATTTAGAATTCTTGGACTCCTTAGTGTTATCACAAAAATACAGTGACATAGAGAAAGCCCGGTCGGGAAACCGGTTAGGATCATACGGCAATAATCCACATGGGATGATGGTGTGGTGGGCCTGCTTGTATTGGTGAACAGTGAGACTTCATAAGGTTCTGGGTGTGTTTCAACGGTAAACTAGATAGGATTTACTGATGGGCAAGATAGGTGACATTGGATAGAAAGAGAGGCCATGGATAAATGCAAAATTTGAACATAAGAAATTGGAAGAATAAAACTATCCCCTCCCTTTTTAGGGCACACAAAAATTTGGATGCCTTAAACATTCAAGTGGGTATCGCGAGTAAACTCTCAGCTATACTAGTCTGGAGTTGAGGGGAAAATTTAGGGCTAGGGTTAAGTATTTGGGAGTTTTCAGTGAAGAGGTGGTATTTAAACCTGGTGTACTCACTCTGTGAGCAGGTGGGTAATTTGGTGGTCAGAACATGTGGAAGTTCTCTTCAGTTTGCTCATAGCCTCTCAATGAAATAGGAAGCAAGATTATCTTCTGTGAGTAAGGATGGTGGAGGAGCTTTGGAAAGTTTGAGAAGATGGGACAAAGAATGAAATCATCCAGAACCTGGATCAGAGAACAGAATAGAGAAATGTAGCATTCCCATACGGCACTAGAGGTTTATATCTACAAACAAATGCATCTTCCTGAGGACATATGTTATGTATTCACTTCCTTTGTATGCCCATAATATTAATAGAGTATCTAGCATATAACATTTACTAAGGTTTTGTGGAATACACTGAATGAAAGTGAATGCTGCATCATGAGACTTATCCCTGACCTGATAGTTGATGTCTCAGTCTTCTCTAGGATTCTTTCACAGAGTGAAAATCCTTACGTTTGATTTCCTGATTTCCCTTCACCACTAATGCAGAGAATTAGAGATAGAGCCCTAGTGTCTGACGGTGTTGCACTCCATTGTACACGATTTTTGTTGTATTTGTTGCTGACCATCCTTAGAGAGAGATTTGCAAGCTTAGAGTAGTGGAGAACTGCCTTTGCTTACATCATCCACATGGGAGTCAACCGAGGTGATTCTAGGGAAGAAAGCTCAGCAATTTTAGAGCCTTCTTCCTGTGATTGCACTGCTGGTCTTAATTCTTCCGGCCCATTCTAGTATTCTACTTTCTCTTCCCTCTTTAAAATGTGCTTCCTTTCCAAATATCCTTGAAAATTGAAATGTCCCTCTTCTGTAGACAATTTCAGCTGAGGGAAAGCAAAAATAATAAAGAGAAGCTTCTATCTTTCTGTTTCCCTTTTTCCACTCCTCCCTGGAATCACCTCAGGAACTCATTGTGTGGTACCAGAAACCTGAGAGCAGCTTGCCTAGGGGTGAGGGTATAGTAATTATTCTTTATATGTACCCCTGAGTTTGTTTTTTTTTTTTTTTCTGAGCACCCTGGTGATGCTAGTCATGACCATTGAATCAAATTGAATTGTAATTTTAAATGTCACACTGAACTTAATTTAATGTAGTAATTAAAATGACTTATAGCTCAATCATTTTTCACTGCTCAATTTAGATACCCTCCTTTCCCTCCCTTTTACTGAATGCCTCACACGCTGCACTGTGCTTAGCAGAGAGGGCAGTATTGAGATCCTTTTCCTCAGGACATTTACAATGTTAATGGGGAGACAAGAAATATATGCTTAAGAGTTTTAAAACCACTGTCAAATTTCTGTATAATAATGAAGTCTGGAGAATTATATTTTTGGTGTTGAAGATTTTAGTTTAAGTGGTGTCAGTTAAATGGTGTCAGATGATGGAAATGCATTCAAGTGGAAAAGTCCCACCGGCAGTTGAAAATGTAGGACGGATGCTCAGAGAATGGTGAAAATGAGAGATAAAGATGAATTATTCTATTGCATAGAAGTGGGTGGGTTTCTCAAGATGCTTAACTATATAGAGAAAAAAGTAGTAGAGCATTGAAATGACTGGACACATTGGAGAACTTTGAGTCAAACGAGGGATTAGAACCTTACTCTCTATCTCTGACTTCTATATTATGGTACAAATTACTTACCTTCTCAGAGACTCCATTTCTCCATTAAATGGTAAAATAAAACATTTCTACATTGCTATGTATAAAATGGGTGCAAGTTGTCAAGCCATAAAACAAGTGTGGATGGCTGATATCATCAAAAAACAATAGAATAATCTGTTCATCAAGTCAATTTTACTGGTCCTACTACAGTAAGAGAGTCTTAAGAGTCTTTGCAGTGTCTCAGAAGGGAATTATCAGAGGAAAACACTAATAGGTTGTTGGGGTCTGAGATAAAGTAGGTACTTCAGATTACTTTAGATTATTTCCCTTCTTCAAAGAAGAAAATTAATTGGGTTTGGGCAAAGATCGTGACATAATAATTTAAGACTAATGGACACAGTGATTTGAGGGTCTTGAAAGTAAACTGGTGTTTAACAAGCAAGGTGTGTGGCCAGGTTACTGTTGTCTGAAGGGAGACTTCTTTGCCCAAGTGAGCTAATTCTTTGCTTGGAAAAAAAAAAATAGCTTGTAAGAATTTCTTGAATAAAAGTAAAATTGTTTATTGATTTACAGCCTTATTTATCTGGGAAAAACTTTGTGGACAAAATAGATAAGTCATGCACCTTGCCTTTAGCTCAGTGAGACTGGTTTTGGATGTCCGACCTCCAGAAATGTAAGATAATGAATTTGTGCTATTGGAAGCCACTATGTTTGTAAAAACTTGCTACAGCAGCAATAGGAATGTAATACAGATACAGCTTCTAAGCTCTTTATATGTCAGGGCTGAAACCAGAAGTCCCAGAGAGATTTTTAAATTTCTCTCCATACTGGGTGTACTCGGCTCTTGTAGAGGGATGGAAGTGTGTGAGATCCGATAGGAGGGTAGGAGGCATACATCCCTACCAATATTTTTCAACTCTGACTGCACTGTAGAATTACTCAGAGAATCTAAAACAAAATGGAGTAGGTAGAATTCTAAAGATATTCCCACAAAATTCCCATCCCCTGGTTATTCAAAGACCAGTCTAGGTACTGCTATGAAGGGATGTGACGGGAAAGTAAGGTTATTAGCTTACCTTAAAATAAGGAGATGGTCTTGAATTATCCAGGTGGGTTCAATGTAATCACATGGCCCCCTTCTGATTAGAAGAGGAAGGACAACAGTCAGGGATGTGAAAGAACAGACAGGAGAGATAAGGCAGAGGGCTGCTCAGAGGGATTTGATACATGAAAAGGACTGAATCCAGGGATGGAGTTCAGTGGGTCATGAGCCATGGAACGTGAGAGGACTCTAGAATCTGGTAATAGTTCACAGTTTCTAGCCAGCAAGGACACAAGGAACTCAGTCCTACCTATGCAGGGAATTGAATTCTGCCCACAATCTGAACGAGCAAGGAATTCATCCCCAGATACGAGCACATACCTACTGACACCTTGCTTTTGGTCTTTTGAAATTCTAACCAGAGGGACCAGCCAAGTCATGTTGTACCTGCCCATTTGACCTACATAACTGGGAAGTAATAGATTTGTATTGTTTTAAATCACTAAGCTTGTGGCCATCTATTATAGCAGCAGTAGAAAAGTAGTAAACAAAACAATACCTGTGACCCATCCCGGATCAATTTAAATAGAATCTGTTGCTAGGAGCTTGGATGTATATTGTTCTTGCAAAAAAATCCTAGATAGTTTCAGAAGCAAAACTAGGGTGACCCCGGCTAGTCCTGCCCTGGCCATGGATTTTCCTAGTTTGAGCACACCCTTTGTCTTGAGAAAGACCTTAGTGTTGGACAACAGAGACATCTGGTCAACCCAGAAGTCCTCCCAAATGAAGCTACAGCCATATGGAGTACATAAGAGATAATTTTGGAACTGTACCTTTTAAACTCCCTGCAAATTCTTGTGCAAACATTTTCTTTTAAAACCATTTCAAGAATTCTTGCCCCATCTTCCTAGAAAATGGTCCTCTGCATGTTAAACTTCTGTTTCTTCCAGCATTTTTGTGTTTCTGCCTGGAGTTGAACTAGAACTTTCACCAAATATACTTGGTGTCCTTGCAGGGAGCTTAGTATTGTCATTCACACATTTTTCATCAGCCATTATAGGTTGAAAGTGTTACTGAAACTTTACTGTTATAATTATACCATGCTGGGCATTTCCACGTAGAATATCTCAAACATAAAATTATGTTAAGAAGCAATATTCTTCCACATTACAGTGAATCCTGGTTCATACATTTGTGAATTGTTTTTACATGATTTGAAAAAAAAAATCAAAATTCAGTCTTAGTATACACATGTATGGAATATCTATACAATACCATATAAATGTATTATCTTTTGCAATTCTTGGTGACTAAACTCTTATTGTAGTTAATCTTAAATATGAATACTTATTCATTTGTATTCAAACAATTTGTCCTCAAAAAATTATTTTCTATAATGGACAACATAATGTTATAAAAGCAGCTATTTCCAACTATGCATACCATAAGTACTCCCCTCAATAGTATCATTCTTCACATTTTACTTTAAAATTTTTTTGCTAACCCATATTCAAAGAGGCAAAAAATTTACTTAGCTTTACTGCAGATTTTTCAAGGGAAAAAATACACACACACACACACACACACACACACATGCATACTTTAAGGCAAAATTACAGGATATTTGCATATCAAGTAATATTTGATAAATGCATCCTCAACATAAAAATGACAAATATATTGATTTAAAAGTTTACATGTTTACATACTAATATAAAATCCGGGGGGAAAATCATAAATTAAAATAATTAGTATGTCAAATTGCTGACTTTGAATTGTATAATCTAAATAAAATAAAAATGTAAAACTAAGCTCTGCAAGGATGTACTGTTAGAATTTTTCCATTTAAAAATGACAATAGTTAAGTAAAGAAAATTAGTCGTTATTTTTGCTAAAGCCACCAAATAAAACTTTGATTAAAGGAATTATAGGCACTAAAATTAATATACCAACCTTCATTTTTCTTTGAGTATACCTTATCCTATCCTTGCTATCACATTCTCAGCTAGATCTCAATAATCATTAAGTTTTGTATTTTACACAAGTCCTTAAGGCAGAATATCTGTTTCAAAAATTGTTATACTTCTTATTAAATATTAATTTTTTTCAAATTTATGTTCCATTTGTCTATTTTATGCTTACTCTGAAAAAGTGAAACATGAGGTTAGGAATTATATTCGTCTTTATGTCATATCCTTCTTCATGTATAAATAAACATGATCCTTTTGGCTAAATTGATTTTTAGCTCAGGGAAATATAAATATAGAATGGATATGAATATCCTGTATTATTTTAACCAAAATCTCTCTCTAGCCTCAAGTAAGATTGATTGAATCTTATCTTTTTTCAGACTGTTTCCAAAAATAACTCAAAATTTCTTTTTTTGAAGGACATTTATTCATTATACACTCAAATCAAAGATTTTCTGAACAATTCAAAAGGATTTTTTTCCCACCTTAGAGAGGATCATGCAAAGTTAATATCCTCATATCAAGATAGTTCACACTTTTGAACACTCTCTAAATTTAGTATTTTATATTAAGTTGGATTCTTCATGCATGTTTCCACAATGACATGTTCAAATGACCTGAAAATATTTAATTTGTTCATTGTGATCAGCACGGTCAAATTGCAAGACTGAATCTAATATGAATAAATTGGACTTTGTTAACCCCATCCCCCAATATGGTTATTTTAAAAGCAGGGCTAGTGAGATGTTGAAACAAGGAATTATAAAGTAACTCATGGTGGACATACACAAAGTGACCCCTTATGTGTTACTCCCTTGAAAAATCAACTCACCTTCAGTCTGGTGGAAACTCTGACTTGATTGTGCCAATAGAATATAGCAAAGATGATGGGATAGTCACTCCTATGACTATGGTTGTTATATAAGACCCCATCTTAGCAGAGTAAAGCCAAAGAGTCTGCTAGTCCTTAAGAAGTAAACTGCCATGATGAGAGGGCCTTGGGAAAAGTCACATGACAGAAAACCTTGGATGGTCTCTGGGAGCAAGAAAAGCAATACTGTACTCATACAGTAGCAAGGAGATGAATTCCACTAATAATCACATGAGCTTGGAAAAGGATCCCAAGCTCCAAAAAGAATTCAGCCTTATTGACACCTTCTTTGCAGCCTTGTGAAACCCTGAGCAGAGGACCTATTAAACTGGTACACACACTATGAAATAACATACCCTATCCAACTCTAGGTTTCAAACTTTATTATTTTGCCAATCCATTATGTATAATATGGTTTCTTCCTCTTTTAATTTGCATTTATCTATTTATAAGTGAATTTGGACATCTTTTATATATTTATAGGGTATTTTAATAGAAACTTTTATTAAGATAATTGTAGATTCAAATACCTATAATGTCCAATATGTATTATGTTTTAAACTAAGTATACTAAGCATATATTGTTATTATTTCTATTTTATTGATTAAATATATGAGCTCTATTTTATTAGTTAAATATTAAAATATGTTTATTTGGAGAACAAATACACTGAAAAGGCAAAAAATTAAAAATATAATCACATGAATATGTTGTGTTGAAGTCTCTTTCTATAATCACCAGTATTTGGTAACCATATTTCCTCAGTAAATACATCTAATTTATTTCAAGTTCTCTGGTAGCAAGCAACAGCAACCATGTGTGGTACATTAAGCAAGCAACAATCTCAAGTATATGGACTGGCTCGTAGAACTTATAGAGAAGCTAAAAAACATGTTGCATTTTGGACAGAAAATGAATAAGCTTCAAAGATATACTAACAGAGACCAAGGGACAGTCAATCCTAGGTGCCTCTGTAGGGATTAATCAGCTCTAAGTGTTGGGTGCCTATGTCACTCCACTCAAGATCCAGGCAAGTGTAGGGCATCTTGACATTTCTCATCAGCTCTCTGTCCATTCTGTGTGTAGCGGGGAAAGAGGGTAGTAGTTCACAAAGGCTAATTAGTTTGAGTACCCAGAAAAAAGGTCGAATTGATGTGATTCCAGCAGCTACAGCAGATGTCTACTACATCTGTAATGTTATTTTAATGACTTATTAGTATTCTACTTAATGGATTATTTAATCAATCACTTCCTGCTGGACATTAACTGCTTTCTAATTTTTGTCATTGTATTCAACATTGTGATTATTAAACTGGCAGCCAAGGCTTTCTAAGACATCTCTGATGTGCTGGTTCCATGCAATAAAAACTGTTTTCAGCTAACTGTCCATCAGAAAGTTCATACCAATTTAAACTTGACCCCCTAGTTGAAGGGATTTTCTAAACATGTGA
Source organism: Ursus maritimus (assembly GCF_017311325.1). Lineage (NCBI taxonomy): Eukaryota > Metazoa > Chordata > Mammalia > Carnivora > Ursidae > Ursus > Ursus maritimus. Next base: position 21,636,096 of record NW_024426552.1, read on the forward strand.
AACATTTGATTTATTATTTTATTTCATTGTTATTTTATTTGTAGTTCTTGGGTTGCCAATTAGATTTTATAAATTGGATGTACTCTTCATGATAAGTTTTTCTTCTGTGTATTGTGTGGCCGAACCATAGCTCAGTTTTTTCACAAGAAAGTTTGTCTATTATTTACTGTTTTATAAAAGGTCTTTAAACGTTTTGTTTGTTAACTCTTTGTATCTTATGCATACAGCAATTATTTTTTTAATATTTTATTTATTTATTTGACAGACAGATCACAGCAGTCGAACGGGCAGGCAGAGGGAGAGGGAGAAGCAGGCTCCCCGCTGAGCAGAAAGCCAGATGCAGGGCTCAATCCCAGGACCCTGGGATCATGACCTGAGCCACACACAGATGGTTAACTGACTGAGCCACCCAGACAACCCTATACAGCAAATATTTTTAAGAATTTGTTTCTGTTTACCATTTGTTATGGTGTATTTCATTATACAGAGGTTTTATACTTATGTATAGTCAAACTATTAAGCTTTGCTTCTGTAATTTCTGCCTTTTGTTGTTGCTTAATATAGTTTCTGGGTGAAATGGAGTTTGTCTTTTTTTGTTTTTAATGATTAATCATTTGTACCTGTATGACGTAGTGATTAATCTATTCTTATATTATTTAGTCAAAATATTCTTCTCATCGTTTTTTAAATGTGAACGCTTGATGTTAGTAATGAAAATTGTCAGGTAGCTGAACACACATAGGATCCTGAATATTCACCTTGGAAATCCCTCTTCTGCCTAAATTGCTTAAAAAGAGGGTTTTCCCCCTAATTTTTACTTAATTGCCCAGCACAGTTCCTTCCCACCACCACATTGAGATGCAGGGGGAAGCTGGTTCTTACCTCCTCCTTAGTGCCTTGCCTGGAATATACAGACTTTGTCACGAGGCGATCTGATAGGTATTTCAAACCTAAATGTCCCAAACAGGACCCTTGATTAACCAACTCTGTCTTCACAAAATCACTCCACTCCTTTCAAAAATATATTGTCAAGGAGCCATTCCCATAGTTCTACGCCCACTCCTCTGAGCCTCAAGCTAAACCGGAGATGCTATTTTGAATCTTCAATGGCATTTTGATTTTCCCACAGTAATAGTTTCTGTTTCCAAACTTCTTCAAATTGAGGCTCAACACTGGATAACATGTATTAAGAATAAATGCACAGTGTCCACTCCAAATCCAGTCTAACTTATGTAACACCAAAAGTACACATAAAACTGAAGTTTTGTAGGTTAGACATTAGGTGACCAAAATACTCACTCTTTTTCCTGATTTTTATTATATATTCAAAGGCAAAGTAGATGACAAATTTAAAATGACCATCATAGATACTATCTTGCAATGATTTAGCATGATAAAACCAACTGTATTTTGGCACTTTATCCCCATAAATGTTTTCTTTTTTTTAAGTTTTCTTTTTTATTTAAATTCGATTAGCCAACATATAGTATGCCATTAGTTTCAGATATAGTGTTCAATAATTTATCAATTGCATATAACATCCAGTGCTCATCACATCTTAATGCCTTTCTTAATGCCCATCACCTGGTTGCTCCACACCCCACCCACCTCACCTCTAGCAACCCTCAGTTTGTTTCCTAGAGTTAAGAGTTTCTCATGGTTTTTCTCCCTGTCTCCCATAAACTCTTAATCTGAATATAGTTATGCTCCAGAAGTCCTACAAAACTGTGTACCTGTCACTTGCCTGTGAGATACTGACAAAGCACTATTAGCAAAGCAAACCGCATTCCAGAACTGATTTATATAGAGATTTACAAGTACTTGAGACACAACAGCCACAGCCAAACCAACATAAGAACTCTTTTGAATGGTACTTACTTTAAAAAAAAAAAATACGCATGTCCTAATTTCCATTGTTGAAATAAAATAGAAACTCTTGACATTTAAATGTTAATGGAAAGTTCTCATATAGAGTTCAGACACAACTTATGTAATACCAGGTATCACACAATGAACAATCGTATTTTTAAGTTATCTCTTGATATTGTAATATCAAGAATAAGCAGTGTTTTAAAATATCTACTTCTAAAAGATCACTTAAAAACAATAAGATTGGGAATTACTAACAAAATTCATTTCCATTTATTTTCACATATAAGAAAATATGTGAAATCGCAGAGGTCAATACAAAATATATGGTTTTTTTCCTACAGTTTTCTGAATAAACACAAAGGTGTATTTTTTATCTCACAAGCCTGCATTAATGTCAATACATTTTTAAAAGGAAATATTGTCTCATTTCTTTCTCTAGACTATTTTGATATCTCCATCATCCTAAAGCTTGGGAAATTCATTATATAGGTCAGGGTTTTACTATAGTTAATGGTTGGATTTGGCTTTCATAGATTCTTATAATTGTAACAGCAGTGGTATTTCTTCAGTCTACACTCCAGACTCTTAATAAAAAGCATGAAACGTGGACTTTTTTTTTTTTTTTTTTTTTTTTAATCCTCGATCATTCTTTTCTTCCTTTACTCTCACAAAACACAACACTATTTGGTTCAGGGTGTAAACTATGAAGCAGCTAGTCAACCAGTTTTGGAAGGTCTAGATTTATGCCTCAGCACTTTTTACTAAAGAAGTGACCTATGGAGAAAGGAGTTTGGTACAGTGCATTGAGTAGGAGCTTTGGAAGCAGTAGAAATGCATTCAAAACCAGGTCATTTCTCTTTACAGCTGCATAAACTTGGCAGGTTACTTAATCTCCTTGAACGTTGGTTATTTTTCTGTAAAACAGTGATTGATGTTTTATGCACATCATTGCTCTGCATCTTAACCAGGAAAACTTTCTAAAAGATTGGACCCAGAAAAAAGTTCTCAAAAAATTGTAGGTGTTTGCCACTTCCCTCACTCCCTGTGCCCCAATTGCTCATCTGTATATAACCCTTTTCTCTGCTTATGTCCCTCTACCCAATTGCCCCATTTCCAGCCCCTCAATATTTTGACCCCAATTTTGTTCCCTCTACCACAGGTAACACCTCTTGAATTCTCATTTTCTGAAAAGGAGACATTTGTGTTTCTATCTGTCCCCCTTACAAACTTCCCTAATTACAGCTGTCATACTCAGCTGGCTGTACTCTCATTTCTAACTCATTAACTTTGGTAAGTTTATACTCTGTACTAAAGCTAGTAGTAGACGGTGTCCATGAAATGATTCTAAAGAATGCACATCAACAGAAAATGCTCCCTTTCCCAATGACTCTGAATATTCTTCAGAACAGAACAGAGGATGAGCAAGGATTTCACTTGTTAACACTTTGGGTTTAATGTCACAGTTCCTGTGCCGCTCAGGGAGAATGTTGATGACATCAGGTATAAGTTATATCTCTGCTTTTAATACCACACACTATGCCTTTAATTTATCCCCAAGATTTTTAGAGTGTCCAGCCATATATCCTTTCCATCAATGCCTCATTTTTACCAAGCAACACTGTTCTCCAGAACCTTAGAATTAAATCAACCAGGGAGCTTTCTGCTCTGTTTCCCTGGCAGTTGTTCTTCTTTCTCCGTATTCATTATTTCCATCTTCTTTATAAAAAGTTCTTTCCTCACCTATTAACTTTTTTCTATCCTCACTGGATATACTGTTTGGAGGAAGATGGAAATGTAGATAAAGAGTTATTTTTTCAGAAATCTTTGTTCCATTGTCTTCTGGTTTCTTACTGATAAAATACCTGCAACCAATTTGATAATTTTCCAGGTCTTTGGTTTACTGTTTGAATACTCTTATGTCATCCTTTGGTCCTAAGAAGTTGGGAATCCCACAATGTCATGTATTGCCTATGTATTGCCTCTTTTCGTTGTTGTCCCAGGAATTGTTCTGAACAATCAATAAACCTCTTTGGTCAGAGGCATGGATCCTTAGTCACCAGTGGAAAAGAAATTGATGCTTGATTTTTTTTCTCTGTTCTACTTTCTGATTCTCTATTTTGGAAAATCTCGTAAGTCGGGTATGGAATCTCCTTATATCTTTGCTCTTTTCTTGACTATTTCTCATTTGTCTGTGTTACTGAGGTTTTTCTTAGCTTTCTCTTCCAACCCTACTGTTCTTATTAATTTTAGTGAATTCAAAATTTTCTTTATTTCATGGATGCAATATCTCCTTTCAGTCTTTCCAAGGATAGACTTAAGCTTTTTTTTTTTCTCGTAGTTATATTTTGTCCTTCAATCCCTTCTAATAACACTAAAGTAAAAATACCCCTCTTTATTCTTTCTTAGAGTTTCTCTTTCATGTTTTAAAATAAGCATGCCCTTTGCTTAATTTTGAAGTAAAATCATAGAAGTTTTGTTTGTTAGTGGGGTTTTGGTGGCAGGTTATATCAGTGGATAGAGAGCCAGTCATTTTGCTGAGGGAGATTTATTCTTTATTTTTCTGGAAGGTTGAAGTGGGAAATAAAGTAAAAAGAGATAAATATTTGCATTTTTTTTCCATTAATTTATATGATTTGGTCCTCACTTCTCACTATTTCCATACAAGGTATTTGTGTCTCCTTCATCCAGAACTTCCCCAGGATTTTATTAGTAGGACTGCCTCCCTCCTCTGAACAGATCTCCCATATCCAAGTGTCTTCAAGCTATGTCTTTGTGTGGGCTTTCATTTTCATTTTCAGTCAACATTCACCTCTCCTCTCTTAATTCCATTGATTTGTTGAAAATCTCTCATGTGCTAATCCCTATGACACAGAAAGACATCATAGCTCTATTTTACAAATTCCTTTGCTGTCATTTTAACAAACGTTAAGAAGAGATGAATGCATTTTTTTCCCCAATGTAACATCCTGACTTAGCTATCTGAGAATATAGAAATAAATGAAAAAACTGGCCGATGTCTTTATTTGGACTCAGAATTCCACAATTGGATACTTTACAGTGATACTTAGTGAAAGGTGAGGTCCTATCACAACTGCCTGAAAAGCTATAACACCTATGTCCAGCTCCTTTTTGCTTTTAGTATGCCCTCCAAGAGAGGGCACACCATTGGTTCCAGGGAGAGGACTCCAAACAAGAATTGAATTAAAACAAAACAAGGGTCCTGGGTGGCTCAGTTGGTTAGGTGACTGCCTTCCGTTTAGGTCATGATCCTGGAGTCCTGGGATCAACTTCCGCATAGGGACCCCTGCTCAGTAGGGAGTCTTGTTCTCCCTCTGACCCTCCTGCCCTCTCTTGTGTTCTCTCCCTCTCTCTCAGTCAAATAACTAACTAACTAACTAAATAAATAAATAAATAAATAAAATCTTTAAAAAAAAAATAAGACAAGACTTGTCCAGGAACCTCTAATAACATTCCTCAAACTTGAAAATCACTGAATACGGACGCGTAGGTGGCTCAGTTGGTTAAGCATCTGCCTTCGGCTCAGGTCATGATCCCGGGGTCCTAGGACTGAGCCCTGCATTGGCCTTCCTGCTCAGCAGGGAGCCTGCTTCTCCCTCTACCCTTCCCAGCTGTTCATGATCTCTCTCTCTCTCCCTCCCCCAAATAAATAAATAAAATCTTAAAAATAAAGAAAAGAAAAAAATCACTGAGTACAAAGATTGTTTTTATCTTACCTGTTCAATCTTATCTAAGTACATTCCAACATATCCTCCACTGTTTTCTTTAATCTTTAGCCTGTTGGCACTTTTTCAGAGTTCTAACATCAAACCAAATGGAAGGGGCTATGGTGATAGGCGGGTGTTTAGTATTTCTGCTGCCTGCCTCCAGTGTGCCATCGTCACAGACCTGGTGGAGAGTGTATCAGTTTGCTGCTTCCGGTTAAGAACCGCTGTGGCTCATCTTGCTCACCCTGCTTCCCTTGCTTCCATTTTAAAGTCTCTAGCATTTCTCACTTGTTACTACCTGGAGACAGTAGTGCTTTCAGCACAAGTTTTAATTATTGCTAAAAGAAAGTCATTTAAAATAGACTCTTTCTTTACATTTCTTAGCTGGTCTTGCTATTAAGAAACTATTTGCAAACCGCTTTTTAATTCCAGAAATATTCCATGAAACCTCTGCCTGAACTTTCTGATACAAAAATGACTGAGAAAGAGCCTGTGGAAATTTCGCAGCAGCAGAAATTCACAAAAAGCCAAGCCAGAAGCCAGCTGCCACATCAACGCGTTAGAAATGCAACATAGACATCCTTTACAAACTTGGAAACAGCACAGTAGGGAGTCTGGAAGCCTGCACCCGTGGTACGTTATAATGGCAAAACTTGAAAGAAAGCATAATGGGAGGCTGAAAGGAGAGGAGAGCTCAGATCCATGGGCAGTGACAGGGAAGGTGTTAGTGTAAAATAGGCCTTATTTTCTTCTCTCAGTATTTCAGGAGGTGAGTATTTGACACTATTATCAAATCACAAGCTTCTCATGAACTCTGAAACTTTGTTTCTGTTGCTTTCTTTGTTCATTTACATCACAATTTTTATGAACATATTCTTTGATGCCCATTTTATTCTGTAGACTCTCCCTCAAATATTTTGATACACAATTAAATACATGTCCTCTGAGTGCCTATAATTCTTATTAAACTAATAGTAAAAATTACTTGTTTCTGTATATGTTTCATATTTTTAGAATCATATATGCTTACTCTTCCAAATGGAATTATAGATTCCCTAAGGAGAAGTCTTTCTCAACGTGTTTTTTGTACTTTATATATACACAAAATATGGAACGCTAAATGTTGAAAACACAAATGCATCAGATCCAAGGCCTGCTTCTCTTCATATCGAGCATAATACTAGGTGCTAGATAGGGTGTAGTTGTTATAACAAGTGAAAGTTCAACTTCAAAGCCCTTCTGTTTGTGTTTCTGTATACTTCTTTAATGTTCTGGTTCTGTTTACATGCAGTGCCTTACTTCACCAAATGTCAAAATCCATCACTAGATGCCCAGGTTGGACTGATTTAGTGAAGCATGGAGAAGTACGTAGGCGCTGGAAACTTGCACAGAGTAAGAGAAATGCATGGTGAGGCCTCAATTAAGGCTCAATTCTTGGTCTTCTGCTCATTGCTCTATATGCTCAATCCAGGAGAGAACACACACTTTTTTGTCTTCAACTCTGACCTCTTGGCTACTTACAGGCAAATCCCTATCTGTTTCACTCTTCCTCAAAAATCAATTCCATATTCCCAACTACTCCAAGTTGGATGTATTATCTTAGAGACAAATACATATAAAATAAAATTTACTATCTCCACACATTAATTTCCTAACTTTCATCTTTTTTAGTTTATTTATTTGAAACAAGGCCTTAAAATTGAAATTAGAGACATATAACTTGAATAATATTTTTAGTCCTTTGTCTTGTATTTTTTCAATTAAGATTCTTCCCATACTCTTATAAATTATCTGTACATTCTAGAAATATTTAAGCATACCCTCAAATGGAAAGACCACATAATTAATAATACAATAAACTCCCCTTTTTGTCAAATTTTCCCCCCTCCTCTCCTAGCCTGTGTATTCTGTGAGTATGTGACTTATGACTCTACATCCCAGCTCTGGTTACCACTAGGTCTAGAGAGAGCCATCCCATCTATCGACTTTATTTACCTAATTTTCCTATCAGCAAAACCTAGAGAGATTATTGGAACTGCAGACCTAACATTATTATTATCATATCCAATACTGTCAAAGGGGATTTGTAAATTTGCATATAACCAATCCAAACAAGGGTGTAGACAGACATGCACTAAAATAAACCAGTAAGGGAAACTGAGCATGAAAACAGAGCATTCATTATGTGCCTTATATAGTCTCCTCATTTCCCACACCAGCCTTTCTTCATTTCAACATTGCTCTCACCATTATCCATTTTTGTTCATTCTACACATTCACTGTCAAAATATTTCTACCTAGGTGTCAATGCCTTGGGATTCCAACCTCCACTTTCTTTTATAACATAGTTTTGCTACTATCCAATAAGCTTTAGTCAGACCAGAAATCTCTCTCTGAAACATATACACAGGAAATAGCAAAGAGAATAGAGTGATAGCCTCAAATTTCTCCTAAATTCCTTAGGAAAGTCTTGGAATTATTTAAGAATTATACAAAGAACTTTTATATGAAATATTGTATATGGTTATAACAACAGATGAGGAAAACTATTAGTGAGATTTTAATTTCAGCTTTATCGGACACCTTGAGCAAAAAAAAAATGCATTATAGAAAAGAATGCATTGTAGAAAGCTGATATATTTTTGAAGTTTTTATTTATTTATTTTAGAGAGAGAGAAAGAGAGAGAGTGCGCATGAGTACACACACACATCCAAGCAGGGGAGGAGCAGAGGGAGAGAATCTCAAGCAGACTCTGTGCTGAGCATGTCTGGCTTTATTCCAGGACCCTGAGATCATACCTGAGTGGAAACCAAGAGTCCAGCGCTTAACCAACTGAGACACCCAGCCACCCTGAAAGCTGATATTTTGGAACTACTTGTTAACAGTTTGAAGAGGATTATCTTTTCACAAATTCCATATAATCACATTTCATTTATTCTTTTTTAAGTTTTTTTTCACATTTTATTTTTGTGATCTCGACCAAAAAACATTTATCTGAGTATGCCAATACTTTTGTTTCCTCTCATCTATTTCGATCCAGTTGTGCTTGTTATATCAGTAGCTACATCAATTGGGCAAAAAAGGTAACTGTATAAATATATGAAAACTGCAAAAAAACCCCATACTTTAATAAATCATCACTAAATAGTTAAATCTCTTAAACAATTAGTTAATGCATAATAACTCAAGTACGTTTGGATTGTTTTCAAGGAAAAAAAATCACACTACCATTAATCTAAATTATGTAAAGCTTTAATGACATCAATTTAAAAAAATTCTGGAAAAAATCAAGTTAAGTCTCTTCAAATATGATTATAAACTACAACATTTCTATCTTACTGGAGTGATCTGCAATTTCATAACAACCATGTTCTGCTCTATAACTTTTCTCCTTTGAATCACTCATAGCAAAATTGGTACAGCAGAAGGGATTTTGTTTATCTCTACAGTATTGTTCTATCCTGCTGCAGGTCATGTTTAATTTCTTCACACCATGGTTTGAAAAATCAGCTTCTGACTTCAAGGGTAGAAGAACAACCCTGAAGGATCCTGTTTGTTTTTACAGCTCTGTAAGACACACTTAATCTTTAGATTCCTACAAGTTCAAGATGACAATGGAGTATGAAACAAGGGTTTTGGTTCTTAATAAAGGTGTTGATATTATAAAATACTTCTTTTTCTGAATAACATAAAATATTTATTAAAATCAGTTTTTAATTTTTGTATTAGCTAGTGTGGTTCTACAAGATAGAGTTTCTAGACTAAATTTATCTTTTAGTTTATTCTCTTTTCCCAGAGGCAGCTCTGAAAAACTACGCTGCCCTTAGAAGTCAGCCTACATAATTGGAGACAAGTGATGTAAATAATTTGCCCTGCATAAGTAAAACTAAAAGACAGCATGTTAAATCTTTTTAGTTCCAATTACTAGGTAACACTGCTATTAAATTATTGAGCTCAAGGTTCCTGGAATAAATTTAGAATTTATACTTGGTATGCAATACCGTTTTTGAAATGTGAAATCTACATCATTATTCTGTCAAGATGTAAGTTTAGTGATTGAACATGTATATGATCAATTTCTTGCTCTGGTTGAACTTCAACCTTATGAGAATTATGGTATTGGCTTAGATTTCTCCGAGAAATATAGTGTGAGAATCTGGGCCAAAATTAATAATCACCCTAATTTTTAACTTCTCCACAGACCCATCTATCTCATCTTGCATGAAACACCCTTTAACTTCAAGGGATTCTCAAAGTTCAGAAAAGATGTATGTGTGCACAAAAAAGGATTATAGGGGACATAACGGCATGTGGCATTAATGCAGCATCTGAATTAAAATAACTTTTCTTTCTTTTCCTTTTTAATAATATATTGATATAGTCATGGCCATTTTTAAAAATTGTAGAGCGGGATAAATGAATGAATGTAGATTTTATATAATGGCTGCATGGTGAAGCTATTGGGTGCAGGAACCAGGTAAGAGCAAACCTACATGAATGTATGTTGTTGTTTGTCTGTATACAGAGAGAATACTTGCATAACAATATTTCCAATGTCCCATATTTCTCTACAAGAGCTCAATCAATAAGATTATAGGTCAGTGGAAGAGAATGGATTCTGAAGTCAAACTTGTGCGTGATCACTGGATCCATTGATGCTAGCATTTCATATAACTTCTTAAGAGTCTTTGAACGAAACTGTTAAGGGCGGAGTTAAACCATAATTCACCTATATTGTGGACAGGAAGGTAGGTTTTCAGTGTAATTTATGTTTCTTTCCTGCTAAACCCTAATTTGCTGACTAACAACTGTCAGTTACCATTAAAGCAGCTTGGCTAATTCATTCAAAAACCAGTTGCAGTGTCTTAGTGAGTCTGGTTTTGAATTACATATGATTATGGTCTGATCTTGGATACCAGCAGTCCCTACTGTGTCTGGTCTTGAATTAAATATGAACTTGATTTGATCTTTGGCACCGAAGCTCACAATGACACAGCTGTTAGTATTTTCTTATCAGAATATCTCTGAAACGGAGTAACAAGCAAAAAGTAAGGTGTTTGGGGAAAGAAACATTGGACATCTTTTCACTAGAAACACTTATCTCACCGTTTGTATTAAATATCTTTATGCAGAAAATATTTTAAATATTTTGAAGGACAATAAAATAGCTGTGTGTAAAAGCTTCATTGTAAAAAGAGTAAGTAGGTTACATATTTAGGAGGGCAGAGGCTTTGCTTATAGTTTTGCCTTGAGTGATACTCAGCAAGTGTTGATTGTGTGATTGGCCGTCCCAAGTCAAGAACTAAAATGGGGTTAGATGTTTTTGATGAGTGGGTTCTGGCATAGTGCTTTACTGATTGTGTTTTTAGTACTAATCAATTTCCACAGTGTCTGTCTCTGTTAGTCTTGTTCATTACAGAAACAATACCTGTGTTAAAGTCTTGTAAATTCTTCTCTGTGCCAAGAACTTCCTTCACATGAATATAGAGTCCCAGCTTCGCAGCCATTATGACTACTGATCCAGCAACATTATCCCAAAGAGGTAAGATTATGGCTTCATGAATAGAAAAGAAACTGTCCCAAATCCTAACCCAATTGAGTGGATAAATTTGACTGACTTTCAAGAAAAATAACTAAAAGAATTGTCACTGCTGTAAATCAACAAATCATGATGCGGGGTGAAGTTCTCAAGGAAAAGGTACAGTCAACATTTGTCTCTATTGTTAGTTTTGCTTTCAGAGATAATGTATTTTTGTTTTTCTCTTTCATCAGGGTCGATACAAACTTTCAAAAGTGTAACATCTTACTGAATGACAACATTGAATTTATGATGAAGGGAATGTTACCCAGACCCCTTATGCCCTGCTACTAGAAATCAAGTTTGCAGATTAGGAAGGATCTATTGTCCCCATCAATAAAACATGGGAAGAAAAAAAAAAGCATACTCATTTTAGTTATTTGTACTATTTACCTCTTCTCCTTTCTATTTAAATTCTTTTTTCCCTTTTTAAATTAAAGTATAATTAACATACAATGTTGTATTAGATTCGGGTATACTCCACATTGATTCAATAATTCTATACATTACTCAGTGCTCACCATGATAAGTGCAGTCACCATCTGTCACCAATTATCATAATATGATTGACTATATTCCCTATGCTGTAATTTTCATCTCTGTGACATAATTTACTTTATAATTGGAAGATTGTATGTCTTAATCCCCTTTATCTATTTCATCTTAGGCTATCTAAGGAGAATAAACTTTGTTTCCTTTTCAGAGAGATATTAAAGGCTTTTGAGCACAGATCTCAGAGTCATGTAGGTTGAAGGTCTAAATCTTGGGTTTATCTGTGTCTTGTAAACCTCAGTTTATACCTTTGTCGAGTGACAATTAAAAAATGCATGCTTCGTGGAGTTGCTATGATTAAATGATATAACGTAGTTAAAATTCTTAGTCTAGAGCCCAGTATATAATAAATGCTTGGTTAATCCTAATTATTGTTCAGTATTATTCAACAATACACATGAAAATTGAAAGTTCAATTATTCAGATTGCCACAGTTATGGGTATTTTCTCTATGATGTGGTATTATGACTTGGATCTGTTCATGATAAATAATCAGGATTTTTTTTTTAATAGAAAGCCCTTGAAGGTTTTTTGTTTTTGTTTTTTTTTAAGATTTTATTTATTTTGAGAGAGAGAAAGAGAGAATGTGAGCAGGGGGACAGGGAGAGAGAGAATCTCAAGCAGAATCCCCACTGAGTGCAGAGCCCAACCCAGGGGCTAGATCTCACGACCCTGAGACCGTGACCTGGGCTGAAACCAAGATCAGATGCTTAATTAACTGAACGACTCAGGCACCCCTAAATATATCAGGACTTTAAGCTACATATGATTGCTTAAAATGTTCCCTTTTCAGCAGTAATAATAATAAAAATTTCCACCCCCTTAGACATTTAAAACATAATGTTTGTGTAAAATACCAGAATCTAGTCCCTCAAACCAGTAAGATACTCTTTAAGTTTTATTTTTAGAAGAGATTTCGGACTGTGGTATTTCAATTACTGCCTACCCCTTTGGATGGATATCCAATCGAATGAAAACTAATCTGTCCACAATTACAGTACAGGTCTTGGGACAGCGAAACTACCTCTTTCTTTTAGAAATGGACCATGAATCTTTGCTTGTATCATCTGTATGCAACTTTCACTTGATAAAGAATGCAGCTGATGTTTAAAAATTGCCCTAGATGAAAGGCATTAGTGTGGGCAAGGTGAAAATCAAGAGCTTGTGAATACATTAAAGGCTTAAAGAATTTTTGGAAACTATTTCTAACTATGTATAACGCACAATTTCTAAAATGAATAAAAGTTTGAAATAAGCTTTAAATAAGATGTTGAGAAGATGTAAGAAGTGTAGCTACTTTCATCTTAATCAATGCAAGTTGTGATGAGGCAATCAGTCAGAGCCCAATCTACCCAAATGAAACCTCAAACAACAACAGAGGTTATTTTTTTACTTTAGTTTGTGTTAAGAGAAATGGGCAATGTAAGTGCTGTGCAGATTTAATGTGCTAATGAAATCAATTCATCAAGTTTTAAATTATGTAGGAAATTAAAATAAGAAACTGTTCCGTACACAAAAGAGATTTGCCCTAAGAGAATATCCAGCCTTGATTTAAAAAAAAAAAAAAAAAAAAGCCCTAACAAATTTAGGTAATATTTTTTTTTTAAATGTTACAAATCAGTTGCTTTTAAGGACTTTTTTTTTTTTTTTAAGTTTCCTCGTGAGTCTCCAGAATTTCTACTTAGAAGGGAGCCTAGCAATGGAAATCTGAAAGAAGCAGCCAAAAGATCCTTTGTGAAGTTGTGTGGCTAACCAGTGAGGTGCTGTGCCTCAGATCAGTGGTCTACCACTTGGCTATGGGGGGAGTATCTGGAGGCACTCAAGGGTGTGTGGCTACAGACAGTTTAAGGGAATTAATTTTCAAATTAAAGACTTACATCTCTTATATTAAATCTTTCCTAAGAGTCTTTGATGGAATTTTAGGTCCAATCTTCCACCACCATATACTAAAATTGTCCAACTTCAAAAATCAAGTACCTCCTTCCCAACACTAACCTTATAGTGATAATTGATCCAGAATATTAGAATTTATTATTGATTTTGAGAAAATGAAGAATTCTAATGACAAAATAAAAATAAATTTGCTGGGACGCCTGGGTGGCTCAGTGGGTTAAGCATCTGCCTTTAGCTCAGGTCATGATCCCAGGGTCCTGGGATCAAGTTCTGAGTCGATATGCTCTTCCCTCTGCCTGCCACTTCCCCTGCTTGTGCTGTCTCTCTCTCTCTGTCTGTCTCTCGCCAAATAAATAAATGCAATCTTTAAAAGAATAAAAAGTAAATAAATTTAGAAGACCAATGGTTTTTAACTAACTCTCTTAAACCAAATTGGAGGAGTATTTACGTGAATTGTAAGCTGATAGGTCATTTAAAAAGGATATTTGTTGACAAATTAGAACAAGACTTTTTGCATACATCTTAAGAGTTTAAATAATTCAATGACGTTACTAGAATAATACTCTTTTTATTGTAATTTTTTTCTTTTCTTTCTTTTTCCTTTTTCTTTTTTATTTTAATTCCAGTATAGTTAACATGCAGTGTTATATTAGTTTCAGGTATACAACATAGTAATTTAACAATTCCGTATTTCTCAGTGCTCATCACGATAGGGTACCCTTACTCCTCTCTCCTTATTTATGTGAAAAAAGTACTTCAATGCCTGCATGTATAAAAATGAACCAAAAATAAGGAGAACAGAATTTATGGTAAACTCTGTCTCATTCTAACAATAAGGATTCATTCATAGTTATAAGATATAGATATTAGATTTAATGCAACAAAAAAGTCCAACATATTTCATAAAGTGATATGTTTTACATAAAAATCACTTTAATGTGTAAAAGTTATTTATGAAAATATGACTACATTTACATTGTCTATATCAATTAGGTACTAATAATTATCATCATAACTTACAGGCAGTAATAATTACTACAATAATACTCGTGAAAGAATTTTTTAATATTTACAGAGGCTTATGACCACAAAAACAAATTAAGTCAATGAAACTCTTCCTTGCATAAAATATGTCACACAAAGTGACATATTTTATGTGAGGAGTTGAATGAAATTGGTTTTAGAAGAAAAAAATGTAAAATTTCTTATGGTTAAGCAAAACAATGTTGATATTTTCCTAAAAATGGATAATAGTGGGTATTAAAACATTAGAGTATCTTGATTCCATTGGAAGTGTTTAAAGGAGTGATACAACCACTTTATTTTTAAATGCCAATATTCACCTTATGCTAGATATTAAACTCTTTGTAATTATTAAAAACTGAGATATAGGAGCGCCTGGGTGGCACAGCGGTTAAGCGTCTGCCTTCAGCTCAGGGTGTGATCCCGGCGTTATGTGATCAAGCCCCACGTCAGGCTCCTCCGCTACGAGCCTGCTTCTTCCTCCCCACTCCCCCTGCTTGTGTTCCCTCTCTCACTGGTTGTCTCTATCTCTGTCAAATAAATAAATAAAATCTTTTTTTATAAAAAACTGAGATATAAAGTATAACTGCTCAAAAGTGTATCTAATGTATTTCATTTATATAAATTCTTGTGTAAACTAAAGCCAGATTAAATATTGATTGGGGTGGCTTAGACATACTTATGGAAATTTGAGCACTAGGAAGAAATCAACACTGAAAACACCCATTTGTCCATTATGAAGTAGAATTTCATTGGTTCAGTATCCTTATGTACACTATATTTTTTAGTAATCGTTAAAGAATTTACAAATTTTATAGATTTTTATAGTATGCTACCTTTTAAAAAATTATTGAGTAACAAGTATTTCCCATGAATTATTTCATGTAAACTTTCAGTAGGCCTGTGACAGCATCATACTAGAGACATCATATACCTACAAGTGGAAAAGTTGAAATTCAAATCAAAGGACTCTGACCATGGAGTACATATGGATTCTTATCCGTTGGTCTTTTACATCTTGGCATTTCTCAATTTTGAGATAAGAAAATAGAAAAAAAAAAATCTGCTCACATTATTTGATCTGATTTTTATTTACCAGTAATATATAATAGAATAGTTATAAAACTAAAAGCCAGATTTGGCCACACTTCTACTATGCCACAATAACTTTTCCATACATTTAAGAAAAACTATGGTTTCATTGAATATTATGCTCAATTACTTTGTACCTTGATATATTAGAAAATAATTATATTCTAAATAAATATAATATTAATGTTTCTGTATGTGACTACAGATTACACGTATTTCTAGTAAGTAGGAACAATATAAAAAAAGATTTAAAGTAAAAGACTAATGAAACTATACATATTAAATAAGAAATCTCTTTTACTGAAGTTTCTGTGAAGAATATTCAAAATAATTACTGGAATTGAGAGATTTTATTACTTCCTATGAATTTATTATATTGCAAAGATCTTATTTTTCACAAAATAATTTTATGAAGACAAATGTCAATACAGTGACATATATAAATTTAGTTGTTTAAATTTATCACTCACCCTGTTGATGAATGATGAAAATTTGAAAGGAATTCACATAGACTAAAAGTTCGGAATATTACAGATTCTAACTGCAGAAGACTGAATGTGTCTCTCCCCCCACCAAATTCATATGTTGAAATCCTAACCTCTACTGTGATTATATCAGGAGGTAAGACCCTGCAGAGGTGATTAGGTCATAAGGGCAGAGCCCTTATGAATGGGATTAGTGCCCTTATAATAAGGACCTCCAGAGAGCTCTCTCACCCTCTTTTCACCATAGGAGGATTCAAGAAGATGGCAATCTGCAATCTGGAAAAGGACCTTCCCCAGAGCCTGACCATGCTGGTACCTGAGCTTGAACTTTCAGCACCCAGAACTATGAGAAATAAATTTCTATTATTTACAAGCAACCCAGTCCATGGTAGTTTGTTAGAACAACAGGACTAAGAAAGTAACAATATAAAAAGAAAGGTAACAGAAGCATCAAAGTCTGTACAATTTTCCATCTTTAGCTTAACAATTGCAATGTCATAGAACTAGTTTGTTTTCATTTTGCTTTATTAGTGTTGGATACCCAAACAGATTATTTTATATATAAATGTGGATGTTCAGAGAGCTAATTTGGGCCAAATAACTTATTAAATATGATTTGGTAATTTTTGAGCCTAGAAAATAAATTAAACTCACAATTTTTGACTTAACCATCTGTAACTTCAGCTATCATCATATATTAAAAGGTAGGAAGAAATTAATAAATCTTGGTTAGTTTTAACAGTTCACATAGCCTGTGAAAGAAAATGATTTCTAGATAATGCTATTTGATCTGTTCAGAAATTATTGACCAATTTGCCTCTGATCCATATTCCCCACATTTAACATATCTTAGAAAGCACTAGATCACTGAGAAAGACCAAGAGAAACAATGTTCTTGTCATAATCTATACATTAGACATATGTATATATGTATTGTGTGCATGTCTGCATGTGCATGTATATATGCATACATGGATGCGTGTATATGTATGCATATACATGTGTGTATGCATTTGCAGACATATGTGTGTATATGTACACACATGTGTGTCTATATGTGTGCATAAGTATGTATGTGCCTGTGTACATGTACACACGTAACTTCATACACCCGTATACTTACACACACACACACACACACACACACACAGTGGTTAACTGATGACAAAGAGGATACTGTAATTTTCTTAGACATCGTTAAAGAACATTGCATTAAATCTAATCGGGATTTTTTTTTTTTTTTTTTTTTTTAGCAAAGGACAGCTGTTCTTTTGACTTGCTCAGACTGCCAGGCCTCCTCCTCACCACCATATCCTATTAGCCACAAACACCACACTGAAAAGTATTTACTTCTCTAACTCCCTTCTTCATTTCTATTACTATTTACTAACCTCAGGCCCTTAACATTAGCTCATCATCTCTCAAACCAGAGTCTGCCTTCAACCCAGATACTTCACGAGTATCTGCTAGAAAGATAGCTTTCTAGCATAAATACGGTAACAACATTCAACTTTACGTCTTTACTGACTGTCCATTCCTTTGGCATCACGTTGTATAACACTAATTACATATGCAGACAAAAATTAATTTGGAGGAAGGAATCAAAAGTGGGTTTATGGAAACCAGTTACCGGATTACTGCAACAATCTAGGCAAAGTGATAATAACATGAACCCCAAAAGGTGTGAAACATTTAGAAAGCAGTTAATATATTATAAAGATATTTAATGAGTAAATAAATAGAAACTGATAACCAATTAGGCAAGAAAAGTAAGAAAGTGGACAGCTAGAAAAATCTAGCTCTTCTGACTTTGATCAGAAGATCATTGGAAGGCCAATGAGGACACTTAAAATCTGGGCTACAAGACATTGTAGATGGAAATTCATGGGTTCACTTTTGGATGGATTGAATTAAAGATGTCTGGAAATAACATGGAGATCTGAAGTGAGTGTTTGAACCTAGGAGTATGGATATTCAAGGAGAAGGCAGTGCTGGAAGTCATAGAGGTAGAACAAGGGAAAAAAAGAGTTAATATGGAAAAACTGCTTTGAAAGTAGTGCAGAATTAACATATTAAAGGACCGAGTGGTAAAGTCCAAATAGAAGATGTATAAGACAGGTTAAGCTAAGGTGGAGAAGTGGGAGGAAAGCCAGAAGAGAGATGTTATCATAAAAGACAAGGAAAAAAGGAGGACTTTGGTGAGGCTCAAACATGGGACCCTATCTCCAACGTTTGCTAACAACTGACAATACCTTCTGCAACTTAAAAAAAAAAGTGAGATAAAAAAGATAAGACCAGGGTATATGTAAATATCAGTTGTAAAGAGCTAGTTGGGATGGAGAAGTTGTTTGAGACGTCATGATCACAATTGAAATAAAAGAAGTAATTAACAAGCTTTGGGCAGTGGGTCAAATTTCACTTTCTCCACATTTCACTTGTTTCTAGTGCCCACTTTCTGTTTTAGTTGAACTTTGTGGAATACACCTGCAAGTCCTTAAATTGTGTCGACCACTTTCAGTCTTGTGTTTGAGACAGAAAGACAATTTGAAAATCATTACCAATTAAGTGCAGATACGTCAATGCAAATAGAATGAAGCAGAAACACAAGGATTGGGCATCTTTGCATCATTTTTACAGAATTTTTGTCAAATAGTGTTAGCACAGGTAAATAACTAAGGGTATTTGCTTATGTTAACCACTAGTTGTTACTCTCACCCATTAATTACACAAGCACACACCCCCACACACATATGCCTGCCTGCTTCTACAGCAATAAAATAGTAAAACAATGAAAATGATACATAAGCACATTATGGAACAGGTTTCAGTAATGTCTGGCACTTATATTCAAACTTCCCATTCTAAATGATTGGTACGTTGTTTACATAATATATGCAGAGCAGGTGTTCCAACTTCCAAAACAGAAGCTCCACTGAGGTAGAAATAAAGTAATTTTTCTGCTTCAGCAACTGGGAAGATATTTTTTAAGGAAAAAAAATTAATTTTTGCAACTAAAGCAGAAAAGGGGAGGCAAGATAGGGTCAGTCTTATCTTAATTATTGATAACAGACCTGACAAGCTAACTTTCCAAAGGCTTGTGTCATTGACAAGGGTCATTTATTCAAATACTTGCATGTAGAGTTACAAAAAAGAGACTCTGATTTGAATGTATCCAAGTACATAAATATTCAAAGTAACATAAAAAATGCACGTGACTGTATAAATCACTAACTTATTATCTATATATTAGGCTGTAGTTTATTTTGCTGCAGCTGTAATTCCTAGTGAGGAAAAAAATCAAAGGGTAGCAAAAATTTGAAACATTCATTTATAGCCTGTTTTAACTGAAATGAACATTTGGATATTGCAGATGAATTATGATAGTTAAATGCACTCAGTTTTGTGAAGGATTGGCATCAATTAATAATGTATTTTACATTCAATATGTGATTCTATAGCACTTAAAACTAAGATTTTAGATTTTTTCAAGAAAAGGACAGAAATAGTATAAGGCTTTAATTGGTTTTACCAGCTAGGTAACTCAGAACCCCTCTTTGAAGCCAATAAACAGCTGACTATTTTGGGTTTAGAAGTTCAGATACTGCTATAATTACAAGAATCAAGGAACAAAAGACATAAATTTGAAAGTAAATTAATATAAAAGACAATTTAAGATGATGTACACGTTCATGCCATAAATAAAAGAAAAAAAATCAGCTTTGCTTTTACAAAGATACTTGTGTCATTCTTTTTTTTTTCCTTTTCCTATGGTCCATGGAAGTGTTGAAATAACTTTCTAGGCCCAAGATACAGCAGGTCCTGAGCTGAAGCTCAGATAACATTCGTGTCCCTATAAATGCTTTGCTTGACAAGGAGTGTAGTACTATAATCCAGTCAGCCAGTGCCCAAGCACAAAGCCCGCTGTGGGTTCCATACTTACTTCCTGGTTTCTCCTCAGTCCAAACAAGGCTGACCATATATGTGGCCTCAGCCAATCAGATAGTTTCTATTTGCCTCTTCCTTGTTTGTTATTCTTTATCTTATAAAAGCTTCCTGCCTTCCTCCCCTTCTGCAGTTCTTAGAATGAAGACTGCAGTCTCATGAATTATTAAATAAATTTTGTTTGTATCACCTATTGTTTTGTTTAATCATTTTTGGAACAAAAGTGAACAAATGCAAATGAAAATAGAGCTATTGACTTTGTTATCTTGAGTCTTGGTATAATAGTAAAAAGTAGCCAAGGCCAACCTGTTTATCCATCCTTGACTTGAAATCTGCATAAGAGGCATCCATGGGGTTAACAAGTAAATACAGTCTGTCCTCATTATTCTTGATAATTATGTTTTACAAAGTGTCTGTGAACACTGACGAAGTGAGTACAGAACCATTGTTCTAGGGAAAATACAGAGTTAGGTACTGTGAGACTCTGGTCACAACGTGTGCATCAGCCTTATACATAACCTTTTTTTTTTTTTTTAAATATGTGTTTCTGTTTAAAGATACTTTTTTTTTTTTTTAATATATAGTGCTGGTTGATTAACACTGAACTCAAGGTCAACAACTGTATATCTCGTGTCTGAATGAAGCTTATCGAACACATGTATTTTATCAGTAAGGCGTATCATAATCTTCTTGCCTTTAGGAAATTCAGACCACGCTTTAACACTAGGTAGGGGGCCATTTTAGATAGCTAAATCATCATCAACAACAACCAAAACAAAAATGCAGAAAACATAGCACTAAATAGACTGCAAAAAAGGGTGCTCATTTAGAGTATGAGAGCTGACGCTAGAAGCCAGAGCGGCCTTGGTACATGTCAGCTGGGGAGGTGTGCTCTGGGCAAATCACATTTTTTGTTGTTCTGGGCATGTCTGTGAATGACCTTGAAAGTGCTGGGAATACTGATTTGGGGGTTATATATGAATTTTAGCAAGGAGGCAAATTTGCAAATACGAAATCTAAGAATAATGAGGATTGACTGAATCTCTCCCTTTCTGCTACCAGTCCCTGATAAATGGTTCCAATGGGCATGGACAGCTAGAATTTACCCTGATAAATGGTTCCAATGGGCATGGACAGTTAGAATTTAGGTAATTGTCAAAAGCGCTTCAAAGACTTCAGAACTTTAAAAAATTAAACACCTACAGATTAAGAGGAATTTACTCAGAGCTAGTATCATTGAATAAAGATATACAAGACCATAGTTAGGAGCTAAAACTAAGCTGTACATCTATCAACTTTTTCTCTAGTTAAATTAGATGTGAGGTTTTTTGGTGTTTGTTTTGTTTTTGTTTTTGCTTTCATTGGGGAGGAAAAGACGTATGGCAGGATTGATCTCAAATTTGCATTTCTAGAAAAAATAAATAAATAAAAAATAAAATTTGCATTTCTGACCCATAACAGGTCAATGTGTGAAATCAATACCTATTGCATTGAATTGAGATTACCATATCCAGCTGATTGATAGTGAACCTATCTGGTAGCGTGGGACCATCAGGGAGACTGTAAAAAAGCTTTGAAACAGATTATTATTCAAGTTTTCATGTTTCAAACTACCAACAGCTAAAGTTATAATATACCACAGTCTTCTGGGGTGACTGTTTTCTAAGGGCAAATGCCTATTAACTTATTAAGATACCTGTGTATATTTGCAGGCCACTGATTTTAAGGAGATTCTTAAAGTATAGGCATTATTCTATAATCAGTTTTCAAAGTGATTGATGTACCCTTATATGTGACTATAAAGCAAGTCAGGGACGTTACTAAAATCTATTAGCAGAAGCATGGGGACCTGAAAATCATTTCTGAGTTATTTATAATTCTTAATAAAAAGTGAAATGTGGGGACTCTGGAGAATATAAATGGTGAATTTAAGGGACAAAAATGAGTGCATTTGGGGTTAACACTAAGTACCAAGAAGTGACTTTAAGAGATAAAAGAACCTTTTAAAAATGTTTCAAAGATTCTTTGGGAAAAAAAAAAAAACAACTTTTCATATCCAAAGAGAATACAGAATATAAAATTCAGATATATGGAGGCAGGAATAAAAGAGATTAAAGTGAATGGGGCAATTTCTAGATAATCAAGGTAGTTTGACCACATGTAGTTATCTCCTCTCCTATTCAAAACTAAAATATAGAAAAGAAGTTTAAATAAAAGTGAAAGTCAATATGTACAAACCCTAATGTGAATTTAACATGTTTTTGTAAAAGTCAGCATATAGAGATGTAGTAGCCGACTCAGCAGAGAAAGGGGAGGGGCAATTCCAGAGCAAATGACCCCGTTAAAGCCTAGAAAGGTCAGCACTTGGAGCCCTCAGGTATCTTGAAAACAGGACTGAAGATATGAAGCTTGAAGCTGAGATTGAAAAGAGAAGAGGGAGAGCTCCAGAAAGATCAAGAAAGAAAACTGAAGTTGATAGGTTATCGTGATATATTTGAGCATTTGGAAAACAATATTCCTAAAAATTATTTGACAGGTTTGATGGAGCAGAAAAGTAAAACCTATTTGATTAAAAAAAATGCATCATAGTCATAGCCCTGTGTGCCTCAGTAGAGAACAGTATTGACCTAGGCTACATATTTACATAGTCTAAATAAATACTGAGTCATAATGAGACCAAAAATCAAGACTGTATTTGAGCAGAAGTAGAAGTGGGTGTCAACTTGGCAGGAAGACAATAGATGATGTCTGAAATTGAAAATTTAAGATGAAACAGTATAAACATTATGTAGAAATATGAAGCTAATATATAAAGAAACAGCTGGAAGACTTGGAAGTATTTTTCTCTAGGGCTGAAGTCAGGGGTGGAGAAAGGCAAACAAGAAACAGGTAGAAAAAAGGCAGTTTTTACTATAAACTTTGGTAACATTTATTTTTTTTACAAATTCATCTAAATGTGTTACTTTTGCTAAAATAAATATGATACAAAAACAGTAATTAAAGCTGGGGGGAGATTTTGGCAATCCCCTGTAAATGGTTTGAGGTATCATCACATTAAAATTTTACAGGGCCAGTAGCAGGACAAAAACCCATATTCCTGATATATATACAGATATAGATGATGACAGATGATAGATGATAGATAGATAGATAGATAGATAGATAGATAGATAGATAATAGATAGATATACTTACATATCAAACATTTTTTTTTCCTTCTGATTCGTTATTTGAATTCTTTTTTTATAAGCTTCCTTCACTGATTTCAGTTCTGTGTTCCATTGCTTAAATATGAGTGCCCCTAAAACCATCTGCCAATTGCTACCTCTGCTAAATTGAGTCCTTTCCCTTTCATAAAACTTTGCATCTCTTTCCATACATGAAACCACCCTATATTACAGAAAATTAGACTACAAACTTCCCACTATGGATTTTTGCCCTTTGTACTTTTCCTATCTTAAATATCCTTTTTCATCCTTCCCTCTCAATTGAGTCTTAAACAGCATTCAGGATTCTGTTCAAATCATTCCAAGAAGACCTCTTGGACCATTTCAGTCTTTTTTTTTTTTTTTTTAAGATTTTATTTATTTATTTGGGAGAGAAAAAGTGAGAGAGGGCCATTTCAGTCTTCAAGTGATTATTTCTCCTTTGTGAATCAGGACTCATTCATGAATTACGAATAAGAATTTTTTCACCAACATGCCTGGAAAAGTCCAGGAGTAGAAGAAACCCTGGGTATAACTACATCCAGGAATACCCATGTTTCTATATCTCTCAATGCTGCTTTCTTTGTCTTAAGCTTTATTCCTAGAAGGCTCTTCTAATTGAGTGGCAAAGATGGTCAGGAGGACTCCCATGATTTAATCCTACTAGCCTCCGACCTGCACAGAAATAGTTCCATCAACATTAGTCCAGTAAATCAGGAAGCAGACTTTCATGGGTCCAGCTAGAGGCAGTGTGGCTAGCAAGAAGAATATGCTATTAGCCAGGCAGGAGTCATGTACACACCATTGGGGTTCACTGTGTTCTTATTATATCACATGGTCTGAGAGGGAAGAGGTACATTGCTAAAAAAAAAAAAAAAAAAAAAAAAAAAACTGAGTTGATAAAAACATATTTCCACCAGAGATCCTTCCTCTATCATCCTATATTTCTGGTCTATTTAGCATTTAGCATTTACCTTACGTTATTATAACACACTGTATCCATCTACATATGTTTATGAATGCATGTGTGTTTTCTCCTCAAGACCATGGTAAGCGTTTATGGAAGGCTGCATTTTATATTACTTTTTATACCCAGCAATCAGTGCAGTGATCTGTGCAGAATAGGAGTTTAATAAACATTTTTGGTTAATGCAGAATTACAGGAAAGGATACCCAATAATTAACCAGCACATCCTACGCCAACTTGTGTGTGAAAGCCTATGATAGGGAGACGTTTCCATACATATCACATCGCTCAGTATAAGGATCCCTTATTAAAAAAAAAAAACCTGCTATGTGCACAAAGTCTAACCTATTAGCTGTGGCTCTATTCTCCTAAAGACCAAAAATTGATTTAGTTTGTCAAACTGCATATAAACAGGCGGAAAATAATTCTGACCTTATGCAACAATAGAGCTTGGTATTTGTGAAACCAAAAGTTTTAAAGAAACACATCATCTAATAAACTGGAAATGGTGGTGACATTTTATAGCTTAAATGTGAAATGAAAGGGCATTTCATCGACATTCATGATGTTTTAAAAACAAAGGAAATTACCTTGAAATAACAGCATTAAGTAGCCAACCAGTGTTTCTCCACATTGTTGATTATTCATGAAGTCTCTGGATGGGTCTCAGCTGGCTCATACACTGCCCTACCCCGCTCACACTACACCTCATTCTGTGGCCTCCTTCCACTTGGTTACATCAAATCAGCCACTTCATCCTCCAGCTTGGCCTGGACCACCTCTGTGGCTTCTGAAGCCTGCTCACACCTCAGGGCTCCCTGGTTCTTTAGCCGAGACCAGAGCTGCTTCTTATCTCAGGCTCTGCTCTGCATGAATTGAGCTGAGAGTTTCATACAGGCAGAAAGCTCTTAGATTCTAAGACCTTCTCTCCCAAGGGAGCATACACCTACAGGAAAGGTATCAAGGGACATGGAGGGGATAGAAACTCAGAAGCTGCCTAGTTGAAATTAAGATCAAGCTGAACGACGATTGGCAGAATATGGAAAAGCTTCCTCTAAAGAGCAGGGAGACTGTGAGGTAGCTGAGAACAGAGACAGCCATCTAGGAAGTGGTCTCACAACATACCTTACGTTGCAGTCATTCTTAAACCATGGTTTGGGGACTGCTAGTTGTTCCAAGACATTTTCATTGGCATCTAAAATGTCAAACTGACTTAATTTCATATAAAAGACTAAGATTTTACTTGTCTTTTACTCTTATTCTCTCAGGAGCATGCAATGTAATTTTCTTGTTAGTGTCATCAGTCTGAAGACAACGAATCACATTCTTATGTGTTTTGGATTTTTACGCTTCTCAGTTTAAATATCTAATAAGGTAAGCATCAAGAGATATAAGCTACTTAAACAAGTTCTTTGGGTTCCTCAATGCAGGCATTCCTTGCTTTGCATGGTTCTCAGAGACATGAATTTTCCATTAACACTGTACTGTGAAGAGTTGCCTGTAATTTTAAGAGTGTAAAGGTGTCCTTAGACAAAGTGTGTAATGGAAAAAGGATTGTTCTAAGAGACAGAAGGCCTACTTTCAGTCTGACCTAAGATATATAGAATTTATTTGAATTCTTACCTTTTGTTTCCTGATGTAAAGAAGGGCTAAGAATTTCTGTTTAGTCTACTTCATAGATTAAGTGTGGGTGGTTGGTGACTATTAAGAACAAAAAAAAAAAATGTATTTCTGTGGTGTTGGTTGTGATTTCTCTTCTTTCATTCATGATTTTATTTTTTGGGTCCTTTTTTTTTTTTTTTTTTTTTTACATTTTATTTATTTGACAGAGAGACAGCCAGCAAGAGAGGGAACACAAGGAGGGGGAGTGGGAGAGGAAGAAGCAGCTCCCTGCAGAGCAGGGAGCCCGACGTGGGGCTCAATCCCAGGACCCTGAGATCACGCCCTGAGCCAAAGGCAGACGCTTAACAACCGAGCCATCCGGGCCCCCCTATTTTTTGGGTCCTTCCTCTTTTCTTTTTGAAAAGTCTAGTGAGGGATTTATCAATTTTGTTAAATAGTTCAAAGAACCACCTCCTAGTTTCATTGATCTGTTCTGTTTTTTAAATTTCTATATCATTTATTTCTGCTCTAATCTTTATTATTTCCCTTCCCCCTTTTGGATTTAGGCTTTATTTGCTGTTCTTTTTCCAGCTCCTGTAGGTATAAGCTTAAGTTGCATATTTGAGACTTTTCTTGGTTCCTGAGGAAGACCTGTATTGCTATATATTTTCCTCTCAGGACTGCATTTGTAGCATCCCAAAGGTTTCAGACTGTATGACCAAGTGGGATGTATTCCTGGGCTGCAGGGGTGGTTCAACATATGCAAATAAATCAACATGATACACCACATTAATAAAAGAAAGGATACGAAACATATGATCCTCTCAATAGATGCAGAAAAAGCATTTGACAAAATACAGCATCATTTCTTGATAGAAACCCTCAAGAAAGTAGGGATAGAAGGAACATACCTCAACATCATAAAGGCCATATACAAAAGACCCACAGCTAATATCATCCTCAAACTGAGAGCTTTTCCCCTACAGTAAGGAACCCAACAAGGATGTCCACTCTCACCACTATCATTCAACATAGTACTCGAAGTCCTAGTCTCAGCAATCAGACAACAAAAAGAAATAAAAGACATCCAAATCCGCAAAGAAGAAATCAAACTTCCACTCTTCACAGATGACATGATACCCTGTGTAGAAAATCGGAAAGACTCCGCCAAAAAATCGCTAGAACTGATGCAGGAATTCAACAAAGTCGCAGGATAAAAATCAATGGACAGAAGTCTATTGTGTTTCTATACGCTAATAATGAAGCAGCAGAAAGAGAAATAAAAAAATCAATCCCATTTACAATTGCAACAAAAACCATAAAATACCTAGGAATAAACCTAACCAAAGAGGTAAAGTATCTGTACTCTGAAAACTATTGAACATTTGAAAGAAATTGAGGAAGACACAAAAAAAATGGAAAAACATTCCATGCTCATGGATTGGCAGAACAAATATTGTTAAAATGTCTATACTACCTAAAGCAATCTAGACATCCAATGCAACCCTTATTAAGATAACACCAGCATTTTTTACAGAGTTGGAACAAACAATTCTAAAATTTATATGGAACCAAAAAAGACTCTGAATAACCAGCGTAATGTTGAAAAAGAAAATCAAAGCTGGAGGCATCACAATTCTGGACTTCAAACTGTATTACAAAGCTGTAATCCTCAAGACAGTATGGTACTGGCATAAAAACAAACACATAGATCAATGGAACAGAATAGAGAACCCAGAAATGGACCCTTAACTATATTGTCAACTAATCTTGAACAAGGCAGGAAAGAATATCCAATGGAAAAAAAGACAGTCTCTTCAACAAATGGTGTTGGGAAAATTGGACAGCATCATATAAAAGAATGAAACTGGACAATTTTCTTACACCAAGCACAAAAATTAATTCAAAATGGACGAAAGACCTAAATGTGATACAGGAATCCATCAAAATCCTAGAGGAGAACTGAGGCAGTAGCCTCTTTGACCTCAGCTGCAGCTATTTCTTATTAGACACATATCCCGAGGCAAGGGAAACAGAAGCAAAAATGAATTATGGGACTTCTTCAAGATAAAAAGCTTCTGCACAGCAAAGGAAACAAACAGAACGAAAAGGCAACCTATGGAAATGAGAGAAGATATTTGCAAATGACACACCTGATAAAGGGTTAGTATTCAAAATCTATAAAGAAGCTCACAAACTCAACACCCAAAAAACAAAAAATCCAGTCAAGAATGTATAGAAACATGAACAAACATTTCTCCAAATGGCCTTCATCCAGAAGGCTAACAGACAGATGAAAAGATGTTCAACATCACTCAACATCAAGGAACTACAAATCAAAAGTACAGTGAGATATCACCTCACACCTGTCAGAATGGCTAAAATCAACAACACAAGAAACAACAGGTGTTGAAGAGGATGTGGAGAAAAAGGAAAACTTGTGCACCACTGATAGGAATGCAAACTGGTGCAGCCACTCTGGAAAACACTGTGGTGGTTCCTCAAAAAGGTAAGAATAAAACTACTCCAGGACCCAGCAATTGCACCACTAGGTGTTATCCAAAGGATGCAGGCATGGTGATTTGAAGGGGCACATACATCCCAATGTTTATAGCAGCAATGTCCATAGTAGCCCAAATATGGAAAGAGCCCAGATGTCCATCAACTGATGAATGGATAAAGAAGATGTGGTATAAATATACAATGAAATATTACTATTACCCAGCCATCAAAAAGAATGAAATCTTGCCATTTGCAATAATGTGGTTGGAACTGGAGTGTAATTATAAGTGAGATAAGTCAGTATGAGAAATGCAAATGTCATATGATTTCACTCATATGTGGAATTTAAGAAACAGATGAACATAGGGGAAAGGAGGGAAAAATAAAATAAAATAAAATAAAATAAAATAAAATGACAGAGAAGGAGGCAAACCATAACAGATTCTTAAATGTAAGGAACAAACTGAGGGTTACTGGAGGGTAGGTGGGTAGGGAGATAGGGTAATTGGGTGATGGCATTAAGAAGGGCACTTGATGTGATGAACACTGGGTGTTATATATAAGTGATGAATCACTAAATTCTACCCCTGAAACTAATACTACACTCACTATGTGTGAACTAACTTGAATTTTTAAAAATTTTGAAAGAAAAAAAATCATAAAAATGGAAAAGAAGTAATGGTAAATCTAAATGATACACTACCACTAATAACGGCTAACACGTGGGTACTAAAAGACAAGCACCATTCTAAGCAAATGTTATATGCTGATTTAGCCTTATAACTACTGTATGAAATAGGTGTGATTATTACCTACATTCCGCATTTGATAAAACTGAAGTTGAGAGAGGTTAAGAACTTTTTTTTTAATTCATAAATTAAACTTTGAGAAGTTTTATTCATAGAAAAATTGAGCAGAAAGTACAGAGAACTGCCATATACCTCCTGTCCACACACATGCATAGCCTCACCCACTATCTACATTCCCCAGCATAGAGGTACATTTGTAGAAAAATAAACCTACATCAACACATCATTATCACTTAAGGTCCATAGTTCACATTTGCGTTCATCCTTGGTGTTGTGCATTCTATGGGTTTTGACAAATGTATAAATACATTTTTTCACCATTGCAGAATCATACAGAATAGTTTCACTGCATTAAAAATCCTCTGCGCTCTGCCTATCCATCCTTCCCTCTCCCCTAAGCTCTAGAAAACACTAATCTTTTTACCTTCTCCACAGTTTTATCTTTTCCAAAATATCATATACTTGAAACCATAAGGTATATAAAGCCTTTTCAGATTGGTTTCTTTCACTTAGTGATGTGTTGTGTGCTGGCTTCCCACTCTCTGCAAGAAATGGGAGGTAAAGGACAATGTTTCATCCCCAAAATTTCTGTGCCACCCTAGGTACTTAATTTGGATGGCTTACATTTACATTTCCCCATGTCTTCTCATGGCTTGATACCTCTTTTCTTCTTAGCACTCAATACCAGCTCACTGTCTGTATGTACTACAGTTTACTTATTCACTCACCTACTGAAGGACACCTTGGTTGCTTCCGAGTTTTGGCAATTATGAACAAAGTTGCTATTAACATTCGTGTGACTGTACCTTTTCAACTCCTTTAGGTAGTTAAATACTAAGAAGCATGATTGCTGGATCATAGAGTAAGAGTATGTTTAGGTTTGTAAGAAACTACCAAAATGTCTTCCAAAGTGGCTGTGTCATTTTGCATTCCCTGTAGCAATGAATGAGAGTTCTTGTTGTTAAGTAACTTTTTAACTTGCCCAAAGTCACACAGCTAAATAGTGGTTGATGCAGGATTTGAATCTAGTACTAGAGAGCAAGCTTCAGAGTTTGAGATCCTTCAACGGAAAAATAAAAATAAAATTAAAATAAAATAAATAAAATAAAATAGTAATTTATATGCCTCTAGCTCTCCACCCCCAATACACATATATTCATATAAAATTGACACACTCAGAGCTTCCTGGCTGTTTTGGAGGCTACCTTGCTTAGTTTAAATAGCCTGGAACACTCTGGAATTGTGTATCAGGAATAGGATAAAAGAATATTGTCTACAAAGATACCACTAAACTAATCCCTGAAGTTTCACATGTATTTGCAAATACCTAGGAAAAAAGATTACAGCTCTAAAATTTCTACTGATTACATAAAATGGGGCTTTTCTGAAAATGATTTTTTCAGTAATCAAAAAGAAACTTGACATAAAGTAACTTAAAGAAAGAATTTCAAATACCTTACAGTGATTCATGACTTTGATTCAACAACAGATTGGAAGGAATGAGAGTGAGTGGAAACATTCAAACTGCCTTTCTTTGGTCTGCAAAGCAAAAACTATGTATTTCGTAAAACTGCTAAAGTGTGTTTGAACAGATATACCATACGTAAGTATTTCATAAAGACTTTCCACTCATCCTAATTTTTGCATTTTGCATTTATGTTTTTGACTTGTCAGTAGTACATCACAAGACAATTGACCAAGGTCCCTGTCCTCTCTCCTTTCTTCTTCTCTTTCCTAACACAGACACATAGATAGAATCTGCAAGAGAAAAATTTAACAAAAAAACATATCTCTGTTACAATATTTGAAGAAATAAATAGTAACTTTTGAATGTAGCCCTGTTGGCTCCACCCTCTGTCATTAATCACTCTGCACTAAACTTAAATGACTCTTTGTCAACTGACTTAGTACAATATGATTGTTGGTGTCTAATGGCTGTTTCTAGCTTGTGCTAGTTGAGTTTTATGCTGGCTTCTCACTCTCTGCAAGAAATGGGAGGTAAAGGACAATGTTTCATCCCCAAGATTTCTGTGCCACCCCAGGTTATTAGTTTTAATCACTTTGGGGTTAAACCTTTTGCCCCACTATTTGTATTGGATTTTTCAGTTTTTAGTGAATCGATTTTATTAAAATAAGTGGCATTATAATAAGGCAAAGAGGTTTTGGTAGAACCTTACTTGCATTCCAGCTTCTGCCCAGGTCTCCCTTAGTGATACTGAGGTACATGTACAGTAAACAGAGGTAATTGTGGTTAAAGCTCACCTTGACCATTAATAACACATCAAGAACTCTTTTCTTAGCATTTTCTAATGAGGCATACCTGAAGTCTCCATTTTAAGGTGGCAAGCAACACAGTTGCTTACAAATTGTCTTTAAAAAATGTACCACATGGATTTAAATAGGCAAGGAATACTTTATTTAAGACTACTGCATCATGGGGTGCCTGGGTGGCACAGCGGTTAAGCGCCTGCCTTCGGCTCAGGGCGTGATCCCGGCATTCCGGGATCAAGCCCCACATCAGGCTCCTCCTCTATGAGCCTGCTTCTTCCTCTCCCACTCCCCCTGCTTGTGTTCCCTCTCTCGCTGGCTGTCTCTATCTCTGTCGAATAAATAAATAAAATCTTTAAAAAAAAAAAAAAGACTACTGCATCAGGGGAGAGAGAGTGAACTTAACTCCTTGGAAACAAAAGGTCGAGAGCATTTCTAAGCACTGAGGACAGCTAATAAAAAAGTACTGGAGGGCATGAGGGGGCAAGTCTCTCAATGTGATGAGGGCATCTGTGTTTCTAAATTGCTCCTTATTGGTAGTCTGACTCCTACTTTCCCACTGAGACCAGGAGATAGGGACACTATCTTTCTTGATAATTGCATTTCAAAGGAAAGGCTCCCAGGTCCTTGAGAAAAACATTCCTGGGTTGTAAAACTGACAGGTTGCTGGGAAAAGATTTACATCTCAAAGAGGCACCATTGAAAATTTGTGAAAGAAAGAAAAGAAGAGAAAAGAAAAGAAAAGAAAAGAAAAGAAAAGAAAAGAGAGAGAGAAAGAAAGAAAGAAGAAGAAGAAGAAGAAGAAGAAGAAGAAGAAGAAGAAGAAGAAGAAAAGAAGGAAGGAAGGAAGAAGGGAAGGAGGAAGGGAGGGAGGGGGGAGGGAGGGGAGAGAAAAGAAAAATTTTTGAAAATCTTTCAATTTTATGTGATTAAACCATTCACCCATTACCCCTACTTTTAGAATTGTTTCCTCACCCACTGGTCCTCTCCTCAAGGCAATTCATATAAGAATTCCAGGTGATTTCAATAGCTACAATGATTCTCCCAAGCCCCTGGCCTCTTACTTCCTGGATCTTTTCTTCTCCAAGGAACTTACCCTTCCACAATCTATTCTCATGACCAAGCTTTGATTTTATCATTACCCATAAATCCATAATCTGATCAAAAGTAAATATTTGCATACTCCATCAATTTGCTTGCCTTTCTCTTGCTCTGTTGTATTCTCTAAGGCACAACCTTAATGAAATCCAGTTTTTTTGCTTCTCTTTGGCCCCTTGAACTTGTGCCTTGCTAAAGGAGGAAATAGAACATGCCTTATGTAAATAAAATATAACTATGTAAACCTATGCAGACATTTTTAATACTATACTGAAATCTTAATAAGAAGTTATGTTCAGGTGCGTAAGTTACTTAACTTCCTTCTACCTCAAATATCTCACCTCTGAAAAAGGGTTAATAATAGGCAACTCACAGAACTCTTTTAAGTATTAAATAATAACAACAAAAAATGTGTCATGTAACCAACACAATGCCTAAAACCTGAAAGCCTCAACACCATTTAGTTTTTTTCTCTAAGTCTATTTTATATATATACTTTTTCAATCCTTCTTGGTTGATTTTTCTTTATTCAGGTAATAAAGGAACATTCAAAGTTTCTTTGAGGATATTATTTCAGAATTCTGTTTGTTTTTAATAGACTTTCTCTGAGAAAAGCTAAAAACAAAAAAAACAAAAAAACACTTTTTGATTGAAGATATCAGTCAAAAGATCCATATTGACTTTGAGGTGTTATGGAAACACTTGAATTGGAAATGTTGAACCACACCTTTGATATTTACCCCAGAATCTATGCAGGAGGATATCAAAGGGTGTGTTGAATGCTGTGACCATCACACCTTAGTTTCTGTAGGTCTTTCTTTTCACATTCTTATTCAAAAGGGACTAAACCCAGGTTTTCCAGCCACAACCACACACCCCTACACACAAACACATTTCAAAAATTGTTTTGGAATTCAAAAAGGGGGGAAACCCTAAGTAGATTATATGCATTTGAAGAGAGCTTCAAGTATATATTTTAAACAATAGGAAAGGTAATAGTAATTGAAGTTAAGTACACATTTGAACAAAGACTCATATATGCATTTGAAAACAAAGAAAGTTAGTACACACAGAAGTTTGCATCTGAAAAGGGAGTCATATAAAATAAAAACACACATGTATGTGTATATGCATGACTTTAGGAAGCTGTATGTTTTCAGATTCTAAAGAAATCTGTTTTACTAATCCCAAAATTGATAACTGAAATTTAAAGCCATCAAAACAACATCAATATTTTAGCAGATTAATTTACTTAATTTTAATAAATATTTTAATATGAAAAATCTGCACGAAAAGTGTATGCAGTAGTTTATAACATTAAATGTAGATGAATATCTCAAAATGCCACCAAAATAATTTTATTGAAAAATTACAGCTGTTATTTACATAAAGATTTCTATATGGCAAGTACTATTATAAACTATTTAAAGATTGACTTATTTAGTCCTCTTAGCAACATAGAATTTAATCTCATATTACTCATGTATGAGGAAACCAAGACACACCAAGGGAAAGCAATTTGTCCAATGTCTCCCAGCTAGAAAGTGGTATAGTCAAAATTTGAACACAAACTAGGCCCGAATCCATGCTATTACTTATTTTACTAAAATGTCACAGAAAAGAAAAGAAATAGAATCAAAATATTTCACCCCAAAATGATTTTAAAAAAATGAGTTGATAAAATTTTCCTCTAATTTTGATATGCAGGGAATATTTTTCTTTGAAAAGTCAGTAACAATAACCAAAATTTAGGAGCAATTACAAAGTACCAGTTTCTCTACCAAATGCTTTAACTACATGATTTAATCTCCATCTTACTGTCTATGAAGGTGTTGCCATTCTCCTGTTCCAAAGGAGTAAAGTAAGGCTCAAAAATATAATATATATAATAAAATATAAGGATAGCTGGAAGAAATGCAGGCCCGGACAAGTGGCCCCACCCTAAAAGGAAATCACCCTTAAAGGGATTTTACACCACCCTAGAAGGAACCCTCCACTCTTTCTCACATGACAAAAATTTGACTGGGTGACAGGCTCATGGAGGGTTAATCAGAATAAAAGAGCTCCCCCCAACAAGCCCATAAAACCTCCTAGACTTAGAAACTCCAGAGGCAACCCTCATGGGTCCCCTTCCTTTTTGGGAGCTTTGTACTACTGCTCAATAAACTTTGCTTTGCTGCCCACTACTCTTCATCTGGTCTACCTCTTCCTTATTTGAAGCAGCATGACCAAGAACCTCAGGCACTAAAGGAAAAGAAAACCCATAACAAATAATTAAATAGTAATTTGTTCATAAGCTATGTGTAAATGGTAGGGTCATGACTTTAACCCAGGTTGGCCCTGCTCTACTGGGTGTTGCTTCTACATCATATTGTCTTCTTCCTGTCAGTCATTGCTTTGATGCCAAACTCTGCCTTCTGGTGACCTTCATTCTGCTTGGAATGTGTCTAGAGAGATACCTACCCTTCCTGTTTACCTTTCTGATATTCTAGCCTCTGCTATCCTAACCACTTTCAGCCAACCAACACAATTTCATTCCCAGTACTTATTTATTTAAAGAAAAAGGAAAAGGAAATATCAAATGTTGAACTCTGTTGTTGACAATGCTAGAATGAATAGATTCCTTGCTGGTAAAAGATAAAAGAAGATCAGGGAATTCTCAGAGGAAGATGAGAATCCTAACTATCTCATTGGTTATCAGATGGTATTTTTCTGAATGCGTCCATCAGGCCCATTTTTTTTGTAGAAAATTGGTCAGTATTTTTCCCACTGACTCCAAGGCCTTCAAAGTTACTAAAGTTGGCTTTTAGGAAAACTGATGCCATCGGTATCATTTCTATCACTCAAAAGATCCAGTCAGATGGGCCCAGGTGTGACTGAGGCATTAGGACACATCACAGCTTTAAAAGGGCAATGGGTCTTCTGGGAAACAGATCTGAGGGATCATCAAAATGTCATATCTCTAGTTAGTAAATCATCAACTGCAAAGTCTGTTCTTGAATCCACTCTAGATTTCTTTAAAGATGTTTTTTTCCACATAAAAATGCATATTCAAACATTTATATTCAAGTACAAATTTAATGAGCACAACCAATGTTGATATATGACTTTGATAACCAGACTGATAAAGATATTGGAAAAGGATCACTATGTGTTGTGTTTTCCTAAAAATTGCACATTTAGAATTTTGATCAGTGACAGCTTTGAAAAATTATTCCATCTCTCTCTTGAAACTATATACCTCCAGCCTCCTGACTGAAAGCAATAATGAGAGTTTCCAAGAGGTCTGTATTGTTCCTTCTCTATACCCTTGTCAATTTAATAGTGCTTGACATGGTTTCGGCACATAAAATTCATGCGTTGCACTTATATAATGAGATACTGAGTCTAAAGCTCAATTTGAATGCTGGGCAATGTTTACCAATATTCTAAGACCATTCATGATGGAATAGTTCGTTGAGCTCCTGTTAATGGCATTGTGTCTGGGCCATTTCTATATTCCAATAAAGTGCAACATGTCTGTAGGATACACCCAGCTGTAATCAAACAATTTTACACAACCATATATGAGGTCATAGCAATAACCTGAAAGCTGATATTAAGAAATGTGTCATATTTCCTTGATAAATTCAAAACCACCATAACAATATTTTAGAGTTTGTACATAATATAATTATATGCTTTATAATCAGTTGTATGCTATAGACAGATGTAAAGATAAAAGTCATCTGAGATTTAAAGTTCTAATACTCAGTAGATTGTAAGCCTCTGGAAAGCCTGCTATGCTTTGTATCAAACAGCCAAGACCAGTACCTTTTTTAAAACCCCATTCAATTCCAGTGTTTCTTTAGTCCTCTAAATAAAATGTTTGGGTTCTGAATACTAACAGGTTTTCACTTACCTGCAATTGTTCCAATAGCTTTGGCCTTTATTGATTTTTTATTTCTAAACAGTGTTTTGCCTCGTGTGGGCTCCTCAGTGTTTGCCTCACGGTCTTCAAATTACCCTCCCCAACACTATGGCCAGAGAAAAGTGGACCATCCTTTCCTTTCAACCCACACTTGAACAAGACCAGCTACAGTTTTTAATGTTTTCAGAGGTTGCACCTCTAATATTTCATTAGGAAAAGAAAAAAAAAACAGGATGTGGAGTTTGCTGAAATACAAGTTTGCAATACAGTTTTCTAGATCATAGTACAGAAACTGCCAATTCAAGGAATCAGAAATAAAGAAATTTTACCTAATTGGTTTATAACTGTCAGCCTCAGGAAACAACACCTTGTGATTCATTCTAAACCATGATACCACAGGCATTTCAAAATGGAATGAAACAAAATTACATGGGCGCTTTGTTCTAAAATAACTAATAATTTGAAGACAGTGATGACAGAACATGAAACCATAAACGAGTCCTCTTGCGTGTGGGATTTCATGTAGTTGCATGGGTTGCAGACTCATCAAGCCCACCATCCTGAGCAGAGGACGAATGTCTATGTGTTGGTATTTTAAACTGTAATTATTAGGAACTGCTTAAAATAGTCTTTTTATACTTTGATGAATTATAAAAGAAATAGTCTTTGGTAAACAAAATCATCCATTTAAGCACACTTCTTTACTGAGAGCCGCACCTCTGAATCTCATGCGGAAAGACATGAACCACATCACGCGTCTTGGAGTGCCAGCACAGCGCGGTGTTGACAATAAACTTGAAGGAGAATGAGGTCATTTATCAGCCAGCTTTGGCAAAGTGCCTCTTCAGAATTCTTAGTTCCTTAACTGCCATAAATATCCATGTTTCCAATCTGTAGAACTGTAAAAGAGAGTTGTAGCCCACTGGAGGTGATTTCTTTGTTAAAAGTAAGGTGAACAGTGGATAGCCCTATCGGGAATAAAGCCCTAGCTATGAAAATAAGTAGGATGGCCACTGCTTGTTCCACAAGGATTACCCTATGTTTTGGAAGCAACTGTGTCAGTAGGAACTTTAATTAAACTAAGTCATTTCTATTCCAGTAGATGTCCAGCTGGAGAGATCATCACCACAGGAAGACTATGAATGTGTTTAATATCCAGAAAGAATGTAAGGAAGCTTTTCCCCCGTTTATGCATAAGTGGTTTTTATACATTTATTTTTGTTGTTCTTATAACTAACATAGCAGTTATAATAAATACATAAACATATAGTTATGTGAAATAAATAGAAAATATAATATACATAAGTATAATAGTCTTTTTCTTAACTGTTATTTTTAAATTAAACCAAAGAATACCTGTATGGACTAATACCAAAATATAGCTATAACCAAGCTGAATTCAGATTATGAAAGTTTTGGACTCCCAGGTCAGTTTCTTTGAGCATTACTTTAATATTGTGGAGCAGTACATTTGACTAAGTCAACAATTGCTAGTGATGATTATGTTTAAGACATTTTGCTATTTCAAAGGACATACAAAACTGCTAAAGTTATGGTCTCTGACCTCAATGAGCTAACACTTTATTAGGTCTAAAGGGAATATTACTGAATATATGGAGTTTATATTAGTGTATGTAACAAGTTGTAATGCACGTTAATATTGACACATGTAATCACATTATAGATAAAGTGTTATAGGAGAGAATGCATGGAAGTGATGATGTATTAATCATGAATAAGAGAATCAAGGTAAATTTTACAGTGCTGATGACCTATGAGTTAGGTGTTGAGAGATAAAAATTTAGACATAGAGTGAGAAAAGAAATCTTTACCAGGAGAGTAGTTGAGCAAAGACACAGACATGGAAGTGTTTGATACATGCGGAAACTAGACATGCAATTTCAAGGGATCCAGGCAGTTTTGCTACAGGCAGAGATAGGTTATTGCAAGATTCCTCTTCTAATACTCCTTTCTTAATTTCTCATAGTCATCATATGATTCTTTCTGTACGAAAATTCATAAAGAAATCTATGGAGAGAAAAAAAGAAGTAATCAGTTCATAAAATGAATGACTTTGGGATAAGCATGTGAATTTCTAATTCAGTTTATATTGTTTAAAGCTGAACCTCTCTTTATCAGATGCCCAAGGGATAAAGGTTATTTAACATGGAGTAGTTAGCTACAATGACTTTTTAAATTATTCATTAATCAAACCATTTAAGATGCTTTATAATATGTTCTTTGGCAGTTATATGGTTTCATAAATGCTTTCACTCTTGTAAAATCTTATTGTTTCCATTTATTCATTCTCCAGTGCCATTTTAAAACAATATAATGAAACCTCAAGAAGAATAACTTAAGAATTGGTTCCAGAAGTTCAAACACATTGCCTCTGGATAGATAGATCTTTGTTTAATTTGTTTGTAGTTATTCTAGTATGTTCCATAAGAACTTCTGAATAAGGGCTCCAAGAGCTGAGATCTTGAAGCACCTCATGAAACATATGGACACTAATCAACTTCTAGTTACTCAAGTGTGAATTTTGGACTCAAATTTTACACATTTTTAGTAACGTCTTCATGATTCAGCTTATTTGTGCCTTCATGGTTCAAATTAATTTTAATAGCTGTTTGTTGTAAGATAATCTTTTCTATAAAGCAAATGATTCCTATTTTAAAAAAAAGAGAGATGAGATGGAGACTTATATCAATATGGATTCAATCAAGGTGGGAAGAGAAGAGGAATTTAGGATTTTAGGTTAAGCAACTCATAAGGATATCAGTAATAGTCATAAGGAAATCTGAAAAGGGAGTGCACTGGAAATAGGGAGAATGGGGCCCAGAGGAACACATTAAATTTAAGTTTCTTGGGGACATCAAATTGGAAATACTGAGGAGATGCAGTTGAAAAGGATGCCTGATGAATACTTTCAATATGAGTCCATAATATGAATTAATGTGAGAATGAATAACTACAGTTTTAGAACTCAGGACTTTATAAACTTCAGTAAGTAGATCACAGTTGAGATAATGAGATTAGATCATCAGGCAGATCATGAGAAGAGAGATGAGAAGACTAACAAAATTAAACCTGAAAAATATCAGTGAATTCTGGTGTGTGAGAGGAATAGGAGTCAGCAGTTTATCCTGAGACTTGGCCAGAAAAAAAGGAGAATCAAAGCAAGCAACGGTTCAGAAACCAAGAGGCATCAAATAAAATGATAATGGAAAGGCCACTGAGTTTGGTTTTATAAGACATATGATTGATCTCAGCCTAGAATATTAGAAATAAAATCCATTTTTCTGTTGAGGTATATTTATTCACATTTATGTTGTAAAGTGAGCAAGGAAGGATATGCGATGTCAGGTTGTTACATTGAAATTTTGTTTCGGTTTGATCTAATCATCTCTTGCTTTATTTTATCCATGGTTTCCCAAGCCAACCTAACCCGCTATCCCAGCTGCCTGTGGTCCAGGTCCTGGTCCAAATCTGAGAGCTGATTTTTACTTTGAAATGAGCAGAGATTTGAGGAAGTGCTTAACTTTGAGGAGACAGAGGCAATGGGAACTTGATTTCAAATTGATCCCACTAACAAAACTTAAATACCATTGATATTCATGTTTCCATAACTTATTAAGGCCTAGGAAGACCAAGAAGATTGTATAATTAATTGTTATGGCCCTTGAATATATCCTGGCAGCTGTCATGAGAAATTGGCAGAAGAGTTTTGACTAAACATTTCAGTGTATAAATTCAAACACAAAAATCCAATTAGAGAAGGCTGTTGGAAAATGTTCTGACAGGAAGAAATCACACAGCATGTGTTCAAGTTTTCAGTTTACCACTTAGGAGTTATGTAGATCACATTTTATCCTGAAGCCTAAATTCCCTCATATGTGATACAATGATAATAGTATTTTCCTCACCTACCTCACACAGTTGCCGAAAAACAAAATGTGTGACATTATTTCCATACACTGGGAACTTCTCTGGGGTATGAACAGTCTGTGAGATTTATATGTGAGCACCACGAATATCATAAAAGTGTAATACATTTTTTAAATGTAAGGTAAATTATTTTCAATATCACGGAATCACAAGATTTTCATTTTTAGATGAAAAAAATGCTGAGATAATTCTGGTTAAAGGTTTCTCTTGCAGAACAAAATAATGGGCTATAAAGCTCCATGCCCCTTTTCACTCATAGAAACATCAAAAACGACCAGAAACTGGCTTTATGAACCTTATAGGGTCTCTGAAAATCAATGAGAAGTCCACAGCAATCAAGCAAATGCTTAATGAAGAACAAGTGTCCTTCAAACCAGTAGGAAATATTGTGGTGTTTTGACTAACCCTTGCCCACACAGATATTTGCAAACCAATGTTCTTAGAGCATTAATCACAATAGCTAAAAAGTGGAAGCAACCCTAATGTCCATCACCAAATGGGTGGACAAACTAACATAATATATACACATACAATAGAATAGCCTTAAAAAGGGATGAAATTCTGGTACATGTTACAACATGAATAAACCTTGAAAACGTTATGCTAAATGAAATAAGCCAGACAACAAAGCGATAAATATTGCATGTTACCACTTATATGAGATACCCAAAATAGTCAAATTCACAGAGACCTGAAAGTACAGCAGAGGTTTGCAGGGCTTGAGGGGAGCAGGGAATGAGGAGTTATTTTTTAACAGGTAGAAAGTTTTGGAATGAGATGATGAGAAATTTCTGGAGAGGGTTATGGGTGATGTAATGCCCTTGTAAATGCACTCAATGAGAATGAATTGTGTGCTTAAAGTGTTTAAAATGGTTAATTTTATAATTTTATGTTATGTATATTTTATCACAATAAAAAGCATCTTCCTAGCATACTTTTTTCTTTAAAATGTGTTTACATTCTTTATTAGTCAATATTTGACTATGTAGATCTTTTTATAATTTAAATTCAATTAGTTAACATATAGTGTATTATTCGTTTCAGAGGTAGAGTTCAGTGATTCATCAGTCTTATATAATACCCAGCACTCTTTACATCACATGCCCTCCTTTAATGTCCATCACCCAGTTACCCCATCCCCACACCCTCCTCTTCCCCAGCAACCCTTAGTTTGTTTCCTATGATTAAGGAATGATTCTTATGGTTTGTCTAGCATACTTTTTTTTTAAGTGTTACTATTCCTTCACAGAATTGTAGGATTTATTCCTATAGCCCTATTTATCACCAGAGGATAAAAACATCAATCAATTTGAATTCACTGAGTAGATATTAGTTTTTTCTATTGAAAGGAATTTCAACATTCCCTTCTAGATTCTGTTAGGACAAAAAGGTGCAGAAATATATCAATGTGAGTTTTATTTTATTTTTAATGTCCTTGAGTATAGTTTTGAATGCACAAAATATTATTCAGATATTATCCTTTGGTTTTATAAATTAGTATTCATTAAATATCCAAACACAAAAATTTAGTTCATTCTAAAGGTTTTTAAGTTCCACTTAGAAATACTATTCTATTTACACAGCTGGTGTGTTTTAACCTTTTGCTTATTTCCAAATCTTGAATATATTTTTTTAACAATGAATTCAATTCTTAATATAACTGCAAATAATAATTATATCAAACCAATGCAAATTATGCTAAGTGAAAAACTGTTCCTTGGGTTGCTCAAAATTTACTTCAACAAATTTGATGATTACAACATTCATTTCAACAAGTTTGTTTTCAAAAAATTGCTTAGAGCTGGAAATAATATTAATGTTATGAAAACATTGCCATAAAATAGAGTAGACATAATTGACTAAAAATACATTTAAATTTTTAAATGATAAATTTGAATATATGAGACAAATGGCTTAAAAAGCTGTTGGCAAAGTAAAGTACACAAATGTTATCTGTCCATTAAATGTTACAATTCCATGAAAGGGAACAGATTATAAATATTCTGTTTTGACCAATTCATTATTTTGATCAATTTGTTTTCAACCAAAATCCTTTCTACAAATTTAGTTTCCATCAGTCCTCCTGGAGCTGGTAGGTGTAGAAGAGACGAGATATTTCAGCAGCTAGTGGTGGGAAGTTGGTTGGAATTGAACTATTTCATAAGGCAGAGCTTTCCTTCTTAGTGAAATAGTCTCTAAAATCTGCAACGATCAGCTGTGAGGACTGGGAGTGAGGAAAGTGGATTAAGGACATAAAAAAGATTGGAACCTGTGTTCGTAGAAGTGAGGACAAAAGAACAGAAGGAAGAGAAAAGAGCAGGATTTATTCAACTGGGGTTTAAAATTACGTACTTAACAGCAGCAGCACATGTATGTAATATGCTGAACATTGTTACGACTCTTATAATCTAAACTCATGACCCAGAGGGCACGGTTTGAGACATTCTTCCTCCTCTCTTCCCACTGCAGATGCACCTGCGGCTGTGATTGTGAATGATAGTAACTATTCTAGTGAATCTGTTGTATTCTGTGCCTTTTCCTTGAGAGTGGTTTTACTAAATATATATATATATATTTTTTTTTCTTTTGCTTCTGTCATCACTCTCTACTTA
Source organism: Ursus maritimus (assembly GCF_017311325.1). Lineage (NCBI taxonomy): Eukaryota > Metazoa > Chordata > Mammalia > Carnivora > Ursidae > Ursus > Ursus maritimus. The sequence continues at coordinate 21,679,181 of NW_024426552.1, forward strand.
TACAGATGAAATGCTTTCCCCATCATCCAAACCTGTTCTATTCATTTGCCATTCATGATGGAACCACAGCTGCCTGTTTTTTAATGGTGCTTTGTATCCCTAAGGATCTTTAGGTTTGCAATCCATGAAACCTAGGGCTGAAATAACCTCCTACCATTTCCTAAAAACCTAGTAGTTATGAGTACCTGAGGACTTGAGGATATTTATTTCTACATCTTTGTATTCTCCCATAGCATTCATGTCTTTATTTCCCCAACTATTCATCAAGATGCAATTTAAGCCAAGCAATGCATGCGGTCAATTAATGCTTGGTGTTTGACATGCATTCCTTTATTTTCTATTAATTCCAGCCACCGTTTTGTGCATTATGACATGCTTGGTGTTCTGTTGGGTTATCCAGTCACTTCTGGTCCTACTTAAGAGTTGAAAGGGCAGATTGCTAAAATTGGCCTTTTTAATTCCAGTTCTCTGTTTGAGAATGTTTGACTCCATTCAGTATTATTCCTAAAAGCATTTTACTTTTTTTTTTTTGGAAGTGTGTCTTTCTCAAAATTAAATTTTTATTTAAATTTAGGAGACACAGCATATTTTGGTGAAAGCAAAATTGTGAACTAATATTTTGATTTTGCACATTGAAATCTCTGTAGTGGAAGATAGTAGAATAGCACCACAATTAGTTGTTTACTGACTTTGGGGAATTAGAAAGCATGAAGGTAGCCAAACAGGAATTATTAAAGCAAGAAAACCTTTCAGCCCTGGACACAACTACAAGACTCTCAGGAAAAATTTTCTACAACGTGTAAATGATAAATAAGATTACTAGGTTTCCTTTCACTGCAGTTTTCGACATTGTCGAATGGTCCTTCAAGGATTATTGAATTTTTTCTGTATTTTCACCTTTGATTGCCCTTCTATTGAATAGATAATTTTATGACTCTGTAAGGGTGGAAGTTAAATTGTAGAAAATGGATGGAAATGCAAATACTTCTTATCCATTGCAATGTGTACAATATTTTTTAGTGGACATGCAATTAACTTCTGCTCTGTAGAAAATATGACCCCAATTATTGCATTTGCATTTTCTTTCCCTATACAATATGAACCAATTTTGCAACTTTCAACAAATTTGTTTTGGAATATATAGATATGGCTGTTCTTCAAATTTCTCTTTGAACTGATTTTCACATATTCCTAGTTTCCACATGAATTAATGAGTTAAAACATTCGATACATGTTAATTTTGTATTTGTATGAAAACCATACTTCACCTTCTTAAAATTATAGTTTAGCAGCACTACTAAGTCACAAATAAGTCACAGATAAGTTTTCTTGACCCTTCCCTCACAGGCTTTGATCCACAAAAACATGGTTTAGAAGGTAAGCATTCCTCAAAGGAAAGAATTCTAAAGATTTTATTTATTTATTTGACAGAGAGAGAGGGAGAGAGAGTACAAGAAGGGGGAGCAGCAGGCGGAGGGAGAAGCAGACTCTCCGCTGAGCAGAAAGCCTGATGCAGGGCTCAATCCAAGACCCTGGGATCATGACCCGAGGCGAAGCCAGGCGCTTAACCAACTGAGCCACCCAGGTGCCTCGGAGTAAAGAGCTGTAGACCACTACTTCAAATGAACCGTGGGATCTCTGCATGAAGTTGTTAAAGTAGGAGCACTAGAGCTACTTCTGTCTCAGAAGCAGGAGGGAATCAAGCTTAGCTCTTTGCTTTTCCCATTGTTCACTGATCAGGAAGGAGACTTTGATCCACTGAGTCTGGGGTCTGTGTCATTTATTAACATTTAATGGTAACTTATGAGTCTCAATTGGTTATAATCATATATAACAAAATGTAAAATACAGTTTTGATATCTCTTAGACAAGTTCTGTTCTCAATGGAAAAGTTCATTTTTACATCTTTAGGGAAAATATCCATCTGAAGTCAAAATTCACATTGGAAATACAAATTTTAAGATTTTTCAAATAAATTTTTTAAGTTTTTTTTAAACTGTGCTATCCTTAGATTTCAATAATAATGCATTTTGTCCATAATTCCCATTTTGTTCTTTTGTCCAACTGCAGAGTTAGAGAAGTCTTAATTTATTTTTCTTTTGTTTATAGTAGCTATTCTTTATTATATCTATTTGGAGGATCTATCTTTGAATTTCAAAAATTAGAATTGTCATTTTTCAGTACTTGATATCTTGAATGATTCATTTTCCATATAATTAGTTTCCTGCAAAGATCAAATCTCTTCTGAACTAAGTTCATTTTTAACAGACTCCTAGAATATATTCATCTCTTTGAAATAACATTTATGAAATAGCATCAGGATAACTAACTTATTAAAGCTCTTCATATTTTGAAGAAATCCAAAAATATTCTCCAACTTGTACCAAAAAGAAACACTAGAGAGCCTTTTCATTTATTAACAACTTTGGGGAAAATGGAAATATGAGAGTCAATAAGCAATATTCACATTTTAATATCAAATGTGTTTTGAGTGCTTTAAAAATGAACATTGTACCTAATATCACATTTATTTTGGGTTTTAGTATAGCCAGACTCTGAATAGACATAACTTTCAAACATTGTACATAGATGATTAAGTCCTAGAAATCTGTACAGCGTAATGCCAGTAGTTAACAAATTGTATTCTCTACTTATACATTTGTTAAGAGGGTGGATCTTACATGTTTTTAATCACAAAAAAATTAACATTTATAGGTGATAGATATGTTTGTAGCATTGATTGTAGTGATGCTTTCACAGAAATATACTTATCCCCAAACTCATCAGGTTGTGGACAGTAAATACAATACATACACCTTTTTGTTTGTCAATCATAACTCAGCAAAGTGGTTTTAAAAAAAGCACTGCACATAGAAATGAATTGTTAGAAATTATTATAGATAAGCAGGCATGGAAATATACAGTTTTAAATTTCACACTAGTTTGATGAAAGCAAACTTAATAATAAATACAAATCATGGACTGAAAAATTTTCTATTTGTTTCCATGGAAATTTTACTAGTACATAAAAATTTGACATTTCAACCATATCAACAAAAATGTTGAAGAACCAAACTGAAAATTAAGAACAGAGATACGTGTGCCTTCAAATACACATAGCTTGTTTAAATATTAAAGAAAACATTTTCAGCTGTCCAATATTAATAGATGGTTAAAAACATATTTCTCATTCATTCATCTAGTCAACAACATGTCATTATTAAACCAATAAATGAACCATAGTAAGATGAGACTCATAATTTTCCATGTTCATTTGTTTACCGAAAAATAATTATCACTTATGGCACCTGAACATTCCCAAGATTATATGCTATCCCATTTAATGCCATAATTCTGTATGACTAATTCTATAGAATTTTAAATTTTCCAATGATATTATTAATAATAATAGTAATGATAATGCATTTTATATGGATAGGGTTTAAATCTACAGAATTTTTAATTTTTTTAACTTTTTTTTAAGATTATTTATTTATTTATTCGACAGAGATAGAGACAGCCAGCGAGAGAGGGAACACAAGCAGGGGGAGTGGGAGAGGAAGAAGCAGGCTCCCAGCAGAGGAGCCTGATGTGGGGGTCGATCCCATAACGCCGGGATCACTCCCTGAGCCGAAGACAGACGCTTAACCGCTGTGCCACCCAGGTGCCCCGTAAATCTACAGAATTTTTTAAATATGATTTTAAAGACCATGAAATATGGTCCTAGTAACTAGTTCTTTTGTTGGCATACAAATCACCAGTGCAGATGTGAATTAAACTTGTAACATACTGTTAAATTATCAAATGGATTTGAATTGGGCAGTAATAAGTCTGTACTTTGAAACTCTAGATACTGCAAAATTTTATGTTCTCTGCCAGTTCTAGTTACCTTTCTGGAGATAATGATGCTTTTGTGTCTTTCATGAGCTAGAGACTACTTTAAAATACATGCGGAAAAGCCACTCAGGGACCATGGCCATACAATTGAGTTGGAGTAAAATTACTCACCCACCTTTCACAGTGCCCTCTTACTCCACATTAAACACTCAGCTCAGGCTTTACAGATCTCTTCGATTATGTGCATGGAAAAGGCAGTGAGCTATCTTTTCTATTTTAAAACAAACTTTTTAAGTAACAGTACTACAAGAAGTAGGAACTGGGGCTGAAGATGAATTCCTACTTACAGAGGAGAGCATGGGTATCCTTTCTCAACTATTTCATCAATATCTTGGAGTTTTCACTAAACATATCTATCTTTTAGTTTTATTTTCTTATCTTAGCTGGTCCAACAAGTTTTTAGCCTTAACATCCAATTCAACGGTTCTTCTAATTTTTCATACTTTTGCAATTTTCTACTATGTTGACATATCAGGGACTTCTTCTGTAGTTCTAAAATTCATGAAACACTAAAAACTAAAATATTTTTAATAACTCATTTGGAAGCAAAACCTGACCTGACTGACATGAATTTAATGGGGTTTATTTATTGTGAATATTTATTTGTTTTGCTTCAGAATAATATATTGTGAGACACTGTCTTGTAACCTGCTGATGAATGCTACAAAATATACCATATATACATTCTAATAACTTTAAGGTCTGCAAATTCAATATTCTGTACACACATGGTCCTAACAGTTTGGATGAAAGTTTATGGAACTTTACTGTTTATCCCCTAACTTTTTATCTCCATAATTACTTAAGCTAAAAATCTTTACCTTTCTTCTCTCATGAGTCTGTTTTTACTGATTACACTTTCTGTGTCCCCACTGGCATCATCTCCTGCAATGGCTCTACTTCTGGTGGCTGCTGCAACATAGCTAACACAGAACTTAGTGGTTTAAAGCAGCAATCACTTAACATCATGCATATATGTGCAAGTTGGCCATGCGCTCAGTGGACCCTCCCTGGTCTCTGCTCCCCATGGAATTCTGCGAGCAGGCTGAGGATGCACAGATTGTGCCCGCAGTGAATGGAGCAACTCCGTTTCCAGGTGCTTCCTCTTCCTCCTGGAACCAGCAGGTGAGCTGCCTATGTTCTTTTCATGGTGAGGCAGAGCTTCCAAAGAGCAAAGAATTACAGAAAAACTAGAAAGATGGAGGAAGTGGGAATAGGGAGGAGAAGAAAGTAGAAATTACAGGAGCCAATGACTGGATCTGATAGATTTTTTTAATGCTAAATTTCTGCTATTTTGGTCCCTCCCATCTACCATTATATCCCTTTGAGTATAGAGATCATAATGGCTTATGGCCTCATGTTATGAGATTATAAGCAGTGCAAATTGGAACGTAAATAAAAACGGAAGAATAAACTATCCTATTTCATTATAACCAACCCCTACCTTTGGAAATTAAGAAATAATGAGATTTTTACCACCTAACAAAATATTTCCCAACATGACCATTGTGAAGATTACATATGGAAAATACATTTTTCTTTAAAATACTTACAAGAAGTAAACAAGTATTGATTGCTTTCTGAGAGTTAACTGTATATAGCATACAAATTTGATTTAAGAACACAGTTATTGAATATATGAGAAAAAAAAACCCTTGGGGCGCCCAGGTGGTTCAGTCAGTCAGGTGAGCCTCCAACCCTTTTCTTCGGCTGAGGCCATGATATCAGGGTCTTGAGACTGAGCCCCCAGCCAGGCTCTGCACTGGGCTTGGAACCTGCTTGGGATTCCTTCTCTCCCTCTTCCTCTGTTCTCGCCTCCACTCACACGTGAACACACACTCACCCTCTCTCTACCGCTTAAAAAATATATATATTATAAAAAATTCCCTCTATTTTAAATGAATTTAAATGTTTTATTTACATAAATGCTACTCAACAATTAGAAACTTTTCACAGGTCTGTGAGATTCAATCTTTGTTTTGGAAGTGCAAAGCAATAAACACTTTCAATTAGAATTATTCCGAAACTGTAGGTAACAAAGTTATTTGGCATGAAAAAATTTGGTGTGGTTTCAAGTGATAGAAGAGTTGCTTTTTCAGGTTTTTAAAAAATAAAGTTTAATTTTAATTCACTGGATTTCAAAACTTGTATTTCTTTAAATGCAATTCCCTAACCCATCAATTTGGAACAATTGTTAAAAGTGCAGATATCTGCCCCATCTTTTTTCCAACCCTATTGAGGGTAGGATTTTAATGGCGGGGGCCAGAAGTCTTCATATTCAAGGGAATTTTGGAAATTCTTAATTGCATTAATGTTAGAGCATTCTGAAAGCTCTATAATGCAAAGTATTTTTGCTTAATGCTACTTAGTTGCTGGCTGAAGTAAATGCATCACTAGTGTTTCAACATAAAACAAATGCTGATTGAATCAAGGAAAGAATGCATAATGATTTATCTTTATGAAAATTACCTTTCTCCAAATATATTTATAATTGTAATAGGAATAAAATGAAAATTAAGTAATCAATTCTACCATCATTATACACTGCAGCTGTGTCTACAAAAGTTGTCAGTCATTCAGGAGTTTTGTTTTAGGTGAGAGCAGCTAGTCCATTTTTGGCCAACATATAAAGATGTTAAGGGGTGCCTGGGTGGCTCAGTCAGTTAAGCACCCAAGTTATGATTTTGACTGAGGTCATGATCTCAGGGTCATGAGATTGAGCCCCAAGTTGGGCTCCATGCTGAGTGTGGAGTCTGCTTAAGATTCTCTCCCTCTCCTTCTCCCTCTGTCCCTCCCCACCTACCGCATTCTCCCTCTTTCTCTTAAAAAAAAAAAAAAAGACATTAAGAATTATGTAAGGAAAAGAATATTCTTTCTATATGAATATTTTTTTACGTTATAGATAAAGCTTCTCCATAGCAAAAAAAAGGAAGGAAAACTGGCTGACTTTTCAGTAATTAAATTGGCACTTCTGATAGTTTTCTTTGTAATGTAAAATTATAGTATTAATTCAGAGAAGCATCAGGTGTTCAAGCCTCTGATCTGGAACAGTAGGTAAGATTTAAAATGCAGTTAGGTAATTGTGCAGATATTTTTCATTTAGGACACATGGATTAGTCATTTCCACAAAATGGCAAAATAATTAAGAATAATTGTATAAAGACAATTTTATAAAAATGGGCTTAACATAGAGTATAGCCTTGGGGGCTACTATAAATAATGGGTCTGCTGTTAGGTTAATCACAGTGAAACATGACCATCAATTTTTGTTTTCACCATCTTTTCAGAAGAAAATCACGAGTAATCCTTTTTCCTAATTAATTTCCCTTCTTATTTTCTTTTCCACTTGAAACAGCAAAAATTGCTACCAGAAAACCTGTAATAATTGTCAAATTTGATATTAAAATTTTATTATGAACATTTTTTTGTTTGCAAATGTTATTACACCATAGACATACGTGTGCATGTTTGAATCATTTTCTATTAGAAACACCACTAAAATATTTATGAATTAAAAAAATATATCCGTATCAGTCATTGTGAAATAATGTATATAAAATTAAAGGGCCTATTTTCTGGTATGAATTGTAAGACTGATGGATGTGTGAATGAGTATTTACTATTACCTTTCCACAGTAACATCCTTTTCCCTTAATTGAAGGCCTGAGTCTACAAAAATCTGGAACAGACCCAATTGCCAGTGAAATGAGGAAACAAAGAAAGGCACAAGAGCTCAGGGAATGTGTTTAAGGTTCCAGCACAGCTCCGATCCCTCAGAAAGCATTCCGTGACCTGGAAATTTGGTTTCACTTACATTGTGCTTATTCTGCAGAAGCTAAAAGTGAAAAATAGTAAAGACAATTTGAGGGCACCTGCTTGGCTCAGTTGGTTAAGTGTCTGCCTACAGCTCAGGTAATGACAGCAAGGTCGGTGGGGGGGGGGCGGGAATCTAGTCCCACATCAGGCTCCCTGCTCAGCAGGGAGTCTGCCTCTCCCTCTCCCTCTGCCCTTCTCCCCTGCTCATGCACACTCCCTCTGTCTTGCTCTCAAATAAATAAATAAAACCTTAAAAAAAATTGAGATGTAACTAAAGAAGTTTATTAACTTTTCAAATATCTTATTTTTTCTGTAACTTAATTTTTGAAAATTTAATTTTTAGAAAAGACATTATTATTCACTATAGTGTTTTCCTCTGGCTTCTAGGGTATATAAAAAACTGAACAATACACTGAGAGTTAGCATCTAGAGATGCTAACACCTTCACAAATGCACAGCGATGGGAGGAGGAAATACCTATCATCCAGCATGTGACGTCTTCTTGTCTCATTTGAGAAACTGGGATGTGGTGGTCACCATTTGTGAGTCTCTTCATCATAACTAACAGTTTGGTGCAAAATCTCAGAGATTCCAATTTATTTCTTTAGGATATAGATCAGCAAATATGGACAAGGAAAGATGATTTTAACAACTTGGCAAATCTTCTTATGTTTTAAATTTTATCATGTCAATTATTTATTTCCTACTTTTTCACAATGATAAACAAAAATACTCAATTAAATCAATCTGGACACTTCTTTCCTTCAATACCAGCAAATAGCAGCTGGAAGTCTTGGGCCTAAAAAACACCAAGAATTGGGCAACAGCAGCTTTCAGGGGGAAATGGCAAACAGCTGAGACTTCACAGCCCCTGCAAAGACAGTATGAATCTATAGGCAGCAGCTTGAGCTCCAGAGAGGCAGTGGGCCCAAGGAGGCCCTTCCTAGTGCCCTGTGAACTCTCTCTGCCATTCTGGACAGGTGCCCAGGACTCAAACCCTTTCTCTCTCTCTAGCAAGCAAATGATTGAGAATAGTTTTACAGTACAGAAAACCATTAAAAGGAGGGAGGGAGGGAGGGAGGGAGGGAGGGAGGGAGGGAAGGAAGGGAGGGAGGGAGGAAGGGGAACACCAATGTCATAATTAGTCATAAATGTCTTGTGGTCAGTGTGTTAGGACTCAGGAGGTGCAAGCTCCTTGCTCTCAGGGTAAGCCACTTTGTTTTTTTGTGACTCAATTTTCTCATTTTAACTGAGACAACTAGATTATCTCTGCACCTTTTGAATTTGAGTATTCTCTATCATCCTTCAGTTCTAGTGTCAACACTGGACTTCCCTATGTAGCTGCAAGGACAATGGATCAACTCACTTTAGCTGTCAGTTCCTTCCTCTATAATAATGGTTGAGTTAATAGTTACCAAGCCTGTCAGATGACCAGAATCACTTGAGGTAGTAGTTAGAAATACTGATTTCTTGGCCCCGGCTATATCTGATTCAGTCTTCTAGAAGTCAGGAAAGCTTGAGATTTTCAACTTTTTGGGTGGGTATGAATTCTAGTCTCCACATAGCAATATCAGCGTCCACTGGAGGAGATATTCATTTTAAACATACATCCATGATATTCACCTCAGATCTACTCAGTCTTGATCTCCTGAAGTGATACCAAAACGTCTATCTTTAACAAATGTTCCAAGTAATTACAAGAGGAATTCAGAAATAGCAACCTCTAGGTTAGATGCCTTCCTATAATATCTACCCATAAGGTAATCTAGCAAAAGGTTACAATCTAGCAAAAAGATAATTTCCAGAGTACTCAATGTTGTGATATTTTGGATTGGCATTGGTCTCTAGTAAATAAGGGTGGATCTCTCAGAGATACACAAGTCTTTTCTTTCATCTGGCTAACACCAGGTACTCCTAACTTGATCCTTTTCTCCTCTCCAGCTGCTTATAGAAGAAACATTTAAGGTGGGCATGAGGGGAAAAAAGAATGCCTTGAATTATGTGAGGCCAATCAGGTGGTTATTATTATGGTTCCACATATTTCTGGTTATCCTTCTGGAACATAATAGGATTGCATTTTCCTACTCTCATGAAATCAGGTATGGCTGCAAGATTTGTTTTAGACAATGTAATAAGAAGTCATGTGTGCTTATTTTCTATACTGTTTTAGGGTCAGCATTCTTTTGAATTCTGTCAGAAAGAAGGTGACAAGCCAAGGCTAATACTTCTTGTCATCATTACTGCATAATATTATTGTGGGCTTCTCTAGAGAAGGAACTTTTCTCATGAACGTTCAGAATTCTTGGACCTTAGGTCTCTAACACAGCACGTGGAAATATCTTCATGGATTTCCGTCATCATACACATATTGACTGCTGACAAATTTAGCCCAATGAAGTTGTAAGAATACACAAACACACAGAGAAAAATATTTATATAGTGCCTCCAACTGTCCGGATTTGTCCTCCATGAGAAATTACCGTGAGTATGAGATAGAATATGGAAATTTTCTCTTCTCTCTGTTATTTATTTAGGCCTCATGACATAAAATATTTATGGAGTGCCACATTTTCTAGCTACTTGAGATCATTGTTGAACCAAATAAAGATTCCCTGCCTTGGGGAGCTTATGTTCTAGTTGAAAGAAACACAAAATAAATAGTAAACCTAATAAATAAGTAAATTGTGTAACTTAGTATAATTGACAAGTGCTATTGAAAATGGGGAAAGTGGAGTAGAATGAGAAGAGATCTGAAGCAAGGTAGTGTCATTGGAGAGCAAGTTAGGGCATTAAATTAGTTATTTAGGAGGACCCGTTTGAGAAAGTGTGATCTGAAGAAAGACATGAAGGAGGTGGGGGGATTAGCTAATAACATATTTCCATATAGAGGAAAATTTTTTTTGTAGTTTCAAGTTTTTATTTAAATGCCAGTTAGTTAACGAACATATGCTGTAATATTAATTTCAGGAGTAGAATTAAGTGATTCATCCCTTACTTATAAAACCCAGGGCTCATCACAACAAGTGCACTCCTTAATCCCCATCATCCATTTAACCCATCCCCTGCCCACCTCCCCTCCAGCAACCCTCAGTTTGTTCTCTGTACTGGAGTCTGCTTCTTGGTTTGCTTCTCTCTCTTTTTATTCCCCTATGTTCATCTACTTCATTTCTTAAATTCCACATATGAGTTTAACCTTATGGTATTTGTCTTTCTCTGACTGACTTTTTTCACTTAGCATAATTCCCTCTATTTCCATCCATGTCATTGCAAATGGCAAGATTTCATTCTTTTAGATAGAAAAGTATTATTCAGCACACACACACACACACACACACACACACACACACACACACACACACACACATTATGCATTCTTTGTCCATTCGTCAGTCAATGGACACTTGGGCTCTTTCCATAATTTGGCTATTGTTGATAATGCTGCTATAAACATCGGGGTGCATGTGTCCCTTCGAATCAGTATTTTTGTATTTTTTGGGTAAATACCTAATAGTGTAATTGCTGGGTCCTAGGGTAGTTCTATTTTTAACTTTCTGAGGAACCTCCATACTGTTTTCCAGAGTGGCTGCCTCAGTTTGCATTCCCACCAACAGTGTAAGAAGGTTCCCTTTCTCCACATCCTTGCCAACACCTGTTTTTTCCTGACTTGTTAATTTTAGCCATTCTGACCCATGTGAGGTGCTATCTCATTGTAGTTTTGATTTGTATTTCCCTGATGATGAGTGATCTTTTCATGTGTCTGTTGGCTGTTTGTATGTCTTCTTAAGAAAAATATCTATTCATGTCTTCTGCCCATTTTTAATTGGATTATTCATTCTTTGGTTGTTTCATTTTATAAGTTCTTTATGTAGTTTGAATACTAACCCTTTATCAGATATGCCATTTGCAAATATCTTGTCTCATTCCAAAGGTTGTCTTTTAGTTTTGCTGACTGGTTCCTCTTTGCTTTTGTCGCCTTTGCCTCCAAACATAAATGAAATAGAAATAGATATGATTTGAAGTGGTACCAAAATTTTTAAGCTCAAATTATCCCACTGCCCTCAAACTGATAAATAACCCAAACAAGTGGTCATGTGAAGGTCAAAGGGCACTGACTTGAGACACATTCCCATCAAAAACAGCTCCTGGCCAGATTTATTTTGCTATGGTGTCAACATATCCAGCAGTCTTCTCTTTCTCTCTCTTTTTTAACATACTTCATTTTCTTATTTTTATACATATTTTTAAATTTTAATTCCAGTATAATTAATTAATATAAGGTGTTATATTAGTGTTGGTGTACAATATAGTGATTCAACAATTCTATTCATTACTCAGTGCTCATTACTGTAAGTATACTCTTAATCCCCTTCACCTGGTTCACAAATGGTGTTGGGAAAACTGGACAACTCCATGCAAAAGAATGAAACTAGACAACTTTCTGATACCACAATCGAAAATAAATGTGAAATGAATTAAGGACTTAAATGTGAGATCTGAAACCATAAAAATCCTAGAAGAGAGCACAGGCAGTAATTTCTCTGACATTGGCCCTAGCAACATTTTTTAGATATGTTTCCTGAGGCAAGGGAAACAAAAGCAAAAATAAACTATTCAGAATACCGTGGTCTTCTCTTAAAACCTAATGAGCTGGGAAAAGGACTCTCATACTGGGCTTTCCCCCTTCAGTCCTGGTGAATGGTCAACTGTGGAACCAGGGCCCCTGACCCCTGGCCAGGCCCAGCTCCTGCCCCCAGAAGAGGTGGCTCCCATAGATCTCCCTTGAAAGAAAAGAGAAATTTGCAGGAGTTCCTGCTTTAGTTCTTGCTGCCTCCCACAAGGACAGAACTCTGCCAACAGCTCCCTGAAGGTGGTACACATGTGGTGGGTTTCCATGTGTCTACAGTGGGTGGCATGCTTCCACAGGGGCCATGTGGCTCCAGTGAGAACAAGTGGAGAGCAGAAGGGGAAGGGGAAGCCCACCTCTACCTCCTAACACAGGATGAATCTGCTGGGGGCATCACATCTTCTACCAAGGCCTCCAGGAAGCCAGACAGAGCTAGGCAGTAAAATTCAAAAATATCATATATATATATGTATGTATATATACATATATATACATATATATATACATATATATATGTATATATATGTATATATATATGATATTTTTTATATTACGTGTATGTGTGTATTCCCAAGAAACCCTTGTACATACACATACAGAGACATAGACAAGAATGTCCACTGCAAATTGTTCATTATAGCAAAATGTTAGAAGTCTCCTAAATGTCCATCAACAGAGGATTCTAACAATGGCCTTAAAGATGGAACTTATGGAAATACGGGCAAAAGGTATCTGTCATGGGGATAAGAAACAAAGTAATCGACACACAAATCTAGGAGAATATAAGCATGTCTTAGAAAGAATTCATGTCAGGTAGAGTGTGGGATTTATAAAGGATATAACATGTGATATATCCATAAAAGGCTGATTAACATCAAATCATGGAAGGTTTTGCATAACATATCAAGAAATGCATACTTTTGTCTACAGACCATCTATAATAAAAGCGTTGAGTCTAAAACACAACCATAGACAATAAGAAGACATATAAATGTACACCTTATGAGGCGCCTGTGTGGCTCAGTGGGTTGAGTATCGGACTCTTGGTTTTCACTCAGGTCATGATCTCATGGGTTGTGGTATTGAGCTCGGCACACTCATCAGGGAGTCTGCTTGCAGATTCTCTCCCTCTGCCCCTCCCCCACCTCAAATAAATAAATCTTTAAAAAAAAAAAAGTATGTCTTAAAGCAAAAAGACCCATAACAAACATTGGTGAACAAGCACTTTTGCAATGTAGTATCACATTAACAGCAAGAGTATATAATGAAGGAGGAATTATTGTTTAGTAAGAACTAAATCATATTGCAAGTCTTATGCAATAATCTACAAGGTAGAAGAAATGAAAATAATTTTAAAGGAACACATGGCAACATGGTTGATGAGCAAATAGTTCGTGGTTGAAGAGTAATGGCTAAAGTCCTGGGGCTGCTGACTATGTCATTATCACATTGTTCCTGGTCTGACGGACTTGGGTCTGTAGCTCAGTCATCCCCTGCTTAGAAAGAAGTAACGTGTTTCAAATCAGAGACATCTGCTGAAATCATGAATACCTTGTTTACCAAACTCAGTAATAGGAAAAGCCCGCTGTAGCTCAGCTGTTATTGTGCTGCCATAATTAGAAAATAATATCTGAATTCATGGGAAATCAAGAAAACAAGGACAGCATGAAATATCAAAATAGAAAGCTTCAATAAAGAGTGATTTCAAGCATAATTGTTCTAGTCCTCTCTCTTTTATTCAAATAAGTAACAAAAGGGTCATAATCAGAGAGGTGGATACACTTTTTATTTTCTTAGGAACAAAAAGTTTAGAGCTGACTGAAAATATTATGCCAACAGTAAGCTTCACCAAAACAATATTAAACATTGGGAAACATCTGCTAACATATTTCCCAATACATTTTTAAAATATTTTCTTTGACATTTAGCCAAATATGTCTTTCTCTCATTTGCTATTTTTTGCAAGGTAGGTCAGAGCCAATATTCATATAATCAACAAATACATCCCCATATGATTTTTAAAGGGCTATGTTTCCTGAGTGGAAAGTAATGTGAAGTCAATAGCATTACACATGACTTAAGAAGGTATGAACCACTATCACGACTATTGTTGAAAGTCATTTATTAAGCTCCCATGTGTGCAGCTGCTCTCCTGTGCATTGCATAAAGTGAATTGGCATCCATATTTGACAACTGAAGACGAATACCTGTAAAACAAACAAACAAACAAAAGAGGCAACTCTCTTTGGCAGAAATACATATAAAGGCAATGAGGCTAACCTTTTTTGAAACTCAATTTCTTTATACATTTAATAACATTGAATCCTCACCGTCTTCTAATGTGTTTGGTTTCACTGTCCTTCTTGTCAAGGTGGAAAAACATCAGCTTGCACAACTGTAACATACAGCCAATGTAGGTAGTGGAAGATTCAAATCCAGACCTCTCTGACACAAAACTTCGGCACTTTACATCAATGTCAAAGCATAACAGTCCAGACATGCTTAACCCTATGTATACCTTTTAGTCTTTGGTCTTGGACACTAATCATTCAGCTGTTCCCTCTTTTGGGACTTTGAACAGGGAGCTTTCCAGATCCATTTCCTCCCTTCAACCATCTTACATTCCTGGGATGTTGGTTCCACGTGCAGATTCGTAATGAAAAAGCCAGAAATTTGCATACAGTCGATACAGAGCAGGACAAGCAACCTGGCAGGTTCAAGCACCAGCGGGTAACTAATGCAGGTGACCTATTAACCAAACTTAGGAAAACACTGTTTTTTTCTCAGGAGCCTTCTCTGATCTCTCAAGCGTAGCAAAGGTGTTCCTCTTGTATTCTCGTTTGTCCTTCTGTTTGTTTATTTTTATTGCTCACCTCACTAGTATTGTGATTGTCCATTGACTTACCAATTCTCTTGAGCAGACTTAAATATGCTTTAGGCAAAGAATTATGTTATTAGTCTTTGCCTACCCTGCACCCAACTCCCTTCTTGGGATATGGTAGATGCTGAGTAAGTGAATAAATGACTGAATGCATGAATGATAAATGCCATTTACAAATGCCATCGATAAACAACTGGCTGACTACTGAACAAATGTTTCTAACAATTTTATCAATTTGCTTCTTTGTTATAAAGAATAGAATCAGTTTTCACTGGTTGAAGCAGAAATATAATTAATTAAAAGTATGTTAGGTGGCATATAGAATCATTATGAGATCTAGAAAAACAGGACTGAGGCTATGCTTCTAAGAAAAGAAAGTGAAAGAAAGCAAAAAAAAAAAAAAAGTTCTATGAAGACACTGTTGTTGTTGTTGTTGTTGTTGCCACTGCTTTCACCTTCACTTAATGCAAGGAAATTTACCACTCTGCAAACAAAACTGCCCCACACAGATGTTACCTCTGGCTCAAGAATTGACCTTGAACCACTGCTGTCCCCCAACACCAGACACCTCTACGTGGCTTACTCCAGCAAAGGATAGCTTGAGGCAGATCTGCGCTTTCACGCTTCTCACTTAAGGTCTCACATGGGGACATCTGATCGGGGAAACACAGGTTGCATGCCCACATCCTGGCCGTAAGGAAAGCTGAGACTTTGACTTATTTCACTTCTCTGTTGAATAACATGGGAGTTTAGCCAAATATAAGAAGGCTAATCAAAAGATGACAGGTGATGACACATATCCACTCTACCAGTCAAGTCTTTTTCTGCACCTATCATGTGTAAGACATCGAGCCAGACTGGGGATGGGTAGAGTTATCTTCTTTACATTAAAAAAGCTTAGGATTCACTCAGTTTCATAATTACAATGGCTTTAATGTGGTCTTCATGGTGCTGAATTTTTAGAACACCTATACGTTACTGAATTGACACATTTGGATAACCATAAGAGAAAGTATATCCTCCAAAACTTTTTGATTAACTTTAGGAAATAAATTTGAGTGGCACATTGGTATATAAGGGTAAAGCTCTTTCTTGTCTCCTGATAGTATTCATAAAAAGGTGAAAATAAAAACTTGGAAAGACTGACAATAAAATTTTATTGCTAGAATGAACTTATTGGTATGGAAATGAAAGTCAGGTGAAAGTTATTTAAAATGAGGAAAAGTGGAACACCAGATCTTAACAAGAACAAGACAATGCCTCAAACCTGACACACGGAGCATGCAAAGCATCCTCAGAGCATGGCTGAATTAATTTTCAAAATGCAGCCAAAGCAATGATGCACAATTTCTTACATTATACTTTAGTTCATACACACACTGATATATATTATACATTAAATTGATGTGGAATACATTCCTAAATATTCATGCCTGTTTTTCATGAATTCATTCAAGAAAGAAGATTCATTGATTTGCTGAGTTCAATATTTTTCTAATATTTTTATTGGAGTAAAATATATATAACAAATTTACCACTTCAGCCATTTTTATGTATAAAGTTCAGTAGACTTTCACATTGTTGCAAAGTATTGCCACTAACCATCTCCAGAAATTTTTCATCTCCCCCAACTGAAATTCTGTGCCTTTTGAACACTGACTTCCTATTCCCTCCTTCCCTCAGACCCTGGAAACCACCATTCTACTTTCAGTCTCTGAATTTGACTACTTTAGATACCTCATATAAATGGAATCATACAGTTGTCATTTTGTGACTGGCTTGTTTCACTTAGCCTAAATTCTTCATCTGCAAGTTTTTCCATGTCATAGCATGTTTCTTGAGTTGAATGCTCCTTAAATATGTCCATCCCACTTTTCCTAGGAATCCTGGAAATATTCAAGATAGAAGACATGCTTTCAACAAAGCTGCAGGTCATGCTTGACATATATATGTTTTCTGAACTCCCATATGCAACCAATCACATTGACTGATTATTATTGTATTATTTTATCCCCCAAATAATCAAAAACTATGTTTACTTCATTGCATCTTCATTGGTCCCACAGGAGTACTAGTCAATAAAATCTCTTCACTCTGCTACTCTGATAACTTGTCTACCTTGTTTCTCCATTTCTATTCTTCTAAACCATCTCCATATAACAATCATGGTGATATTTCAAAAACAAATTAGATCATATCATTCTTCAACTTAAAATCTGTCTAAAGGATTCTCAATCTTCTTAGACAAGCTGTTATTGAAGGCTCTATATGACCTAGCTTCTCCCACCTTCCCAAAAGTTAGCACTTGGCACTCATTCACTCACTTCCCTCTAGCAGCCCCTCAGAGCTCCAAGCTCTCACCCATGTCTCAGCTTCACTCTTCCATTTCCTTGGCATGCTCATCCTGCAATTCTCTCTCAATCTAGCCTTCTCTTTGTTTCTTTACAGAGCATCTGGATATTCTTTTCACCAAAACATTGACTACAATTTCAAATTTCATACTTGTATGTCTATTTGTTGAAACTATGCATCTCCCACTGGAGTGTAACCTCCATGAACCAGGCACCATGTTGGTTTGTATACTACCATAAAGCCAGGACTTGGCATGGTCCCTGGAACACAGTAGGCACTGTGTGAAGATTAAATGGATGAAGGAGTGACAGTATGTGATAAAGTTGAAGAATAATTTTTCTCTAACATGTATATCTGACCATGAGTAGGTAAGATCACATATAGTTACTGAGAGTTCCAGAGTCACCTCAGGCTATAAATTCCTTCAACTTACTTATTTGAGAAACCAAGCGATGTATATACTTCATGATCATCCTTAAAGTTATTTATATCCACATGCAATGACTTCCTCCCTATGCAAAGTTGCTACCATTGAAAATCAGGTTTAGAAGCTTCCATAACTCTCTTTGATGCCTTAAAGCAAAATTATGAGTCAAATAAATAACCTGGTGCTCAAGGATAAAAAGAAGAAGAAAGGAGGGGATAATACAAAAATTCATATTTTAAAAAAATCAGATAAAATCAAATTTGTTTTGTTCAAAAAAGGACAATGCTTTTGAAGTAAGAATTTGGCTCTAATCTTGACTCTTAACTACTTTGTGAAATTTAATACATTAATTCTTTGCATTTTGCTGTCTTTAATATGAAATGAAATACTTTTTCTGAAGCTACCTCCCTGGATTGTTGACATCATTAAAACAAAAATGGCATGTTATGCACTTGAAAGGGTTTTACAAATATATTATGATAGTGTGTCTGTGTAGATATGGTTAAGTGCCGAATTCTTATACAATGGTAACACATGTAACATATACATAAAGCAAATCATAATTGCTTTATGGCTAACAGGTAGGAAACATAAAGAAAGAGATTTTTAGAAGAGTAACATTGTCAAATAATGGAATCCTTACAGGTTTGTTAAAGAGATAAATCAGTCAATTCATTGAATTTGCTATTGAATTATTCCAGAGAAAATAGCTGAGAGCAATGGCCACATTGTGTTTGACACGCTCTATTTCACAATATAATTCCCAGTTTTCCACTTCTACTGAGAGTTATGCGAACTGTTTTTCATTAAAACCATGGCATATTTTGATTTTCCACTTCAATTTTCCCAGGGAGAGAATGTCTCTGAGACCACTCATTTGTGCTGCACTCCCCTTGAGAAGCACCACTATTAATTGGAACAAAAACGTTTGGATAGCAAATGTCACTGAGTCTCTCAGGATATCTCATGCCTCTGCAGCTATGTGAAAACATAAAACAAGTCATGGCTGCATTATCTGAATAAGCTAAGGAAACAAGAGGTATCTTAAATTTTGCCAATGAGTTAAAAA
Source organism: Ursus maritimus (assembly GCF_017311325.1). Classification (NCBI taxonomy): domain Eukaryota; kingdom Metazoa; phylum Chordata; class Mammalia; order Carnivora; family Ursidae; genus Ursus; species Ursus maritimus. The sequence continues at coordinate 21,698,247 of NW_024426552.1, forward strand.
TAGCCTTACCACTTGGACTGAATTCACCAGTTAATAACATTTACTACGTATCTATTGTTTGTCAGGTATTTAACCTAGTTTTAAGGTTACAAAGATGAGCAAAAAATGGCCCCTGTCCCTATGGGATATATGGTTCACTGAAGAAGAAAGACAAAGTGCAATGTACTGTTGGCACACCAAAAGGAATAAATGTGCCTTAGGAAATGTGGACTAGTTAGTTATTGCTGTGAAACTAATCACTCTGATATTTAGTGGCTTAAAACAACTAGCATATATTTAGCTTTCAAATCTGAAAAGCAGCTAACAACTGGCCTTGCTCTCTGTTCCATATGCTGATTCTGACTTTGCTAGCACATATCTGGGGCTTCAGCTGAGACATTGAGCTGACTCAATTCTGGTCCATGGGCCACTCCATCTTCAGTGTGTTAGTCCAGACTCGTTTATATGGCTGTCACAGAGGACAAAGACAGAAATGCAGAAATGTGAAAGGAGTCTTGAAACCTACAATGGAACTGGCATTATGTCTTGGCTAAAAAGTCCTATGAGTCAAAGCAAGTCGCAGGTCCAGCTTAGATTCAAGGAGTAGGAAAATGGAGCATGGATACAGGGAGGGGGATAATTGTTGCCGTTTTTGCAATCTGCTGCAGTATACAGTTAAAAAAAAAAAAGTGATTTTGACCTGTGTCTTGAAGTTCACATTAGACAAGAGAAGGATATTCCTTGATAAGACTAAGGACAAGGATGATTCTGAGTTGAATATATTTTATACATTCTTTCATTTTATTCCAAGAGTATTATACAAAACAAAGATTTTATGGCTAAAAAACGTAAACTCAGAGAAAGAGAAAGTTACTCAAGAGAAGCTGTACAGATAACAAATGATGAGTAATAAATTGACCCACGTTGGTTTGACTCCAAAGGTGTTATAATTCCAGTTTTACTGCACCATCTGCTTACAAACAGTACAGGAAATCTCCCGAAATGTAATATTGTCCACGTAGTATGTTCTGAAACTTCTGACCTTCCTTACTAAAAGTAAGATTCTTTACTTTCCTTCGTATTTTTATTTTTTTATTTTTTATTTTTTTTTTTAAAGATTTTATTTATTTATTCCACAGAGATAGAGACAGCCAGCGAGAGAGGGAACACAAGCAGGGGGAGTGGGAGAGGAAGAAGCAGGCTCCCAGCAGAAGAGCCTGATGTGGGGCTCGATCCCAGAACGCCAGGATCATGCCCTGAGTCGAAGGCAGAAGCTTAACCGCTGTGCCACCCAGGCGCCCCTCCTTCGTATTTTTAATCACTTATCCATTTGTTAGTTGTATATTATTTGTTCATTTTATACATTTGTTTACCATTTGCACATGACATATACAGTGGTTGCATGGGAAATGTTGACTGTCTACATAGAATCTTTCTTTCATTCCTAAAGGAAATTAATTTGAGCCCATGTGACTCAGGGCCTCTGTCCTTAGCTGCAGAACTATATCCTTCTTATTCTAAGCCAATCAATGCATGATATTCTAATGGTGACTCCCCTTAGTCCAAGGGCAGTCACATGACCTAAATTGAACATGTCTGGCTGAGGTCCTGAACTTTGGAAAGTTGCCTGTTGAGTAGGAACAATGAAATATGTAGTTATGGTTATAATAAGCATTCATTTTGTGACAAGAAAGGAAACCAGACATACATAATTGCTCCCGATTGCTCCCTTATAGGATGGGCAGATGGTGAAAATAATCTGACACTTTATGATATCACTAAGCTATTGATCTCACTCTCACTCCACTTTGGATTTCCAATTATAAGACATAATGCTTTTATAAAAATTGTGTAGGTCAGTTTTGTTTTTGTTTTTGTTGTTATTATTTGCTATTACTTGTAGCCAAGTAAAGATCTGCTGATCTAGTTCTTCTAATGTCCACAGTACCATCCCCTATTCTCTACCGCCACCCTACAGTCTTTTTCTGTTTGGCTTCTTGAATTATTCTTCTGCAAAATAGCTTGACTCCTGTTTACTCCATTATTGACCCAAATTCATTTGGGATCCCTGCTTTTTCTTTATCTTACCCAAAGCTTTGATACCTAACCTAAACTCTTCCTAGAAATTCAACTTCTTACACAGCTTAGACTAGATTTCTTAAGACATGATACAGAGCCCAATACTTGTACCATTAACTTTGGAAGGATAGTAAGGAAGTTGGGGTGGGACATTGAAAGAGGTTAGGTTGGTCAAGTAAATTCAGATTAACTTGTGAAGGGCCTCATTTAAGATTCTAATGAATTTTGTTTTCTTTTTGAGAGTTTAACATTATTACCATTAATGTGAATACAAAAAGGATCTGACAATGGAAAAAAAATTTATGATCCCTGGGAATTCAGAGGGAAAAAGCAATGTTATAACATTGAAGAACTGTCAGTTTGTTTTAAAAATATAGCTAGAGATGTTGATGGATATCATCTAGAATGTAGGTAATATATAAGTCTGAGATAAGATCATTAAGAAATAAATGTAGCAGTAAAGATGGAAATAAGGGAAGAGATTGAATAGTGTTTCTTATTAGTTTCTTACATAATAAAAGAACTACATATAAGCAAAACAACACATATTGTGGCCTTAGCTCACATTACATATATTAAAAGCTATTAAGTGAAATCAAAACTTTCCAAATTATATTCCATTGGATATGTTAGATCAAATGAAAAATGGAAATAAGGTTTTGATTCATAATTCACATCCTATAAAAAGTATTTATCATTATATAAATTGCCATTCAAATAAACATTCTTCCTGGTATGACAAAGTGGTCTCATTTACTGCCTATGATTTTCTGTTTCACGTACTTGTTTTCTACAACTCAGATCAAACTGAACATCTAATTGCATCATCTTAACAAAGACACAATTTGACATTGTAATCCAAAAAAAAAAAAAAAAAAAAAAATCCTGATTACTCTGCCTACCATAATGTTGAAATGTTATAATTACTCCATTTAAACTTGATGAATGAATAAAAATGATTCTTCCACTTCTGATCCACAGTAGTCAATAAATGTTCTTATATACCAAACCTCAGTCATTGTATTATATACTTTATAAACCTGGGAAATTTTTTTATCTAAAACAAACATGCATAAAATTTATTTTATTATCACAAAAATGTAAGGCAATATAGCTCATAATAATTTATATTCATGAAATAGATATATTATTAGAATTTTAATGGATAGTATAATCACAAATTTTAAATTATACAGTTAAAATATCCTAGACATTTATGATTGCTTTAGTTTACTCTTGCATCAATATATTAATTCAAACTAGGTTTTAAAAATAAACTGACTTGAAAGCAAAACAAAAAATAGTAGAATTCTTGGAATCAAGGATTACAGTGCATAATTTGTTTTTTAATGGTTCCAAATGTCACTATGTTTAACAAATTTGTTTTGACAAGAAAACTTACCTAGAACTCTCTACTTTAATTAAACTTACATACCCTGATAAAGCATATTCCAGCATAATACATCATTTTCAGAAATAAGACTTTCACTTTGGGGCAAAGAAAGTAATTAAAAACTTGAAGAATTGATTACAAGTAACTTAAGAAAGTGAAGTTTATTTCTGTGGGAAGGGGACAAATTAAGCGAAAAGCATGATTAGCATAAATCAGTATTTGAATGTATGAACATCTGGGAAGACATTTAGTTAGTCTCAGAGAACTGAAAACTTACCACCAGAATGCATAGTCAGCTAAGTCAATGGTTTATTAAGTAAATATTTCTTGAACATGTCGTACATTGCAGTCCATGCCCTACTCCCCTGAGGTTTATTTCCTAGTTAGAGAGGCAGATGCCTTTCACTCTTCTGGATATAAAATGCTCTAAAAAATAATGTAAACAATGATGGAGCAGTAGTATTGAACAGGCCAGGTCAATGTAACATACAAGAACAGTAAGTGAAGTATGGTAAACACCCAACTGGGAGATACCATAACTGTCACAAATGAAAACAGTAAAATAGCTTTGTTTTACTGACATAATTAAATAATAGAATCAACCTACTATGAAAGCTAAATGTGATCCCCTATCAAGGATTTTTCAAGCTCAGCTAACACATCAACCTAGAAATTTGTTTTTATATAAATCAGATATAGACTTTATAATATATTCATATCTGATAAAAGTACAGCATTTATAGAAAGGATTTTGGAATTAGATATAAAAGCACATTTTAATAGCTTGACTGGACTATCTTTAAGGTTAAACTAGTTAGTTACTAAAGTTATTCTCAATCCCCATTGCCTGCTTTAAAAACACAATTTAAATGTTAGCTTCTCTCCTCTACTATGCATTCACTTCAAGAAGATGGCTTCTCAGCTTTGAGTGACAGGGTGATTATTATTCACTAATAGTCAATGAAGGCTTGTGAATATATTCAGGAATGGATAAATGAAGGAATGAATAAATAAATTATGACATTCTGTGCTCTGCATCGAGGAGAGGGAAGGCATGTAACTTCTTGAAGCAGCACACCATTAATATACCTAACAGTTCCCCTACAATGATACTTCCCTAGCTTTTAAAAGTAAATTACTTTAGGGGCCCCTGGGTGGCTCAGTCAGGTAAGTGTCCAACTCTTGGTTTTGGCTCAGGTCATGATCTCAAGGTCATGAGATAGAGCCCAACGTCTGGCTCCCTGCTCAGTGGGGTGTCTGCTTCTCTTCCCCTCTCTCTCCCTCTGCTCATCTCCCAACTCATCCTCTCTCTCTCTCTAAAATAAATAAATAAATCTTTTTTAAAAAAGGTAAATTACTTTAAAGTTTCCCAAGGAAGGCAAGTAGTCAGAATATCACATATATATATGTGCTACACACATAGACATGTAATATTTATACACTACATATACAATAAACAACACATGTACACACATATATTTTATATGTATGACTTCCACCAATAACAAAAAGGAAGTCCCCATATGCAGGAAGAAGCCAGGTGGGCATTAAATAACCAGAAGGCCAGAGGGCAGGAGGCTACTTTACACCACTTCTTAACATACCGTTGCTCTAGCTCTTCATTTTATACGCAGATAAAAGCCAAGACACATTCAATCGCCTCGTACTTTGTTGAGTAATTTTGGGATCCACAAAGAAAAGATGCACTTTTACTCAAAAATATACAAACTTTAAAGGATTGGCTAATATCATATATTTAAAAAGTGTCAAAGTACACAGCTTGACAACATAAGAAGCACCAGGAAATGAAGTCAAATCCATATAGATTTTTAAAGGATACTTAAAATATATATTTTGCAAAAAAGGGGAAGCAGAATAAAGGTCAAGTAGAATTTGAAAATACATTTAAAGATATATTTTGAAAATACAGTTAAATGTTATAAAATCTACATTTGTTTAAGAAAATATTTTGTATGTATGCAATGAAGGAGAGTCACAATATTTGTTAAGAAGAATAAATGAGAGTTGGACATTGAGGGCAAAAAACAGTGTTAATGGAAATTTAAACTACTAGAATCTGTGCCATAAACTTCTGCCGATTGTGGAAAAATGTGAATATTATTTGTCATTCTCCCCTTTTGGATATATGAAACCATACATGTATACAGCATATATTTGTTAGCTAGATACTATCAGACTTGGACTGAATTCTGCCACTGTCTCTTCTGGGTCTCCAACTTAAAGATGGCAGACTGTAGGATTTCTTGGCGTCCATAATTATGTGAGCCAATTCCTTATAAAAAAATCTCATATATATATATGTATATAATATATACAATATATATATATTGTATATGCCAATCTCTCTCATATAGATATCCTCATATATATATATATATATATA
>NW_024426552.1:21704111-21774047 GCF_017311325.1 Ursus maritimus
AGAGAGAGAGAGAGAGAGAGAGAGAGAGAACCCTGACCAATGCAGGAAGTGATCATTACACTACCTACATTAATTTACGTTATTCCACTTATTCTGTGTAATAGAAGACTCAAGCTCCGAAGTAAGTTAATAATTCAATATTTATCTTCTTTCAACCCTAAAACTTACAATTAAAGTGATCCTAAAAAGTATAATTTGTAGAGTTTTAATGAGATATAGTTCACATAATATATAATTCACCCATTTAAAGGCATAATTCAATTTTTTTAGTATATTCAACGAGTTGTACAACCAAGATGACGATCCAATATTAGAATATATTTGTCACATCAACGTGAATCCTCATATTCATTAGTAGCTGCTCCCCATCTCCCTTCCACCTCCTACAAATGCTTAGTCCTAGTACATCACCAGTCTCCTTTCTGTCGTACATTTGCCTATTCTAGACATTTCAGGTCAATGCAATCGTGTGATATATGATATTTGTTGACAGAATTCTTTCATTTAGTGCCATGTTTCTAACATTTATCCATATTGTAGCTTGTATTAATACTTTATTGATAAATAATACCCATTGTGTGGCTCTACCACATTTGATTTATCTATTCATAAATTGATGGACATTTAGGTTGTTTCAACATTTTTGCTATTATAAATAATGCTACTATGAATATTCATGTACAGGTTTTTGTGTGGGCATGCTTTCATGTCCCCTGGGTGTACTTAGGGGTGGAATTGTTAGGTCATATAGTAACTCTATGTCTAACCATTTGAGGAACTTTCAATATATTTTGAAAAACGCTTTGATTTCCCAAGACCATCAGAAATGTGTAAAAGTAACAATATCTCCACATCTTCACCAACACTTGTTACTATCTGCCTGTGATTATAGCCATCTTAGAAAGCCTGAAATGCCATTTCAAGGTTTTGATTTCTATCTCCCTACTGACCAGTAATGTTGAGGGCTCTTTCATATGCTCATTGGCTATTTACATGCCTTCTTTGGAGAAATTTCTGTTCAGACTTTTTGTCCATATTTAATTGTATTCTTTATATTTCTACTCTTGGGCCATAAATTTTTTTTTGAGATCCAAATCCCTTTTCAGAGATCTGAATTTCAAAGATTTACTCCTGTTTTGTGGGTTGCCTTTTCAGTTCTTTGATAGCATCATTTGCAGCACAAAAGTTTATAACTATGATGAAGTATATAATTTATCTCTTTTTTTTCTTTTGGTGTCATATCTAAAAAATCATTGCTTAACTCAAGGTCAGAAAAAAAATGTTTTCTTTTTCTGAAAGTTCTGTGGAGCCCCTGTTTGACTCAGTCGGTTAAGCATCTGCCTTTGGCTCAGGTCATGATCCCAGAGTCCCAGGATTGATCCTCTTGTTGGGCTCCCTGCTCAGCGAGGCATCTGCTTCTGCTTCTCCCTATGCCCGCCCCCTCTTCCCCACCCCCCACCCCCCAATTCATGCTCTCTCTCTCACTTTCTCTCTCAAAAAAATAAATAAAATCTTTTTTTTTAACCCACTCTGGTAACTGCCTTTTGTTTTTTTAATTTATAATAATTTTTATTATGTTATGTTAGTCACCATACAGTACATCCTTAATTTTTGATGTAATGTTCCATGATTCATTATTTGCATATAACACCCAGTGAACCATGCAATTGATGTGCCCTCCTTAATACCCATCACCGGCCTATCCCAATCCCCCAACCCCCTCTCCTCTGAAGCCCTCAGTTTGTTTCCCAGAGTCCATAGTCTCTCGTGGTTCAGTCCCCCTTCTGTTTATCCCCCCTTCATTCTTTCCTTCCTTCTCCTATCGATCTTCCTGCTATTTCTTATGTTCTATAAATGAGTGAAACCATATGATAATTGTCTTTCTCTGCTTGACTTATTTCACATAGCATAATCTCCTCCAGTCCTGTCCATATTGCTGCAAATGTTGGGTAATCGTTCTTTCTGGTGGCTGTATAAAAAAAATAAATAAAATCTTAAAAAGTTCTGTAATTTTTCCTTTACATGTAAGTCTACAGTATATTTTTAGTTAATTTTGGCGAATGGTGTGAAAAACAACTTCAATGGTATTATTTTCCATGTGCATATCTACTTGTCCCAATATCATTTGTTGAAAAGACTATTATTTCCTTATTGAATTGGTTTTGACACACTTGCCAAAAATCACTTGACTATAAACATAAGGACTTATTTCTGTACTCTCAATTCTATTTCATTGACCTACATACGTCATCTATACCAACACCACACTGTCTTGACTACTGTAACTTTGTAGTAAGCTATGGACACAGAAAGTGTGAGTCTTCCAACTTTTTCTTTATTTTTAAGATCATTTGGTGTTCTATGTCCTTTGCTGTATTAGTCTGTTGGAGCTACTGTAACCAAATGCTATAAGTAGGTGACTTAAGCAACAGAAATCTATTTTCTCGCAATTCTGAAAGCTAGAAGTCTGAGACCAAGAAATCAGCAGGGTTAGTTTCTTCTGAAGCCTCTGTCCCTGGCTTACAGATGGCCATCTTCTTGTAGATTGTGTCTTCACATGGTCTTCTCTTTATGTCTGTCTGTGTCCGAATTTCTCCTGCTTATAAGGACACTGTTAGTATTGGATTAGGGCCCAGCCTAATGATCTCATTTTAACTTAATTACCTTTTGAAGGATCCTCCCTTTGAATACGGTCACATTCTCAGGTACTAGGGATTAGGAACTCAACATATAAGTTTTGGGAGAATGCAATTCATAATACTTGCAGAACCATATACATTTTAGGATCAGTTTTTCATAAAACGAAAAGAAACCAGGATTTTTCTATGTATTATATTAAATCTGTATGTCATTTTGGGGAATATTGCCATCTTAACAATATTGTTTTCTGATCCAAAACATAGAATGTGTTTCTATTTCTTTAGATCTCCTGTAATTTCTTTCAATAATGATTTGTAGGGATGTTTTAAAAGATTTTATTTATGTATTTATTTATTTGAGAGAGAGAGAGAGAGAGTGTAAGTGAGAGGTGGGGCAAAGGGGGAGGGAGAGAGAATTTCAAGCAGCTTCCAGGCTGTGTGTGAAGCTGGCTCAATCCCATGACCCTGAGATCATGACCTGAGTGAAAACCAAGAGTTGGATGCTTAACCCACTGAGCTGCCCAGGCACCCCTGATTTGTGATTTTCGATATAAAAGTCTTGAGCTTGTCTTGCTCTGTTTTCTAAGTAATTTAGTGTTCTTCGTGCTATTGTAATAAATGGTATTGTTGTTTTAATTTCATTTTTGTATTTTGTATTGCTGGTCTATAGAAATGAAATTGATTTTTGTTTTGTTTTGTTTTTTAAAGATTTTATTTATTCATTTGAGAGAGAGAGAGCACACACAAGCAGAGGGAGCAGCAGAGGGAGAGGGAGAAGCAGGCTCTCCTCAGAGCAGGGAGCCTGATTTGGGACTTGGTGCGGGGCTCAATCTCAGGACCCAGGATCATGACCTGGTCAAAAGCAGATGCTTAACCAACTGAGCCACCCAGGCACCCCCACAATTGACTTTTGTATAGTGATCTTGCATCTTGTAACTTTACTGAGAGCATTTATTAATTTTAATTTGTGTGCACATGCCTATGTGTTTGCATTAGTGTATTCTTTAGAATTCTCTCTCGCTCTTCCTCTTTCTCTCTCCATAGATAGATGATGATAGATAGATAGATAGATAGATGATAGATAGATGATAGATATCTTATATAATATTGTATATAGTGGGAAGAGTTTTAATTCTTTCTTCCCAATTCGAATGCCTTTTATTTCACTCTCTTGCCTAATTTCCCTGGGTAGAACTTCCACTGCACTATTGAAGAAAAGCAGTGATAGCAAGCATCCTCGTCTTGTTCCTTATCTTGGGGAGAAAATAGTTGGTCTTGAACTTTCACGAGCTGTGTCAGGGTGATTAGAATCCAGTTTTGTTGCCTGCCTTATTATTTTGGGCAAAGTAAGGGAAGCGAACTCAGGTACTCCTGAATGCACTTGTTAGAATACATCTTCTGCAACACAGAGCTACATGGTATAAAAATTTCTCATGTCCTGTCACTCCCAGATTAGAACTGTGGCCCTAAGACTGAGAGCCATGTGGAGAAGGAGCTCTGTCTAAGCTACGAGCAGAGCAGAGGGGGCAAGTTGAGGTCAAATGCCACAAACGCTTTGTTTTTACTGTGATATAGATTTTCTTGAATAAGTACTTTTCCGTTTGATGTATGCCCTCAGTGCCATTTCCAGAGACTGTTCATGATTTTTGCCTGTTAAATGACTGTTTAGCTGAGACAACATCAACTAAGCTCTTTACACAATGACTCTGACATTCCCGGGGCTCTTAAAAAAAGGTAAGTTTAATTGCCTTTAAACCTGAAAAAATTTCACCAGTCTTTCGTAATCTTAAGATCATAAAACTTTTTAAAGATACTTAAAAATATATCCAAGTGCATTCAAGATAACTTGCGTGTCTTCTTGTGCCCAAGACGACAATCTAGAGGATTTCAAATCGGTAAGAGATAAACAACCTCTTAGTTTTATTTACGTTTACTAATTTTTATGTTCTTTCTTGGCACAACAATTTAGTGATAACAAAATAATTGATTAGGAAGACTCAGCATAATGCATTCTATCCTCTTCATCTTCATCAATACTGTTGACTAACATCCTTGTGTGTATATTTCATTACAGACTAATGATTTTTTTTAACATTAACTGTAAGGCAAATTCAATCCATATTCTTTTGATCTTAAATTATTGCCACTTGGCCAATATGATCCTCTGTTAATTTAGTCTCTGGGTCATTGTCATGAACCAATGAAACTTGAAAGCTGTCTTACCTTCTGACATAGCACTGCATTCCAGGCTTACTCTGTACCTTTCAATTCCAAACATGATGAATTCATTTCTCCAAGGGGTCATGATTCCATTTAGTGGAAAAATGGTAGTATGGAAGAACAAGAGTCTGGATACTTAGATGAATCACAGGTTTGAAATTGCTCCTGGGACATTTCAATGGATATAGCCAGGGAAAAAAGGGAATTTTTAATTTAATGTTATTTAGTAATATTTTACAGACACAATACAGGTAAAAGGACACGGTTCTCTTAAAAATTCTTGTTTCATTAATTCTACTTCTCATTGTCAGTTTTGAAATAGAGGTAAGAAAGAGTTAGCTTCTGCTTTGGATCTGCTTGTTAAGCAAAATCATTTTTTCATGTTGTAGAAATTCATCATCCAATGTTACTCCAGTGAAAGCACAGAAATAAAAGGCTGAGAGGGGAGTTTAAGCAGTTGCAGATCCAGACGAGAGAGCAAGGAACAAACACTTGTAGAAGAATTTGTGACAAATATTCCTTTCATGTTCTTTTCATTCTTTCCAAATCTTAAATCTTTGCATGAAATGAGATCTAAACAGTCCTTATTAAGCCTTCGCTAATTGGGATCTCCATCTACTCTATCTGTAGCAGAAACAAGAAAGAGTTGACACAGTAGCGAGTGTCTTGAACTTTGATTCCAGATGGATAAAGGTCAACCTTTGGCTTCGCGACTTTGTAACTACATGATCTGGACAGATTTCTTAAGCAGACTTTGCCGGAGTTCCTTTTTTATGTGAAAAGGGGCAGATGATAATTGTTTCTATTAGGGACAGCTGCTATGAGGATTGAATGAGTTCATGTTTACAAATGTATAATCTTAAATGAGTTAATATGTACAAAACGCTTATAAACAGTGCGTGGCACAGATTGTTAAATAAACCCGAAATGATCCTTAAAGAATTCTTCCTAACAATGGGAATTGTTAGAACACAGTGTTTTCCTTCATGATGAGTGACAATCTTCACCCAGTCTTTTTCCGAATTATTGAAACCTTTCCTGAGAAAATATGACTAAAGATATTTACAAATATTTTTTTTTTAAAAAGCTTGTGCAAAAAGCAAAAGCATGGATAAACTATTTGACAGAAAGTGTTTATCAATCTTAAATACCTATTATTACTACTATATAATAGTTTAAATAAAAATAACTGATGATTTGGGAAAAGAACACTTTAAAAATCAAATTAAAGGGTGGCTATTTACTCTGAATATTCATAGAAAACACATAGCACTTCCAAGGAAGATTTATAGCAGTAGAGGAAATGACGCTTAAGGTGGTTGTTCTTCCTTCTACTTGTCTTTTATAATAAGAATTTGCCTCAATTGTTGTCTTTGATGGAGGCTATACCAGATGTGCTCCTGAAGGTTCTTAAAACATACGAGGTTCCTGGGGGTTAATTTCTGCTTCCATGGAAACTACCGTGGTGTGCCCCAGTTTTCAATGACTTCCTGCAGGCTGACACTTGGAGGCACCTGCTCAGAGAAACACCTTTCTTAGGACTAGAGCAACAAACAAAATGAGAAAAAAGTTTCATGTTTACCCTCTTTTGCATTAAATATACCAGTTAACATTTTCAATGTTTAGGAAATGATTTCTTAGCTGTGATATTTTTTTAGCAATGCTGGTACCTTAGCAATCCTGGCAGCTCAAGAACATTCCTCTTGACATGGAAGAGGTGTGTTATCCCCACTGACAAAACAATCATTAGTAGGTCATTTGTTCACTAATTAATTTATCTGACAAGCATTTGTTTGATGTGCAAACAGGATAAGAGGTAATTAGGACCCAGATGCTGACCCCAAGAATCTAGCTATCTGAAAAACAAACCCACAAAAAGGAAATTATTCTAAGAGACTCTGGCAAATGCAATGAGTGCTAAGTATACAGGATAATATGTATTTAGAAAGTATACATTACTAAGCATGGAGAAGGACTGGTTGTGGAAACCTCTTTTAGAGCAGGTAGGAAGCCTAAGGAACAGGGTAGTGAGAGGGCGAGCCAGGCATGGAGAAGAGGAACATTTTGGCTGGATATATGTAGAATGTGGCAAGTTATTGGGATTGTGGGAATAAAAATACAAAGGGGAAATTTAAAAAGTGCTTGAAGATATAGATAATATGAAGAGACACGTTATTGTTATATTGTGGCGCTTAGCCCATATCTTCTAGGAAAGGGGAGCCCCTGAAAGCTTTAGAGCAGAGAAGAAGCATAGTTAGATTTGCATTTTAAGCAGGTCCCTCTAATGGCTATGTTGAAAATGGGACATTCCAGAGGCCTGAAAGGAGATATATAAGAGGGTTCTACTGTAGGGTTCTAGACCAGAAAACATGAAAGCCTAAAATAACACAATGAAGAAAGCTAGAGGGGGAAAAAGAATAAATATTTGCATGGAAAAAATTCAAAAGAATTTGACCTGAGGAAGGAATGGTTGAGTGGGAGAGTATCCACTGATGTGGGAAGCAAAGGCAAAAAAAGAAGTTAAATTTCCTTAGCCCTTATGGTCATTGACAAGTCCTTGAAACAAAGTGACCTTCCTCTAGGAGCTCAGCTGCCTCCATGTCAATATTTGGCCAAGAGCAAAAGGCAATCTTAGCTATACATCATCCTGACCCCATAGGATCCTGTGAGCCTACTTTAACATATAAAAATCCCTTTGGAAACTTTTTTTTATCTCTACCCCCCAAGATATATGCTGGTAATCATCCCCCAAGCATATGGCCCCCTAATAAACATCTGAAGGGTCTCATTCATAGGCTTTTACTTAACAGTAATAACTGATCTTTTCCTAACAATAGCTAGCCCCCTCAAGATCCTGGAAACCTTGTTTCCAAAATACCTTGGAGGCTTATGTTATCCTTCACCCCCTCCCAGCATGGAAGTATGTGATCAACCAGTCTTCATGACCCTGGTGCATGGGTCCTGTCCCTGTGCTTTAATAAAACCACCTTTTTGCACCAAAGTCTTCTTAAGAATTCTTTCTTGGCCGACGGCTCCAAACCTCACCACTTTAAACCACATCATCCACTAAGACCCTGTGCTCTATTAGGTCACTAGTGATTCCAACAACTGAGAGGGCCAGCCTTGGGTATGATAAGTGCCGGGTGTCCTTGGGTCACCCAGCTAGAGATGACCAGCAGGGAGCTTTATATCTGAGTTTAAAGTGTAGGGAAAACCAGTGAGCTAGACATAAAACGTGGGCTTCACACACATATTGGCAGTCATTAACTTCAAGCAATAGGTGCAGTCCCCCAGCATAAATGAGTAGACAAAACAGCAATGATGCCAGTATAAAGTTCAGGGAATGGTGAACTATCCATGCTGTGCCTCCTAATGGATGGGGTCAGTATAAAAGGGAAAAACAGGTCTCAAACTTTTGGTGAAAAAAATACGGAATAATTGAGAGTTCAGTGGCAACAAGAGAGTTTGGGATTATCATAGTTCATAAATAAGATAGACCATATGCATGAAAATTAGAAGCCTTTCTTCTTCTATCTTTAATCCCAATTCATAGAAATTACCTATGTTAACGGTATTGTTTTTTTATTAATTCTGGTGAATAGTTTTATGACTAGTCTACACCCCCTCCCCTATAAAGGGTTATTAAAGTAGTCCCTGAGTTTTTCTTTTGAATTTTTTCTGTTGTTATACTTCTAATATTTATTCTTTGTATTATGAAAGAATATAGTATTTGTATCCTATTCTAAAATTATAATTAAGCTTCCATTTTTAACTATAAATTGTTTCTAACATTAAAAACACATTGCTGGTGTTTACAATACTGTGACTACATAAATATTTATTACTTTCGACCAAACTGTAGGATCGGATCCACAATAAAGGAAATGTAAACTTTGAACCTCTGTGTCCCTTAGAGGAAAATATTATAGACATTTTTAAAATAAAGTGAGTCAGCTTTATTTTATGAGTTGCAGAAAGGGTGACACAAACCAGAATTGTCAATTTAATTTTTAATGTATCACTTTTATTATTCTCCCATGTCACATCCCTGCTTTTTAATATTTACTCTGCTTGTGTGTCTTCTGGTTCTACCTAGAAAGGAATTATCTTTTCTTTCTTTCTTTCTTTTTTTTTTTAGAATTATCCTTTCTTTCAGTGTTCTGTGCTGCGGATAATCTGCCAATCTGCTCCCTTTTAATTACCGTTTTCCCCCCAATTTTCCAAATACCTGGTTCAGCATTAGTGTCAGACAAGTAAGATTGAATCACTAAGCTTGGAGGCCAACACTTTTCTCCTGGGCCCTCCTGTACCACAGAGGCTAGAAAGTCAAAAACAAAACAAGCAAAAGCCTAAATTTCCTAAATTCCTTTACAATTTGGGTTGTACAAATTACATTAAAAGGGAACTGATGGGGAAGTGAGTAAGGAAAGGGTTAAGGTATAGGCGGGGAGAGAGAGGGGGCCCCTGACTAGGCTCTCAAGCTATTTCTGGCAGACAGGAGCACTAAGCCTGAGTGAGTAAGAAATAAGGGAATAGACCAGACCACCTGGCCCTGGATCCCCGGAGTATTTGCCTTTGGCGGCTACATTGTAATCACAGAAAATGACCAGACCTCAAAGAAGTAAGTCATTAAGGGTGTTGTCAGTTTCCTTGTTCAAACCCACAGGGCACAAGAATCTCAAAGCCACAGGCTTCCTGGTCAAGTTTTCAATAAAAGACAGGCCCTAAAAACCCTCAGTGGCAACCCTGTTGGGACCCCTCTCATTCCTGAGAGCTTTATCTTTGCTTTCTGCTCTCACCTTCACTTAATGAACTTTCACTTCACTTCACCTTTTTGTGTCCATGAGATTTATTCTTTGACTCTGTGCGACAAGAACCTGGTGATCCTGCCACAGTAGGATAGGTCGCGTGCTCAAGCCATTCTCTGTGCTCCTGAGCACGGAAGCAGAGACCCACTTGCTCTATAGGGCCCACAGTTCTGGTGGATCCCAACAAGGAAGTGCGTGCCTGTGGTCGGTAGGCGTGCAACAGTTGTCATGCTGATTTCAGTAACAGGAGGGGAGTCATTACAATGGAGGTCCAACCTAAAGCCTGCTTTTCTAGACCTTCCAACATGTTAGTGTCTACCAATTTCCGTATATTCAGTACTTTCTGCTTCAAGTGATCATATGCTTTTTGTTATGTGCAGATACCTTTTGCCTAACACACATTCCTTAGTTTATCGTTAGAGTAAAAATACAAAAATATATTACATTTATATGTATATTAATATATTTGAAAATGCATACAAAATGTACTTAATATAAATCTTTTTTATCTCCATGAAACTTTAGAAGTTCTGGCATTTAATGAGACCTTGAGAAGGCAAGGAGAGGATATTTGTACCCAGTCTGATATCTAATCTATAAATATTCATATTTTTATTAATAACTGTAAAACAGATTGAGCTAAAAGTATACATATTATTATGAACAATTACACCTTACTTCTATGCATCTTTTGCATTAGATGGATTTAACTGTTTCTTTTTTTAAATCTATGTTCTATATACTTCTCACTATGAAATAGATGTTAAAGTTGTGCTGGAATTTGACAGGGAAATATTAACCTCACATGCACATATTCTAGGACTAACGGTTTATGCTCTGTTCTAAATTTGACACTTTAGACTATGAAGAACCTTTGTTTCCATTGTCACTTTATTCATCATTTAAATATAATATCTTGACAGTTGCTGGAGGCATCTGCAAGGCCCTGGACTGTCTTGATTAAATGCTAATGAGTAATTTTGCCTAGAAATTTCTGTCAGGATAGACTGGTTTGAAAGGCGTATTTTGCTAAAATGTTTCATTGGATACTATCAATCCCTTCTTACAAAAGCACTGTCCACACTGTGGTATAGTTGTTTATCTTTTTCCTTGCTTTTGCAAACATGAAATTCAGCTGTAAAGATTGTTGTTCGATCTGAAAATCTCGGAAAAGAAACAAATGAGAGATTCCTTGGGTTGTACATAACTTTGCAGTTAATTTTGAAATAGACAGAAAAACATATTCCAATTAGTTTTAGAAATAGTAACAAGAAAATTAGGGACACAACAATGGATTTTACAAGAACTTGAAATAGAAGCTGTTTCTTGTCAATGATGGTCTCCCAGGCTCAGTGCTTCAGATGCAAGGTTGAGCATAACAAGGTGATTTAACAAGGCTGGTGAGTTGCACACACGTGCAAAACACACGGAAAATAAAGTGGCGGGGCGCTTGGGTGGCTCGGTTGTTAAGCGTCTGCCTTCGGCCCAGGGCGTGATCCCAGAGTCCTGGGATCGAGCCCCACAGAGTCCTGGGATTGAGCCCCACATTGGGCTCCTCTGCTGGGAGCCTTCTTCTTCTCCCACTCCCCCTGCTTGTGTTCCCTCTCTCGCTGGCTCTCTCTCTCTCTCTCTCTGTCAAATAAATAAAATCTTTAGAAAAAAAAAAGTGGCATCTAGGAAGCTCAGTTTTCTATCTAAATAAAAATTAAGTCTTTTATATTAATATTACATTTACTAACTTTCATGAAGTTCTAAGTTCTAATTATATGCTGGGAAATATTGCTTAAAAATATTATACCAAAAGGGATATCAACTTGCATAGGTGAAGACATTATAAAATCTGTGTCAGATAACTAGAGCCACATTTCACATTTTTAAAGTTTATTTCTTTCTCAAGTTTGGGTATGGGACCATAGAGTTATTAAAGGTGGGTTAGGAGAGCAGCAGATAGCAGTTTATTGGAATGGGATTGCTTATTTAAAGGATGAGCTTTTTGCAACAGACTTGGCTTATTCTTTGAAGTGTCTCAGCCTCAAACTAGTTGTGAATGAAAAAATGGTGGCTGAAGCCAAGTCATCATAACGTAGGCCCTTCTGGAATATGTCTGTGTCCAAACCAGGATGGCAACAATCTCCATTCTAAGAACTACAGCAAAGAAATATAAAAAGAAAGAAAATGCAGAAAGGAGTAGGTACTGGTGTGTGTGTGTGTGTGTGTGTGTGTGTGTGTAAGAGGACAGTGGGGATATCTAAGTGTGTAAATATCTAAGGACAGTATGAAGATATCTAAGCAGGTGGAAAAGGGAGGAATGTCAGGGTGATTCCACGATATGCTACTGTGATCAAACACTCACCAGAAGGCACTGAATATCCTCACCGTAATGAGACTAAAGCTCTTCTCAGCTCTCATGGTGCATTAATGAGACATAACATTGGTCAAGTTGTTTCAAGAACTAAGATGAGCTTTTCTGTTTTTTGTCTTTCTAGCATACTCATATGAAAGAATATAACAACCATCACTGTTGAACCATCATGAAAATGAAGGACATTAAGCAAGGAGCCTTATTATTATTAAATACTAGTTAGAATCTGTTTAGACAAAATTAAATAAGAACACACATGGCATTTTCTTACCAAAATCATGAAAAGACGCCATTTCCAAAATAGAACAATATAAAGGTCACATATCCTCTAAAATAGGAATGCATAATTTAAATATGCCTAGGAGCAGCTGGAACTTGCCCTCTGGCTATATAAATGTATTTTCATTCTAATATTTACTCAAGTATTCATTATACATGGTTAATTTTCCATTTGCTTCCCCCCCTAAAATTGCCCACACCATGCCTGAAAACACTGTGTGGTTCTATTTTGAAGAGTATTTCAGATTTATGAAATTTTTACTACTGAGAGTAAAGAAAAAAACATTACCAAGAGATTACACTTTTGTAGTTTTTTCAGTTTTTATATGCATTTCTATATTAACTGAGTTCCCAAGTAGGTACACTATTAGGTAACAAATGTGTCAACAATTATTCTAAAAGACTTATATTTCATGTTTCATTTAATTTTTCTGTCACTGAATAATCTTTTCATCCTATTAGGAAAAAATTTACAAACATAACACCAAGTGAAATTGCACATAGATAATATTATGGTGCGTGCATGCATTTAAACTGATAGTCAAAGGAAAAAACCCCACATAAAAAATGAACAATGACTGAAAAAAGCAATAGAACTGACCTTTATTGTGCATTTATTATGAGCCAGATTCTGTGTGATGTGATTTCCGCCAGATTATCCTATTTAATCCTCACAGTACTTCTAGGAGATCACCTTTAATAGTCCCCTTAAGGGGAGGAAGAAACCGGAAGTTGGAGAGTCTGATGTGTCTATGACCACACAGGTGAAATACAGAGCAACAGTGATTACTTCTGCTCACCATTATCCCTTTTCTCTGCTCTGGGCTCTGTCAAGATTCCAAACCTTCCTGGGGGTTCACTGGGGCCATGTGACAGTTCTGACTAATGGGTTGTAAGGCAAAGTCCCATGTGTCACTTCTGGTGGGAGCCAGTTCGGAGCCCTTGTGAGTTATCCACATTTTTGGTCACCGATGCTGAAGCCCTTGACATCCAGGAGGCAGAGCAGACTCCTGTGCGCAGGCCCCAAGCAGCACTGGACATACAGTGCAGAGTCAAATGCTTGTTCTGTTAAGCTACTAGAACTTCAGGGTGTACTGATTAAAGGAACAGTCCAGTCTTTATTGGCTAAAATATACACAGAAAAGTAGTATCTTTTCCCAGTATTATTAAATAGCAAGAAGAAAAATCATCTTCCAGAGCAAGTATATTCCAGAGCAAGCTAACTTCCTGTGGCCATTTAAGTTTAAGCAAATGAAAATGACAAAATTTAAATTTTATTTAACCACGTTAGTTACATTGCAAGTATTCAGGGGTCACAGGTGGCTAGTGGCTCCTGTCCTGGACAGCAAGGACATTCCCAATGTCACAGATGATATGAAACAGTATGAGGGACTGATCCTCTCTTAACTCCGTACATTCTGGATCTAGACAGGGGGCTTCTGAAATTCTTCTGAGTCATAAATACTTGGAGGAAAAACTATATACTGTACCTAAAAAGAAAGTCATTTGGGGGAAAAATGAAAAAGACAGTCATGGATTTTCCCTCCAGAAATGTCTTTGCCTTTCTGAAAATATAAATATGTACTTAAAAATTGAGTATCCCGATATGATATCTAATTGTAATAGGAAAAGTTATACAGAGCCTCCCAAGTAATGTAAAACTACTAAGTTAATATTTGTTCTTGTCCATGTACCCATATTCAAATGCACACATTCCACTTCTCTGTCCATTAGCATCCTTGATGATAGAATCACTGCATGTAGAAAGAAAAAAAGATTATAACCAGACATAGGTCTTTTTAATTAAAGTAAAATCTCAGAAGATTTCTTTCTTTCTTTTTTTTTTAAAAGATTTTATTTATTCATTCGACAGAGAGAGAGACAGCCAGAGAGAGAGGGAACACAAGCAGGGGGAGTGGGAGAGGAAGAGGCAGGCTCCCAGCAGAGGAGCCTGATGTGGGGCTCGATCCCAGAAGTCCGGGATCACGCCCTGAGCTGAAGGCAGACGCTTAACGACTGAGCCACCCAGGCGCCCCAGAAGATTTATTTCTTATTACTGCTCCTAAATCGAAGTGTGTGGCTTTTTTTTCTCACGTGAAAGAAAAGGGGGAAAGAAATTGAACCTGAGAAAGGGGTTAACATAAATGGAGAATGAGACACTTTCTAAGCCAAAGCCAACTAAGGCATAAATACATCTGTAACATTGCAGCACTGTTTCATCAAAGAGTCAAGCATTTCTTTGATTTTCTTCTTTACCCAACTCTCCATATCAGTAACAAACTAAGAAGTAAACTTTAAGAAATACGTACCTTGAGCAATTCCCTAGAACAAATTTCTCGATGCTCCAGTTTTGCTTCAAGTTTTAGCCTTCTCTATCCTTATCAAGAAAAAAATGGACTATTATGAAATCCACTTCAGTAACACCTGGAGAAAAAGCAGCAGCTCTTTCCTTCTCAACCCATGAGAGTGGAAAGGAGGAAAAAATGACCACGGGACCCGTGGATTCCACTTTTGTTCTGTAGTCAAATGAGTTCTCTTGTACCACAGGTGGGAGGCTCCAGTCTTGAGTCCTGGTCAGTGACATACGGAGGGAGAGAGGCCATGGGAACAACCTGCAGTGTCTTGAGGAGCATTTTATGACTGACATCGTTTGGAATTGTCCGTATATAGTGACAATAAAAAGTAGAACAAATTTTAGTTGGATGTTTGTGTTTATATTTTTTATCATGCTGTATGATCTTTAATTAAGTATAAAGACTTCCAATCACATCACCTAGGGACCATTCTACCACTGTTCTGTTTGGCTGCCAGTCTCTTTCTCTTCCACCATGGTTGAGGTGGATACCTTTTCCATGGGGAGGGGAAATCCATGGTTTGTTTCCTTTGATGATTAAAAAAAAAAATGTTGGAGAGTCGGGTGGCAAAGTTGTTGCCATTGGCAACTTTCATGTGAACTACACCAAAAGAACCAAGGTGTCTCTCTCTGTTGGTGAGCACATCAATTCTTCCCAGGTTGGCACCTCCAGTCACCATACACAGATTACCATATTTGATGAAATCAGTAATCTTTCCACCCTCCAAATCAATCTGAATGGTATCATCCACCTTGATGAGGTGATCAGGATAGCAGATAGTGCAAGCATCATGGGTCACCAAATGAGGGATTCCTTTTGTCCCCACAAAGGTCTTTCTCATTTTGTACAACTTATACTTGGCCTCCTCAGGTGTAATCCAATGAACACCAAAGCGACTGTTGGTGTCATTGATCAGATGGAAATTCTCTCCAGTCTTGTCAGTACTGATGACATCCATAAAACCAGCAGGATATGTCATATCAGTTCGGACCTTGCCATCCATCTTGTTGAAACGGTGTATACAGATCTTCTTTACTTCATCTCCTGTTAGGGCATACTTAAGTCTGTTCCTTAGCAAAAGGATGAGAGGGAGACATGCTCTCAGCTTATGGGGACAAGTAGATGGATGAGGGGCAAACACACTAGTCAGTTTATCCAGCATCTAATGCTGTGGGGCTGCTACATGCTTTAGATGCTTCTTGGGACCATGAACCATGGCTGTACTAGGCACAAAAAGACTTACTGGGTTTTGTTTGCTTGCTTGCTTTGTTTTGTTTTTATTCTCCACAGAAAACTTGTCCCTCAATGGCCTGTATCACTCTTACAGCCCCATGCACATCTTGGTATTCTCAAACTGGTCACAGGGACATGCTAGTGACATGAGTCTGGGACTGTGTCTGGTTGACAGTGTGGAGGAGGTCAAATATTTACTTTCCTGTAACAAATCTGTGCTCCTATGAACATTAAGCAGCATTCTTCTGTTATAGTAGGATTTCTTTTTTTCTCAACTTATACATTGTGGAATAGCTTCTTTCCATTTTTAATTGACTGTTGATTTAGTCTCAAATACCCTATGAAATATTTTAATTTATTATGTCTATTCAATACTTTCTTGGTTGTTTGTCATGTAGCTTTGAATTATCCTAATACTCTTTAGGGCATAGTTGATATAAACCATACCAGCAAAAGTTAGGGTACATTGTTTTGAGTCAATGCCAATTAAGTTTAAAGGAATGTACTTTCCAACTTTAAGAAAAATGGCTCACAGCAAGCTAAAGATGAGATAAAAAAAAAAAAAACTAAACTAAAACCTTTGAAGCCCTAACATTTATCCTGAAGCATTTAAGAACACCCATGTTAGATAGCTATAGGAAAAAAAATTACTTACTCTCCACATTCAAACAGAATATATCCTGAGATTCAGAAAAGATGAGATTTTATTCAAGTCAATTGCTTTCTTTTTTTTTTTTTTTTAAGATTTTTTATTTATTTACTTGACAGAGAGAGAGAGAGACAGCCAGAGAGAGAGGGAACACAAGCAGGGGGAGTGGGAGAGGAAGAAGCAGGCTCCCAGCAGAAGAGCCTGATGTGGGGCTTGATCCCAAAATGCCGGGATCATGCCCTGAGCTGAAGGCAGACGCCTAACGACTGAGCCACCCAGGCACCCCCAAGTCAATTGCTTTCTATAAGAAAAAAATAGATTAGAAGAAAAACTAATGATAGAAAATATATAACAATAATTCACTTTAAAGTGAAAAAGTCAGGGGTAAGAATGTTCACTTATTTTCCATTAAACACTAGATATCAAATTGACTGCCATTGAGATCAAATATCTCATAATTTTCTTGTGCCTTTGCTACAGCTTTCCCATTGGCTCTATACCATTTTAGATTCACCATAGCAGTTTCCAATCTAATGGTGCTAAACACAGAGAAAAGTTCAGTAAAAGTAAAAACACAGATGGAAGTACAGACTGATTGATAAACTCCTTGAATAAAGGAGAATAACTCAAACAACGTCATGTTGCATTCTTTGATGATGGGTACAATGATTATGCAACATGGCACGATGAACAAGTGATCAAAAATCTGTGATAAGCAATCATCCTCTTGCAAATTTCAAGCTTCCCTTCCTCTCTCTTTCTACTACCCTCTGCCAGGAATTCCTAGTCCTATTAATCATAGCACATCTATACAGTATAGAAATTTCTATGAGCTTTTTCTTTTCTTTTTTCTTTCTTTCTTTCTTTTTTTTTTTTTTTTCCAATCTCAGGACTTTCTTTGGGATTCAACTCAAAGGAGCTCTAAACTCAAACACTGTAGGTCTAAAAGAGAAGTAAATGAGCACTGCTGAGTTAAATATTTTTTCTTTTAATTTTGTGAGGTTATCATAGACATAATTAGTGACACTTAGAAGGATTTTGGTCAATTTTATCTTGGAATTTAATATAATATTTGCAAATGTCTGGTGGCTTGTGCATAATGCTGAGCCTCATTTATCAAAGTAGTGAAATAGTGTTACTGAGTAGATATCAAAATAGGTAATAGGAAAAACTGATCAGCAGTGATGGGGAGAATAAAGGCCATGGCATCAGACAGAGCTGACTCTGACTCCCACTTTTGTTAATTGTAACTAGGTGGTGGGATATTGTTACATATTTCACTATCCAGATCTTTATTTTAGAATCTATATAAAGTGAAGATGTCACTACATGTCTCAATGGATTCTGCTGAGGACTTATTAATGTACAAAAGTGCTACTCACAGGTTTCTGAAATGTTTTAGGGGTCTGCAAAGGTCTAACATTATTTTTGATCATGGGTTTTAAATTGTATGGTGATCTTGAAAATATCAGTGTCAAAATGTTCTGTATCAACCAGATGTAGACTGCACAAATGAACATGGCCGTGGGATTTTTGTATTTATTTGCTTTTGTGTATGAGCTTGTCTAGAACAAGTAAAAGTAAAATCATATTATGGTTCAGATTCAAGCAAAGATTTCACTGTGATTTAAAATGAGGAAAAGGTGAAAGAGGTAGGAGACTTAAGTTATCCTAAAGTGCAGAGTAGCATAAACATACTGAACTAAAACAAACTGAACAAACAAACAAACAAACAAAAAACAGGTCACAAAAACTTTATATTTCCAGTAGAATATTATCTGACTATGGTCCTTTTACTTACTAACTTGTAACTGTTCTTTAGAACAGGTATTAATTTAAAATCATCATATTTAGTGGATGCATTATTGAATTAATTGGTCTGCAAGATATGGGGACTGATGAAAAACTAATTTTGTGAAGGATATATAAGCATAGCAATAATAGAAACATCTCACAGGGGAATATATTATGTTCTGAATAGCAATGATCAGGGAAAGAAGTAAAATTCAAAAGATGCATTTTACTGCCAAACCCAACGTCAAAATTACGGTTTCAATAAATCAACAGTATATATCACATAAGTGTAATGGTGCTAATTCAAATTTTATTGAGAATGTGATTTTGTTTATAATTAATGCATTTGTTTGGTTTTACATGTGGTTAAGAACCTTAAGCCTAAGAAGTTTTTCATCTGTTTTATGGTGCGCCTGTACATATTTCATTGTGTAAAAATTTAACTTAATAATTGGCAAGATCCTGTTATACAGAAAAATCACTTTCTAATAAGCAATAATTGAAGCAACTACACAAACTCATAATTGATTTTTAGCTCATTAAAACACTACGTAACGCGAGGATTTTAATTGTGCATGTCTGTTAGTTTTTGCTTAGATTGGTAAGATTGATCTGTCTTTCAGTAATGCTTTTCTCACCCTCCATTTCTGTGGTACATAGACCATTTTTATGTCAAGGATTCCAAACCCACAGGATAGAAAAATCTAGAGTTGAGTAAAACAAACAAGAAAATGAAGGATTTTTTTTTTTTTAGGAATAAAAAATAAACATTTGTAACATCTTACCTTTTGAATAATTCAAAAGAGGCACACAAGGATATTGGATTACAATAATATTTTTATTGCACCTTCTGCTTATGGAGAAGCAACAGGGTTTTATTTTGCAATTGTGGTATGAAATCACATATAATTGAAGAAAGATGTACATTGACAGGAGGAAATGAAGATTCTGAGAAAAAAAAAGAAAGTTTTTGGAAACAGAGAGCAGAAGATGTGTCAAAATTTGCTGATAAGAAAGACTTAGAGGAGAGAGAGGCACGTGGGTGGATGGAAGCTAGGAGGGAAGCCAGGCCAAAAGAGGAGGAAGAGATGATTCTTTCATTCATTTATTCAGTCAGTCAGTCATGTAGCAAATGAAACAAACACTCCTTTACCAAGAACATATTGAGTTTTGGGTATGTGCCAGGCTCTGAGTTTGAATATGAGTATGTAGTAGGGAATAAAATGAACGCTTTACTCATAGTCTAGTGTAAGAGATAATCAAATGAACAAAGTTAAATGTGTCATTAATTTTACTCATTATAAAAAAAAAAAACAAAAATGAGACATTGATTTTCTTTAACTCCTGCTTACTTAACACACAATTGTGCCATCAGGCAAGAAAAGAATATATAGAAATTTATGCCTTAATAGTTTGTCCAAATTTATCCTGTAAGCACACAGGATAATATTATTCTTCACATTCACATCATTTTTTTTTTTTTTAGCTCGTTTTCAGTTTGCGGCGGAAACAGATGGGTTAATGATTTAATTGGAGGTACACTGTTTTTCACATGCTCATATTCACTTGCATTGTCCTTTGAATCATTCATTAATTGCAAAACAGAGCATTATGCGCAGAGCATAGAATGACTGCTTTTATTTTAAAATGTCAAAACCCATAATTGAACCACAATTTTATTTTTGTCTTTGAGACTGCTAATTCATGCCAACATTTCTAAAAATCTTATTAAGGGTTAGTAATAATTTAGTTTTTGTGGTCATTTTTTAGATCAAATTAAATAAAGCATAATGATCTAGCTTGACCTTTGTGGAAATGTTATCCAGGAAAAAAAACTCAGGATGTACAATGTGAATGTACAGTTTACCCTTGTACCACAGGGGTGAGGAACGTGGCTCCCCTATGCAGTTGGAAATCTGCATATAACTTCTGACTCTCCAAACCTATTAATAGCTGCTGTTGACCAGAAGCCTTACCAATAACATAAACAGTTGATTAATGCATACTTTGTTGTATGTACTATATATTATATTCTTATAATAAAGTAAGCTAGAGAAAAGAAAATATTTTTAAGAAAATTCACAAGGAAGAGAAAATACATTTACAGAACTGTACTGTATTTATAGGAATAAATCTGCACATAAGTGGACTCATGCCATTCAAACTGGTGTTGTTCAAGGGTCAACTGTATTTAATGCCATAGAACTATAAACTTGAAATGGTTAAAATAGTAAATTTAATATTATTTTTATTTTGCCACAATAAAAAAGAAAGAAAACCAAAGAAATATGTGAAAAAATAAGACAAGAGTTCCCTACTGTTTCTTGATCTTCAGCTTTCTTAACCTACTCCCTTAGAGCCATGGTCCTCAACCTCTATTGTCCATGGGACACATTTGAGAATCTGTCTGATCAAATGACGGCTTCTTTGTGTACATAAGCAAACATGCACAATGGTTTTGAATAATTTTGTAGGTTTCATAGACATTCTTTAGTCTATCTTTGAGCCTCAGAAAGGATTTGCCACCCTAGAATAGTCTTGGGATCATTTTTAAATCATTGAATCATTAAAGAAAGATTTCTTGTTAAAAACAAATCATCAATCAAAGAAACTATACCAAATGAACAACTTCTCTTCTTGTCCAGTTCAGTCTGTTGAGAAATCAGAACAAAATAAATAAAATCAAGGCATGCAGGGGTACTGTGGGAGAATGGGGAAGGAGTGACTGAGTCAGGACAGGAAGTGCATAAATACTAAGCCGTGAGCCAGACCATAAGGAATGGAAAGGAGCTTTACAAATTGAGAAGAAAGGAAGAACATTTTAGATTGAAGAATCACCACAAGCAAGGTCTTGAGAGGGTCCATGGTGTAGGCAATGAGAATAGAGATCCCATTATAAATGAAACATATAGAGATTGGGACGGTGGATAGAGAAGAAGCTGGGCTTTAACAGTTTGTATGTATCAGCCTGTGGTGTACGGGACTGATAGTGGGGGTGCAAAATAGGACAGAAATGGAGGCTGAACAAGGAAGTCATTGTCCTTGGCATGGAATTGAGTCTCTTCCAAATGAGCTCACTGCTGGCAATAGAAATAATGTACTTGATCTGCTACTGAGCACAACTTCAGGAAAACCACAATGGAAAATGTGCGTGTGATCATTACTTCCTCCATGGAATAAAAGCCTGTCACCGGGTTTGCCACCTCTCTGGCTATGTGACAGTATGAAGACATAAAATGTGAGGACACATCAGGTTTCATTGATGACCTACCTAATAATCTATAAGAAATATCCATTTGAAATCATACAACTGGAGCCAGAATACAGCTATTTGATAGTTTTTTAAAAAGTATTTTAGATTTGCAAGTCTGGAAAGGCTAAGAATTTAAACAGCATAATTATCTTTTAAATGCTTCAATTTTGATATAATGTATGCTGTTGAGGCAAAATTTTTTATGATCCATAATACAAGTATACTCTCCCTCAACCTCATTCCCATCTTAGGATGTCCTCTATTTAGAGTAAAATTTTGAATAGCAAAACCTTAATGACTCATTCATGTTCATGATCATTTATGGCCATTACAGCATAGGTCACTCACAGCTTCTGTTATTATCAGAACATTAAAAACCCTGCCGGGGCTTTTCATTGTTATTTGTTTGACATCCTCTTATTATTTACCATTGGGAACATCACAGATGGCCCAATTTCCTTCTGATCCTCTTAATGAAGAGTGATCATTATTTTTATGGGTCCTCCTGGGGTACCCTATCTGTAAGTAAATCGCTAGTGGGAAGAGATAGATACATTATATTCAGAGTCATTACCACTTGACCACACCTCAGAAAGAAAGCTGTGCAGTTAAATTGGACCCCAATTCTTTGAACTTTAATCTTCCAGCAAAGTTGTAGACAAAGATAATAGGTTAAATAAAAGTGAAAGCACATTATAATCGTTGCATATACTTAGGAATATTTAGGATACAAATAGAAAGACCTTACTCAAACTGGCTTAAGCTAGGGAATGTGTTAAATTCTCTAATCAAAAATTTCAGAGGCATGGGTGGCTTTGACACAACTTCTTTTAAAGATTATTTGTTTATTTGAGAGAGAGAGAGCAAGCTTGAGGGAGGGGCAAAGGGAGAGGGAGAGAGACTCCCCGCTGAGCATGGAGCCTGAAGTGGGGCTTGATCTCATGACCTTAAGATCATTACCTGAGCCTAAATCAAGAGTCAGACACTCAACCAACTGAACCACCCAGGCACCCCAACACAATTTCTTTTAGAGGTTCAACTAATGTCATTAAATTTGGTTTCTCTCCAACAATTGATTCTCTTTCTTAGGTTACCCTTTTCAGACAGGAAACCACATGTGAATACAAGATTGGGACCCAACTTTGGGGATTAACATCATCATCTAATAAGAAAGTGTCTTTACCCTGATATTCCCTGCCAAAATCTAAGTATATCTCTTTGCGTGGGATCGCATCTCTTGCCCAGCTCTGAACATAGAGCAACATTCTGGCAGTGTGAAAACTCTTTTACTCGTGGCTCATACAGCCCATATGTGCTAAAAGAAGAGAAAATGGAAAAAAAAAAAAAAAACAGTTAAAGCAAAAAATTACCACAGCAATGATAAGAAAATAATAAGATACAGTTAAAAAATAACTTTGGTGTGATTGATATCAGTAGTGAATAGTTTAGTCATCAAAATGAATTCAAGCTAATGCCTTTAAAAATCATAAAACCATATATATTTTTAAAATAGCAAATCTTACAAAGGTATATATTTTTGGCTACTCTTTTCATGTAGGCCCAAGACAATTGTTAAAGCATAATGTTCTCAAAAGTATCTTTCTTTCCCAAAACACACATAATAAGCATTCTACCTTCCATTGTTGCTTTTGTAAAGCAAATATTTAAAGATACTTGCAAAACAATCTGATGTCACAATTTCTTTTTTTAACAGTTTTTCCTTCAATTTATATGCTTGTATCAACAGTGAATTTTTTTTAGACACTCAGGGCATTTTGTTACAGGATGTCTTNCTAAAGCTCACCTGAAGTACATCTTCTTAGATGTCCATTTTTGCTTCCTTTAAAGTACAGTAAGGGACTTCCAGTCCAGACAAGACAGTAGATAGACTCGTTTTTCCCTGTTCTTTAATAAGGCAGTCCAGGAATGTTGATTTCCTTCTTGACTCAAAAGAGAATCCCTCTGACAGCATCAGAGGGAAGGAGGTCAACTGGGAACCCCACAAATAACAAGCAGCCAGCAGGGGGAGCATTCTTTCCTGCCAAATGTAAGACAATCCTTTCAGCAGCCTCTTTGTTTCCCCTCTTTCCTGTCCAGAGACTCTCGCCAGCTTGGGGTAGGAGGAAGTGGGGTTTTTAGTGGAACCCCACCAAATCCCTCTCCTAACCACCTAATCTGGGGAGTTCCCTACTGCCTCCCCAGGCAGCCTGGTCAAGGGAAAGGAAAGTGCTAGTTACAACAGATAAACCAAGTCAACCAAGACAGAATTGCAAAGGCTCTGAAAAGTCCACTGACAGCCTACAAACGTCAGCTAAGATGTGGGGCCTAACCCTAAATAAGGAGCCCACTTACTAAAAGAATAAATAAAGGTAAAAACAATGAAATAGGGGCGCCTTGGTGGCTCAGTTGGTTGAGCTTCTGACTCTTGGTTTCAGCTGGGGTAGCGATCTCCGGGTTATGGCATTGGGCCTGCAGGGACTCTCTGCTCAGTCTGGAGTCCGCTTGCCCCTCCCTCTCCCTCTTTTCCCTCTGTTCCTGACCACCCCCCACCCAGTCCTGCCCACGCTCATGCTTTTTCTCTCTAAAAAACAGAAAGTGAAATAAGCCCAGAATCTCCTAATTGTGGGGACATAAAACTTCCCTGGTTTCTCAGTATTCCTATAAAAAGGTCATAGTTTCCTAAGACTCTTTATATACCATGAAAATTAGATCTGTAGCCACCTATCTACTTGATTGTTCTGATGCGAAGTTATAGTAAAAATTCTTCTCTCTAAGAGGACCAAATGATTCTACTACGCTGGCTAGGTTTCTAGACAAGTCACCAAGGAGCCCTGAGCACTTGGGGCCATTTTCCTCAATATTTACATTTCAAGGAAAATGAGGACCTGGACCTTGAAAGAGTTCTTCCTTTTAGTCTGAGAAGTCAAGCTATCTGGCACCCATCAAACATTTTATTTACATAACAAATGTCTGGAATAAAGATACATTTTCAGGAATTCAGGAGTATCAACCTCTTTCCCCTTTCTATAAGCAGATAAAATTTTTCTTTCTCCCTCACCTACGAAGAGTCAATCCACTCACAAAGCAAAAAAATCCTGTGGGCTATCATCTTGCTGCCCTAAGAGTAAGATAAAGTCCCCTAGGGGGACTGGCCACTTCTTATTTACTATAAGAGAAGTCACCTGATGCCAACACTGATATGAATTATCTCACATGGATCTTAATGCTTCAGTGATCAGTTACAGAGTCTCTTGAAACAGATTTAAAAAAAAAAAAAAGAAAATCCCAACAAAGAGCTAAAATTTGTAAAGTAATCAAATACATACTGTAGAACAGAAAATTAGAATCAAATTTATATTATATAACTGGAAAATAGAATAAAAGATACTTTTGAAAACCCACTAGATGGACTCAATAGCAGAGATGACAAAGGATAGAATCAATAAGCTTAAAGACAGAGCACTAAAATTCACCTCGTGTGAACAACACAGAGAAAAAATAGCCAAAAAATATTGAACGCAGCCACAGGGACTTGTAGAGCAATAATAAAAGATCCCACAGATGCATCATCCTGTGGGAGAGAAGACAGAGAGTGGAGCTAAATGAGCATTTGAATAAATTATGGCTGAAAACTTGCCAAAGTTGGCAAAATACGCAAACCTACAGATCCAAGAAACTGAGTGGATCCCTAACAGTTACCCCCCCTAAAAAAAAACCCCACCACCACCAACAAAAAACAGATATCATAATTAAATTTTGGAAAGCTAAAGATGAAGGAACCTAAGTGGAAATGAGGTTTCCACACTTCGTGCCAACTAGGAAAATATTATTAGTAGACTGCTGTAAATCAAGTATGTATTTTGTAACATCCAGAGCAGCCCCTAGGAAACTATACAAAGAGATATATCCAAAAACACTGTAAACAGAGTGAAAATTTAATCATGCTTTTGAAGCAACCTGATCAAATGTGGAGTTTTTTTTTCCTAATTCTGACATTCCTCCTTTCTTTTCTTTTCTTTTCTTTTCTTTTCTTTTCTTTTCTTTTCTTTTCTTTTCTTTTCTTTTCTTTTCTTTTCTCTTTTCCTTTCCTTTCTTTTCTTTTCTTTCTTTCTTTTTTCTTTTTTTTTTTTTTTTTTGAGAAGGAGCATGCTTCACTGGGGAGAAAGCACTCCATGTGAGCAGCAGATGAAGGTAGCCTGGTGGGTATTACACACATCACCTCAAAAAGAACCAGTGATCCGAGTGCATACTTAGCATCTTCAGTAACCTTTTGTTGAAGAATTCTATGTGTTGCTTTCACATATGGACACTTAGAACTGGAGGAAGGTATATACACAAACATATAAGAAAAAAGGACTGAAATCATCAAGAAGGCAACTTATTATTTTATGAATGGACATTTATAAATTTTGGAGATTTAACCTGTGTTGTAATCATTTCCCAAACAACTCTTCCCTCTCAGCCTTGAACATCAGGAGTCAAAGTAATCTGTTGTATTAAGGTAAACCTTAAAAATAAAATTACTTAGAAAATCATAGTGAGTCAGAATCAGATGTAATAGCCCTGGACATCAACTGCTTGCATTTTTTCAGTTACTGCTTTGTGTTATATTTTTATTTATGTTCGATAATAATTAAACATTTGATAAGAATCTGTTAAATTCTGCTTTTGATAATATTTTTCTTGGGTGGGATTCTTTTCTTCTTTTTTTTGGATTCAAAATCCTGGGGCTTTTTGTTTTGTTTTGTTTTGTTTGCTTTTACTGAGGTAAAAATTATATTCAGAGCAAGAAATGCATGCTGTAAAATTAAATGTAAAAATGGATTAGTATTGACAAGTATATTAGATAATATTAATAAAACATTGAATGTAATATTAATAAAACAAATAAAACATTTGCATCATCTTAGGAAGCTTCCTTATGCCTCCTTTCAATCAATCCAATAAGCAACCTCTGTTTTTTTTTTTTTTTTAAAGATTTTATTTATTTATTCGACAGAGATAGAGACAGCCAGCGAGAGAGGGAACACAAGCAGGGGGAGTGGGAGAAGAAGCAGCAGGCTCACAGCAGAGGAGCCTGATGTGGGGCTCAATCCCATAACGCCAGGATCACGCCCTGAGCCGAAGGCAGACGCTTAACCGCTGTGCCACCCAGGTGCCCCAGCAACCTCTGTTTTTATTTCTATCACCATACATTAGTTTTGCCTGTTCTTGGAGTTCATATATATTAAATCATACACCACATACTTGCTTGTGTCTCTTTTTGCTCAGCGTGATTATGAGATTCATCCCTATTACTGTGTATCTCAGCAGTTCATTCTTCCATATTGCTGAGTAGTATTCCATTATTTGAATGTAACATAATTACTTTATTCATTTCATGTTGATTGACATTTGAGTTATTTTTAGCTTTTGGCAGTTATCAATAAGCTGCTATGAAGACTTATACAAGTCTTCTTTTGTGTACATGTTTCGATTTCTCTTGGGTGCATTTTTCTCCCAGGAGTCCAATTGCTAAGGCATACCCTAAATGTCTACCTTCGGAAATGACTTTTTTTAGAAGTTGACTTTAGAAGTTGTATGTGTAAACTCTAAGCAGCAATGTATAAAAGTTCTAGTAGCTCTCCATCCTCACCAACATTCGATGTGGTCAGTCTTTTCCATTTTAACCATTCTAGTAGATTTGAAGTGGTAAGGTTTACTATGTTTGCAGATTTTTTTTGCAACAGGATGACCTAAAATTGTCCATATTAGAGACAGATAATTTAATTTTAAGGCTTATATTTAATTTTTTAAAAATTTGCTATAGATGGAAAGTATCTCTTGAGCTAAAGTCTCCTTCTATAATATAACCAAAAAGGTTTATTTAAAGATAGAGAACGTTTATTTATTTATTTATTTATTTATTTATTTATTTTAATTCAGGTATAATTAACATACAGAATTATGTTCAAACTGGTTTATTTTAAATTATTTAGATCATATAATTTTAAATGATTTGCAATGTTATGGAAATAAATACATGCCTTTTAAATAAAAGTAAATTTCAGGAGAAAATAATAAGAGGTAGCAGAGAAATTTGGAATATAGAATATGGATGGACTTGATTTAAGATTAGAACTTAAGTAGGTAGACAAAGTAAATGAAGATTATGAAATTCTAGATCAGTATTTGATAAGCCAGTATTCTGAGAATAACTTGCAGATTTTCCATGAGCCTTTAGTATTCAATTCAACTATAGCACCTTTGACATTAAGACAAAATGAAATGTTACTTCTTCATTAGGCTAATATTTAAATTTTTTCCATTTCTTTTTGTAATATATGCTTTTGATTTTTGTCATTTTTGTTGTCCTATTTTGTCTTTGTTTTATCTTTATTATATATATATGTGTGTGTATATATATATATTTAAATTCCAGTATAATTAATGTACAGTTTTATATTAATGTCATGTGCACTATATAGTGATTCAACAATTCTATACATTACTCGGTGCTCATTATGACAAGTGTGCTCTTAATCTCCTTCACCCATTTCATTCATGTCCCCACCCACCTCGCATCTGTTATTCACCAGTTTGTTCTCTATTTTTGAGTGTCTGGTTTTTTTTCTCTCTCTCTCTCTTTTTTTTTTTTAAGATTTTATTTATTTATTTGTCAGAGAGAGGGAGCACAAGCAGGGGGAGTGGCAGGCAGAGGGAGAAGCAGACTCCCTGCTGAGCAAGGAGCCGGATGTTGGACTCTATCCCAGGGCCCTGGGATCATGACCCAAGCTGAAGGCAGACGCTTAACTGACTGAGCCACCCAGGTGTCCGTGTTTGTCGTTTTTTTCTTTGATCATTTGTTCTGTTTCTTAAGTTCCACATATGAGTGAAATTGTATGGTATTTGTTTTTTTCTGACTCACTTATTTCACTTAGCATTATATTCTCTAGATCCATCTAAGTTGTTGCAAATGGAAACATTTCATCCTTTTTTTATAACTGAGCAATGTCCCATTATGTATATATACCACATCTTCTTTATCTATTCATCTGTCAATGGACCCTTGTGTTATTTCCATATTTTGGCTGTTATAATAAGGCTGTAATAAACATAGAGGTGCATATATCTTTTTGAGTTAGTGTTTTCATATTCTTTGGGTAAATACACAGTAGTGGAATTATGGAATCATATGGTACTCCCATTTTTAATTTTTTGAAGTAACTCTGTAGAGTTTTCCACAGTGGCTGCACTAGTTTGGATTCCCACCAACAGGGCACAAGGGTTCTTTTTTCTTTACATCCTTGCCAACACTTGTTGTTTCTTGTTCTTTTGATTTTAGCCATTCTGATAAGTGTGAGGTAAGATCTCATTGTGGTTTTGATTTTCATTTCTCTGCCAGTAATGTTGAGCTTTTTTTCATATGTGTGTTAGTCATCCGTATGTCTTCTTTGGAGAAATATCTGTTCATGCCTTCTGTCTATTTTTTAACTGGATTATTTGTGGTTTTTTTGGTGTTGAGTTATTAAGTTCTTTATATATTTTGGATACTAACCCATTATTGGATATATCATTTATAAATATCTTCTCTCATTCAGTAAGTTATCTCTTGTTTTGCTGTGAAGAATCCTTTTATTTTGATGTAGTCCCAATTGTCTGTTTTTGCTTTTGTTTTCCTTGCCTTAGGAGACATATATAGAAAAATGTTGCTACAGCCACTGTCAAAGCAATTACTACATGTGCTCTCTTCTAAAATTTTTATGGTTTCAAGTCTAAAGGTCTTTAATCCAATTTGGGTTTGTTTTTGTGTATGTGTGGTATAAGGAAGTGGTCTAGTTTCATTCTTTTGCACGTAACTGTCCACTTTTCCTAACTCCGGTTGTTGGAAGATGTTTTTTTCCCCCAGTGAATATTCTTGCTTCCTTTCCTGAATATTAATTGACCATCTCATTGTAGGTTTATTTATGGGCTCTTTATTCTGTTCCATTGAATACATGTATCTACTTTTGTGCCAGTAACATACTGTTATGATTACGGTAGCTTTGCAGTAGAGCTTAAAAACTGGGATTGTGATACCTCCAGTTTTGTTCGTTTCTAAGACTGCTTTGATTATTTGAGGCCTTTTTTGGTTCCATATACATTTTAGGATTATTTGTTCTAGTTCTGTGAAAAATGTTGGTATTTTGATAAGGATTGAATTAAATCTGTAGATTTCTTTGGGTAATACGGACATTTTAACAATATTCGTTTTCCCAATCAAAGAGCATGGAATATCTTTCCATTTGTTTATGTCATCTTCAGTTTCTTTCATCAATGTTTGATAGTTTCCAGAGTACAAGTCTTTCAACTCCTTGGTTACGTTTATTCCAAGGTATTTTGCAATATTTGGTGCAGTTGTAAATGACACTGTTTTCTTAATTTCTCTTTCTGCTGCTGCATTATTACTGTATAGAAATGCAGGGGCGCCTGGGTGGCACAGCGGTTAAGCATCTGCCTTTGGCTCAGGGCGTGATCCCGGCAATCTGGGATCGAGCCCCACATCAGGCTCTTCTGCTATGAGCCTGCTTCTTCCTCTCCCACTCCCCCTGCTTGTGTTCCCTCTCTCGCTGGGTGTCTCTATCTCTGTCGAATAAATAAATAAAATCTTAAAAAAAAAAAAAAAGAAAGAAATGCAATGGGGGGGGCGCCTGGGTGGCATAGCGGTTTAGCACCTGCCTTTGGCTCAGGGCGTGATCCCGGCGTTATGGGATCGAGCCCCACATCAGGCTCCTCCGCTGGAAGCCTGCTTCTTCCTCTCCCACTCCCCCTGCTTGTGTTTCCTCTCTCGCTGGCTGTCTCTATCTCTGTCAAATAAATAAATAAAATCTTAAAAAAAAAAAAAGAAAGAAATGCAATGGGGTTTCTGTATATTGTTCTGTATCCTGCAACTTTATTGAATTTATTTATCAATTTTAGTAGATTTTTTGTTGGAGTCTTTAGGGTTTTCTATATATAATATGTCATCTGCAGATAGTGATAGCTATACTTCTTCCTTATTTGGATGACTTTTATTAATTTTTCTTGTCTGATTGCTGTGGCTAGCACTTTCAGTACTATGCTGAATAAATGTAATAAGAGAGGACATACTTGTCTTATTCCTGATCTTAGGGGAAAAGCTTTAAGTTTTTCACCATTGAGTATGATGTTAACCATGAATTTTTTTTAAAAGATTTTGTTTATTGAGAGAGGGAGCAAGAGAACAAGAGAGAGAGAGAGCACACAAGCAAGAGGATCTGCAAGGGGAAAGGGAGAAGCAGGCTCCCTGCTGAGCAGGGAGTCCAATGCAGGGCTCCATTCCAGGACCCTGAGATCATTACCAGAGCCAAAGGCAGATGCTTAGACAACTGAGCCAGCCAGGATCCCCAGCCATGAATTTTTTATATATGGACTTAGTTATGTTGAAATATGTTCCTTCTAAAGCTACTTTATTGAGGGTTTTTTATCATGAATGAATGTTGTACTTTGTCAAATGCTTCTTCTGCATCTACTGAAATGATCATATGGTTTTTATCCTCTCTTGATATGATGTATCACTTTGATTTGTGAATATTGAACCACACCTGCATCCCAGAAATAAATTCCACTTGATCATGGTGAATGGTTTTTTTTTTTTTTTTTAATGTATTGTCGGATTCAGTTTGTTAATATTTTGTTGAGGATTTTTTGCATCTATGCTCATCAGAGATACTAACCTGTAGTTCTCTTTTTTGTAGTGTCTTCATTTGGTTTTGATATCAGAGTAATGTTGGCCTTATAGAATAAATTTGGAAACTTTCCATCCTCTGCTATTTTTTAGAATAGTTTGAGAAGAATAGGTGTTAACTTTTCTTTAAATATTTAGCTGTATTCAATTTTGAAGCCATCTAGCTAGTCCTGGACTTTTGTTTGTTGGGAGTTTTTGATTACTGATTCAATTTCATTGCTGGTAATTGGTCTGTTCTAATTTTCTATTTTTTCCTGGTTCAATTTTGGGAGGTTATATGTTTCTAAGAATTTATCCATTTATTTTAGGTTGTCTAATTTGTTGGCACTTGATTTTTCATGATATTCTCTTATAATCCTTCGTATTTCTGTGGTGTCAGTTGTTATATCTCTTCTCTAATTTCTGATTTTGATTTTTGAGTCCTATCTCTTTCTTTCTTGATGCATCTGGCTAACGGTTTATCAATTTTGTAGATCTTTACAAAGAACCCGCTCCTGGTTCCATTGGTCTGTTCTTTTTTTGTTTGTTTTTTTAGTTTCTATTTTGTTTATTTCTGCACTAATATTTATTATTTCCTTCCTTCCACTGGTTTTGAATTTTGTTTGTTCTTCTTCTAGCTCTTTAAACATAAGGTTAAGTTGTTTATTTGAGATTTTTGGGTTTCTTCTTGAAGTAGGCCTGTATTGCTGTAAACTTCCCTCTTAGAAACACTTTTGCTGCATCCCAAAGATCTTAGACTATTGTGTTTTCATTTTCATTTGTTTTCATGTATTTTCTATTTCCTTTTTGATTTCTTTGTTGATGCATCCATTGTTTAGTAACATGCTATTTAACCTCCATGCATTTGCATTCTATCCAGATTTTTTCTTGTAGTTGATTACCAGTTTCATAGACTTGTGTTTGGAAAAAGTACATGGTATGACTTCAAATTTTGAATTTGTTGAGACTTGTTTTGTGTCCTAATGTATGGTTTTATTATACTTTTTTTTTTTTTAAGAGCAGTTCTCAGCTCACAACAAATTTGAGAAGAAGATGCAGAGATTTCCCATATATTTCCTGCTCCCACACATGCAGAGCCTCCCCTATTATCAACATCAATTGCCAGAGTGGTACATTTGTTACCAACAATGAATCTACAGGAACACATCATAATCAACAAAAGTCCATAGTTCCTTACGGCTCATTTTTGATGTACATTCTACAGAATTGGAAAAATATATAATGACATACGTCCATCATTATAGTACCATATGGAGTATTTTCCATGCCCTAAAAATTCTCTGTGCTCTGTCTATTCATCTCTCCCTCCCTCACCCAGGTGTCCCTGTGGCTTCTTTTCTTATTCTCTTGATATTGTCTTTCACAAAGCAAAAGTATTTAACTTTAATGAAATCCAGCTTATAAATTATTTCTTTCATGGATCATGTCTTTGGTATCATATGTAAATGGTCTTGTCATACTCAAGGTCATCTAAATTTTCTCTTATGTTATCTTCTAGGAGTTTTATAGTTGTGCATTT
The DNA here is from genome assembly GCF_017311325.1 of Ursus maritimus. NCBI lineage: Eukaryota > Metazoa > Chordata > Mammalia > Carnivora > Ursidae > Ursus > Ursus maritimus. The sequence continues at coordinate 21,736,946 of NW_024426552.1, forward strand.
CACATTTAGGTCTATGACCATTCATTCATTCATTCATTCATTCTTAATGAACTGACAAAGGTCATTTATTTTACTTCCTTTTTTTCACCTCAAGTCTTAAGTGATGAAGCTCTTTTCACAAGTATCAGTTTTAAGTATAATTTTTAAGCTGCAACTCCTATTCACTTTAATTAAAACTTAATTTTCTATCATAGGTACATTAAAATGTCTCCAAACTGCAAAATAAATATTCCATTTCATTTAGAAAGAAATTCAGTTTTCTTAATTGTCAGAATAAAATAAGGCTTTTTCAGATGGGATATCAAAGAAAGCGAACTTAAAGGCCAAATTATGGTAATGTTTTATAGTATATCTCATTAATTATTCTTAGTAGTTGGATTTTCCTATCTAGAAATTGAAGGGCACTTGATGAATAACGTTTTTATATCTTCAGTGAAAAATGTATGTTCTTTTTTGGAGAAGTTACAACTTAACTTCATCAATTGTTATGTGGTACAAATTTTGTTATATTTCCATCACTGCCATAGAAATGTATGTTTCATTTTGATGACCTTGTTGAGGCATAATTAGTAAACAGTAGAATGTACATTTGTATTTATACAATATGTCCATTTTTATCAAATGTACATAACTGTGAAAGCATCAAAACAATTAAGATACTAAATACATGTATCATCCCCCCAAATTTGTCCAGTACCACTCTGTAATCTCTTTCTCCTGCTCCATCCCAGTTTCCCCACACCCAAAAAACCCACTGATATTTAATTCACTATGGATTAGGTTATTTCCTAAAATTTGTTTTGTTTTGTTTCTGTTTTTTTAATAAATGGAATCACAAAACCTGTTCTCTTGTTTCTGGATTTTTTCACTCAAGAAATAATTTTGAGACTCACGTACATTTTTTGTTGCAATAATTCACTTCTTTTTTTAAATTCAGATAAAATAGGCATATAACATTGTGTAGGTTTGATGTATATGATACCTTAACCAGATAATGTGTTATCTAGTCACTTAACAACTTTGAAGTATATAATACAGTATTGTAGGCTATAACCACAACGTTGTGCATTAGAGCTCCAGAACTTATTCATCTCCTGAATGCAAATTTGTACCCTTTCACCAACATATTCCCAACTTCCTCACTCAGTCCCTAGCCCTTGGTAACCACCATTATACTCTCTGCTTCCACAAGATCAGCTTTTTGAGATTCTACATATAATTAATATACGATATTTGTCTTTCTCTACCTTTCTCACTTAACATAGTGCCCTTAAGGTCCATGATGTTGTCACAAATAACAGAATGTTCTTTCTTATGGTATTCTATGCCTGTGCTATAATATTCTATTGTGTGTAGATACTTTATATATATACTATATATCACATCTTCTTTGTCCATTTATCCATTGATGGGTATTTAAGTTGTTTCCATATTTTGGATCGTACAACTCAATAGAAAGCAAGCAATCTGATTAAAAAATGGGTAGAGGAACTGAATAACATTTCTCAAAAAAAGACACACAAATGGTCAATAGGTACATGAAAAGATGCTCAACATCACTAATCATCAGGGAAATGCAGATCAAAACTACAAGGAGGTATCACCTCACACCTGTTAGAATGACTATCATCAAGAAGACAAGAGATAACAAGTGTTGACAAGCATGTAGAGAAAAGGGAAACCTTGTGCACAGTTGGTGAGAATGTAAACTGATACAGCCACTATGTAAACAGGAAGAAGGTTTCTCAAGAAATGAAAATTTGAAGTACTATATGATCCAACAATGCCACTTTTGGGTATATATTCCAAAGAAATGAAAACATGGTATCAAAAAGATACCAGGACTACCACATTTATTGCAGTATTATTCATGATAGTTCACTCCTTTTATTGGTAGCTAGTATTGTGTCTGTCTTAATATCAAAGCAGATTTCAGAGCAAAGATCTTTTCACAATGATAAAGGAGCCAAGTCATCAGAAAGACATAACAATTCTAAATATTTCTATATCTAATAATGAGCTTCAAAACAAAAGCAGTGAGAACTGATAGAACTGCAAGGATAAATAGACAAATTCACAACTATAGTTGCAGATTTTAACACCATTCTGTGAATAATGGATAGAACCAGGAGACAGAAAATCAGTAAGGATGTAGAACCCTTACATAGTGTTATCAACCAAATTGACATAATTGATATTCATAGAACACTCCACAAAAATGCAGCAGCATACACATTCTTTTCAAGTTTAGATGGAATATTTGCCAAGATAGATGATATTCTGTGTCATAAAATGAGTCTCAATAAATTTGAAAGTAGTCAAGCCATAATAAAGTGTGTTCTCTGAACATTATTTGATTTTTCATTCACCTATTACATAAAATTGAAAATCACAATTATTACTCAATTTGTAAAGTAGAGGATACTTTAAAATCTGGATAAATGATAAAATAACTAATTTGAAATCTCCAAGAAACATGGATTGTTATAAATATGTGTTTTTAAATCCATGACCTATGAATAATTCTTGTCGACAGGAGGAGATAGAACAGACTGCAAAAAAAGGGGAAAAAAAAACAGACCGAAAAAAAAAAAAAAAAAAAAAAAGTAGCCAGTTCTCTCCTTTAAAATATTACTGATTTTTAAATATTTCTGGTTTTTTATTATGATATGTTAGTCACTATACAGCACATCATTAGTTTTTGATGTAGTGTTCCATGATTCATTCTTTGCATATAACACCCAGTGCTCCATGGTAGTACGTGCCCTCCTTAATACCCTTCACTGGGCTAGCCCATCCCCGCACCCTCTCCCCTCTAAAACCCTCAGTTTGTTACTGATTATTTTAAGTAATTAGTTTTTCAAACATTCCTAGACTGCAGAATTGGATTTTGAACATTCAGTAACACTCTGGAGTAAAAACAAGGTAGGTGATTATTCAAATTAATTTAATTTTTCCTCTGAATTTTATTTTATTTTTTTTTATTTTTATTTTTTTTAAAGATTTTATTTATTTATGTGACAGAGAGACAGCCAGCGAGAGAGGGAACACAGCAGGGGGAGTGGGAGAGGAAGAAGCAGGCTCATAGCGGAGGAGCCCGATGTGGGACTTGATCCCAGTAGGCCGGGATCACGCCCTGAGCCGAAGGCAGATGCTTTAACGACTGCGCTACCCAGGCGCCCCTTCCTCTGAATTTTAAATAACCAGGCTTTGACACATGTTCTATAATGTTGTTCCTTATATTTTTTAGAATGTACATATTTTATTTCTTACACTTAAATATATCATCAGCAAGTATATTTTAAAGTTATGTAGCCGATTTTATTAATATTGCTTTATTGCCAAATCTGAGGTATATTCAGAGAGCATAACTAAAATTCTTGAGTTTAAACCAGTTATATTCAGAGATAAATTTTAAATTCATCATTAATATATGTTGTCTCTTGATATGTGATGCTTAATGGAAAAAATCACATTAAAATTTGCTTGACTTGAATTTGAATCTTGTTTCTGCCACTTCCCAGGTACATAAAACCAAGAAAAACCATTTCATCTTTCTGCTGATCAGAATTTTAGTTATGAAAACAATGGGAATTAACAATGAGGTGTCTAGTACCTATAGAAACTCTATTATTTATTTCATTTTACTCTGTGATTTTCTTTCTGAGTGTAAAACCTCTTTCTACCTATTGCAACTTTAGTGTTTTGAGCCATTTCACTGCTTGGTAGGATATATTTTATTTGTTGCTGCTAATCCATCATGCCTCTTGATGAAATCCTCTCTCACAGTGACTGGGGGGGCCACAAAATTTGGAAGTTGTTGTCATATTAACAAGAGTAATGCAAACAGAAGCTTGATAAATAATTGCACACTGGAATTTGTGCTCCTGAAAAACTCTCTTTTGAAAGCCATTCACCATACTCTAAAGATCTTTGTATTGGATGACAGAATGATTTGAAGCCCTGTGGAGAAAGACCTAGAGAATGGGAGAACATTTTCCACACTCTAGTTTCCCCTGAGGGTCTAGCTGAATGCGTCTGTGTAACTGACTTCAGCACATCTCTAGGGCAAAAAAACATCAAATCGAGCAAAGTCAACACATGAAAATCATAATATAATAAAGTGTGGCTGCTTTGCCATTTTATGTGGGAATGGTTTATAATGTTGATTGATGGGCAGAGCAAAAACCCCTAAAGGATATCCGGGTGCTAATCCCTAAAACCTGCAAATATATTGCCTTACATGGGAGAGAGAGAGGAAAAAAAAAAAAAAGGCTTTGCAGATTTAAGTTAGGAGCTATGAGAAGGGGGGATAGCGTTGGATTATCCAGGTGGACTTAATAGGATCACAAGACTTTTAACAAGAAATAGGGAGGAAGGGAGTATGAGTCAGGGAAGGCATCTTAATAAAAACAGAGGTCTGAGTGATACCGTTGCTGGCTTTGCAGATGGAAGGGTACTGTGAGTTAAGGAATATGGGCAGTCTTCATGTTATTAACTGAATATTTATATCCCCCTCAAATTTTTATGTTGAAACTATAATCTCCAATGTGGTGGTATTTAGAGGTGAAGCTTGTGGGAGGTTATTAGGGTTAGATTAGGTCATGAGAGTCAGGCCTTCTTGATGAGGTTAATGCCCTCATAAAAAGAGAATTATAAATGAGATCTCCCCTTGCCCTTTCTCTCTCTCCTTCTCCCTCTCTCCCTCCCTCCACCCCCTCTTCTTTTACTGTCTGAATGCACACACCAAGGAAAGGCCATATGAGGACATTACCAGAAAGAGGGCCTTCACCAAGAACCCACCCATGCTAGCACCCTAATTTCAGACTTCCAGCCTCCAGAACTGTAAGAAATAAGAGTTTGTTGTTTAAGCCGTGGATACTTTGGTAAACTTGTTATAGCAGCTTCAACTGACTAAGATATTCTAGAAACCTTCAGACTAACAGAATCCTGCTGGCACCTTGATTTTAGCCCAGTGAAGCCCATATCAGAGTCTCACTTTTACAACTATGGAATAATAAATTTGTGGGGTTTTTTTTAAGATTTACTTACTTATTTGAGAGAGAGAGAGCATGAGCAGGGCAGGGGTGGAGAGAATCTTAAGCAGATTCTCTGCTGAGCACGGAACTGAATTGGGGGGAGCCTGATGCGGGGCTCAATCCCAGGACCCTGAAATCATGACCTGATCCAAAACCAAGAATCAGACACTTAAATGACTGTACCATCCAGACACCCTGGGTTTCTTTTTTAAAGTTACCAACTTCCTTGTACTTTCTCATAGCAGCAGTAGGAAGGGCACACAACGCAGGTAAGTGAAAGACAGTCTGTGACTGCAAGTGGGTTACTCCCGTAACAAAATCTGACATTTCTGTACTTGGTTTTGTGACTGGATAGGAGCGAGAGGACTGAATGTGGGTAAGTTGCTAAAACAGTTACTATCAGACACTGGAGACAAAGAAAACCACATTTTATACTGATAGAACAATTAGGGAAACTGTTGCCTGTGGTAAATTGGAAAACAGAAAATATAACTAATGAGTCTGTGAATCTGACTAAGGAGATTTCCAGGCAGCATACTGAAAGTGGTTTCTAGCTTTTTTTTTCCCTCTCAGGTATGAGGAGATCTTTCAAGAGAAAGATGTGCTAGTAAGATAGCTGCTCAAATTTTCAGCAGAATTTAGAGGAATTATTTTTTACCCAAGACTTGTTCTCTCATTCCCTCACTTAGAGCCGTCACAAGTTGCTCAAAACAATAAATGGCATAAGGATAAATATCAAATTAAGCTATTGTCAGTAAATCATAATCTTGAGGTAAAAAATCACAAGGGTGTCCTTTGTTTTGGTCGCATAGAAATTTAAGGAAGCGCCTTGTACACTTTCTTAATTAGACAAGTGAGCTTTTAAGAATCAAAGAGCATTATTCAATAGCACCCCATTTTGCAGCCCAACACAGAGAGGACACTGTCTTAAAAAGATTTGAGGGTGTAGATTTTTGTCTAATGTAGTGGTTATAATTTGATACGTAAAATAAAAACCTCACAGTTTTTAAAGGAGTTGTATCAGCTTGAACTTAATGGGACTTGGTTTAAACGAAAATAGATCTCTAAGTACTAGATCTATCTGGCCAGGTAGCAAGATAAGAAATTTGCTCAGCTACAACCACACACCATTTCCTACAGAAAAGGCAGACTACCTAGAGTTATCCTAAGAGCCACGGAGAGCAGTGGATTTAGTAACTACTCCCAGGGAGAGTAGAACTGGATCCAAACCAAGGAACATGTCCTATGCTGGAGACAAGGGGAACTGGTAACGTTTGATTGGCTGGATTTCAAAATTTCTATAGACACATTAATTGTTGAATTCCTCCATTTCCTCCTTCTTTATTTTAAATGGCAATGTTTATGTTATTTTCTGCTCATGTCTCACAATTGTCTGTAAGGTTTTCCAGGGGCAGTTAAATGGTCTTTTTAGTGCCTCTGTACTGAAAAAGTGCACCCAAGACACAATACCTGAGGAGTCTTATTAACACCTCAAATTTATTTAGTTGAATAAAGTCTGAAATTTAAGCTCGATTCTCTTAAGCTAATGAAATAAGACTGAAAATCTTGGGAAGGGGAGAAGTAAATTTTGCATGTGGAAAAAATGTGAAACATTAGGGAACAGAAGGAGGATGTTTCCATACTTATAATATGAGTGTTGCTCAAATATGTCATGGTCTTGTTACACCCGATTATGCTCACACATTGATTATGTGTTTATTCACCAGTTGAATATTGGAAGTGCGATACAAACAGAGTCTTGGTAAGTATATACACATCGAGGCTTCCATTTGTAGGGTTTCCTCTTGGAAACCAGTAGTCACATTAGTGAACTCAGCTACACCATATGGAGAAAAATAATTGCCAGGCTGAGTCAAGTTAACAGATATGATCATGAAAAATAATATATTATTGATGTTTTAAGCCATTACATTTTGGCTTGATTTATTATTCAGCAAAAGATCATTGAAACAGAAGTAGAAGAAATAATGAAATGGAAAGCCATGCTTTCAACTTCTCCAATGACTCAAATTTAACCTACTAGTAAATAATTTAATGGATTGTTAAACAATTGATTGATTTATGGTTAGTCTCTAATGAATGTGAAGCAGCTGTCTAACACAACTTACTAGGATCAGTGTTAAAATATGGCAGATATAGAAATAATCATGGCTACCATTTACTGATATTTTCTGTGGTAGACACTGCATAAAGAGTTTTATTAACATTATCTCCATAAATCCTTACATCAACTCTTGGAGATGAATATTATCCACTTTAGAACTAACCACATTTTATAGATGATGAAATCAAGGTTTAAGTTTTTACTTAAATTGCTAAAGTTCAGTGCTAGCAGTAGGTTTAGAATTGGAATGTGAGCCAAGGTATATTCTAATTCTGGGTTCTTATCTGTTTCCTAATATTACTTTAGCGATCTCGGTTCTATCCCTACTGCAAGTTCGTGAGACATTCTTCCCTCGTCTTTTCTTCTGGTGAGTAAAGATATGGGTCTCTTGGTTTTTGAGTTATTGAAAATTTTGTTTATGCTTTTCAGGTGGTGTTTCTATTAGAATTGTCAGGGGAACTTCACATGGTCAGACTGGGTGACAAAGCTTCCCCAACCCCCACTGAATGATCTCTAGTATATGTTCCTTTATAAGAGGGAACATTACAACTTCTTTCTACAGCCCTCCACTTTAAAATACGATTCTTCCAAGAAAGTTTGTAATTGCTTGATTTCTCGATGTGATTGGAGTAATTCTGGCAATCCTTCTTTCTTCTATATATCTCAATCTTGCCAGGTCAGTTTTAGACATTGACCATGCTTGTGCAATGGCAGATAAAGAACATAAAAGGATCTGCAGGGGAATATGGAAATTCAAAGTAAAAGAAGAGATGTTGATGTGAACTGAATCATCAAGTTAATCTTTTATTTTCCCCCAAATACTATGATATCTTAATACTAGAAACCTCTGTCTTTCTAGTGGACTAGTAAAATGGATTAGTAAAATGACAGAATAAATTAAATTTTGATTAAATTTAACATTATTCTGGTACAATAGTTCAGTTGCCTTCACCCTGCATCCCCTCCCCCCCCCCAAAATATTCTGTCTGTGGAAGATGAGTTAAGTTATCCAGGAAAATGAAAATATCCAAATGTATGCATTTTATTTTGGAAAACAAAGTTATGCCAAGGATAAGAACATATATAAGACACTTCACAATAAACAGAAAACATTATTTATGATTTGAGAACATTCTAACTTGGGTGTTTAAAATTCGTTCAGAAAAATTAATTACATTTAAAAGAAATTTAAAGGGCTGACCCATGTATGACATGAATCTTAGGAGACAAACATTCATTACCTATATTACAAATAAAGAGAATTATAGTAGGTGATGGCTTAGGTTAGAAAGAAATGGAAGAAATTCTCTAAAATATTAACAGAGTTACCTGATCCATTTTTATCATATATCAGAGACTTTGTTTTAGCTTCTTTCTCGTGGCATTTTTTGTATTTTATTATAACTGCTCTTTTAATTAGATACAGGATACTGACAAAGCAAGCACAATATATAAATGCCTTTTTTTCATTCTTCACCACCTATTTAATGTTATTTTTATTCTACATATATACGTACTTTGTGGTATTTGTAAGGCTTATGTTGAAAATTGTTCCCTTGTGAAAATTTGGAATTTCCTTTTTTTTTTTCTTCATTTTAAGAATAAGTTAAAGTTTACACTGGTTAAAAAGTGAAAACACCCTATAAAAGCATGTGAGGAATGGTTAGCTTCTCTTATTTTATAACTCATGAAGTCCTGCAAGAAGATAATCTATATAATAATGAGAAATAAAATTTCAACACGAACTAGAAGTTTTAAACGTCTAGAATGTCACCCAAAATGTGTCCACTGGATCTCAAATTTCTGTGTGTATTAGGATTACTAGAAAGGCTTGTTAAAAAACAAACTCCTTTGTATCCCCTTCAAGAGTCTTCTGATTTAGGAGGTCTGTGGTGAGGTCCTTACATTTATAAACTTACATTTATTTCTAACAAATTCCCAGGTGCTAATGCTGCTGGTTTGGGGACCACATTTTGAGAACGACTGCTCTTACGTACAGTTTATTATCAAAAGATTATGACTCAGGGTAAGGCAAAATGGCAGAAAGCATTCTTTTTTTTTTTTAATATGTAGAAATCAGTTTGGAAATTCTTTAAAAATGAAAATATCTGAAAAAATGAAAATATATGTGAAGTCATAAGCTCATTCACTGCAGAGATGTTATTCAAAATAAACATAAATGCAACACTTTATTAAAGTAAAAGTATCTTTACTATTAATATACAAATGGTGAAGAGTGACAATTTTGATATACTGTAAGCCATACTTTCAATGTCTCTCATAAATACAAAACTTCAACATTTGCAGTATAATTTTTACAGTTTAGACATATATATATACAGCATTTCATAGGGACATACCATATTGAAACAATAAGAAAACTTTGTGGTAGCTAACTTAAGAATATAGAATTTGAATGGATATATATGTTAAAGAAAATAAAAGCATGTTTTAATGCTTACTGAACACAGCATAGAATTCATACACCAAAAGAAAAACAAAAGTTTTTTTTTAACTTTATTTGTAAGAAGTTCATATATTCCTAACAGAGTTTAGAGGCAAAAATGCTAAACCATGAACATTCCTTTAAGAATTGGAACAAATATATTTGCTCTTAACAGTACCATTTATGGTATATAATGCATATTGTTCTTGAAAAAAATCCTATCTGCAAATTTGGATATTAGGTTCTATGTTAATTTTCTCCTCTGTATTTCACTCAATTTTCTCTTTCCATCAATATAATTGTCCTTGATTTTTTATCTAAGCAGTGTTCCTAGTCCTTGGTCCAGCACTTTTCAGACTAACATCCTTCCTATCTATCCCAAATTTTGGAGTTCAGTTTGCCTTTCTTGATTCTTTCAGTACATTGTTCCTCTATTCTACTATGTCTAGCTGTGATTTGAAATGCTCCAACCATTGTGTTACTTATTTTTTTCCCAAAGAAGCCTAAAACCAGATGCAACTTTCAGTGTGTTATGTGTTTTTATTTTAGAAAAAAAGGTGGCAATGTGAAATTTATATTACCAATTTTTATATTAATAATTATGAACATGCTATGGCCAAAATGTTAAAAATTATATAAAAAATTAAAGTGGTGGAACCAGCTAAGGTATTTAAGGTATTGATAAAATTCTATAGTGAATAATAAGCTATTTTTAAGAATGTTAAATGTGTTATCAAATAAATATTAAGCATTATATATAATATAAAAGTTTATGGGGGAAATAATCTATTAGCATTCTCGTATAATGTTATTAAACAGATGCATCTACATGGGTAAATGCAATTTTTTAAAAAGGAGAGGAAGGACCTGGAAGGAAATTGCATTTGTTCAGCAAGTACTACATCTAGGCTCTTTTATACGTTTCCCATTTATACATATAATTGTTTCATCTCAGAACATGATTAAACCCATGAGTAGAATACTTTCTTAAAAGATTTTCATTTTAGGATTGAAGTACTTCATTTCTGTGACCTTCCATACTTTAATTTTAGCATACTCTGATACTTCCATATGCAATTTCAGTGTGAGATACAATATAATAATGCTTCAAAGGATTAATACAAAGATGCAAACCTTATCTCTCTAAAGATAAAGAATGCAAACAATTCATTTAAAAAAATATCTTCACCTACTCCTAAAGTTTGTTGAGTAAGGACTCTGGGTATGATTGTGAGAAAGAACTCCATGAGCAACTGAAATAGAGACTGTACATCATTCTTCATGAAAAAGAACATTGCAACTTTAATAAGTAATTGTAATATGCTGTTCCATTATTTCTTAAATTAAGAAATAGAGATTATTCTTTCTATCACTTCAGTTGTAGATATTTTTATCAGCGGTTATCTTACCGTCAACGATAAAGGATGATGTATGATTCCCAAACAAATGTACAACAGGGTAATGTAGACCCAAGTGACACTAAAATAATTTACCCTATCTTAAAATGTCACCTGTTGCCATTGTCTCATAAGTGGTAGAACTCAATTTTAACAATAGCTAGAATGTATTTATTATCTAGAACAACAATACAGACAAAATGAAATATATTTTACGTGTGCTTCAAAAGAATTGCTTTGTCATGAGTGAAAATAAGTTACACAGTATAATTCGTTATATTTAGATTTTCTATTCAAGCTAAAGTAATTTGAATTGAGCTTATTCACCACATGTAAATAAGACAGTACCATTTAAGTGTCACAGATATGAGCAAAATATATCAATAAAGATTGCAGTTGTTTTTTTTTTCTTTTAATAAAGCAAAATGTCATGCTAATCCAAAGGCACAAATACATCTTAATTATTTAAAATAAGAAGCATAAAATAAAGGTATGATTATAAAGTTACAATTAATTATTGGCACTCAAATAAATAATTCGATTAATAAAATCCTTCTATTTATATAAATGTTTAAATCAAAGACTAAGATTCACATAAACTTTGCTGGATCAGATAGTCTTTGAAAAATGCTTTAATAGGTATTCATATTAAAAATAAGGGAAAACTAGAGAAACATTACATTAATGTTAGACATTAGCATCAATAGAATGGCAATAAATCAATGCACAAAAATAATAAATAAATTTTTAGAAGTCACAATTCTTAAATTCTTTTGCAGATCATTGTAAAATATGTTGACACATTAATTTGTGCCAGTTTTAAAAACAAAACATTTATCAAAATGCTGACATTACTGTTCTTTCTTATACGTTATTGAACGTAGATTGTCATTGCCTAATTGCACATAACCTATCAAGAAATACCAATATTTTCCGTGATATTTTTCTTCTTTGTTTAAATTAGCATAGGGTTCTGATTATTTAACCCTACTTATATTCAGTCAACTCTTTTGACATTTTATACTAACATTTAAGAGTACTCTCAGACAGTAAAAATAACATTTATACAGTTATATGGCATGTTTAATCTAGAATAAGAATGAAAAATAGGAACAGATTATTTCAGTTCTACTCATATATTACAATTTACTACAAGCATCTCTTATTTGGAAACTTTTACAAATAGAATAAGTTGGAGCATTCCTTTGAAATGTTATTATTATTATTATTATTTAATCACAGTATTGCCTTGCTCCTGCATGGCACAGATTTCAAGGACAAGAGATAAGGACCACTCAGACAATTGAAACAGTGCACTTGAAACAGTCTGTCTACAATTAGTTTCAAATTATCTGCTAACCTCAGATCATTACTCCACATTAGTGGCAAGAAATTTAACAGCATATATATCTATATGTATATATATCTATGTATATATATATAAAAGAAATATTTAAGAAAATTGCTTTACATGGAAAGTCCAAAGAAATGAGAGAGACAGAATTTTCAAACTGAAGAAACACAAAAATATTTGTTCCTTATTATGACTTCTCTGCTCTTGAAGTATAGCACAAATATATTAATAGTAAACATGCTGAACTGGTTTCTCAGTTCTCCTAATTCTTTCACCATTATTAGTTCAAAACCAGCCCTATCCAGGAAAAATTAGCATTCATGGCTATTGCTTCATGGACATTTTACTAAGCCTGTTTACTTTGCACACACAAATTCAAGTACTTTGACTAGTTATAGCACGTTGGTACAAAAGGGGGAAAAAACAGACGAATAAAGCAAAGAGGTGATCAGACAAACATAACTTAAGGAGCAACAGTCAAATCCATCAAAAGACCAGTTGGATAATTTCTACTCAAAGTCCTAGGCAGGTACATGAATTCTTTTTCTCCAGAATATGCCAGAAAAAAATATCAAGGGGAGATTCCTGCACTATAATCCTGTGAATTATGGCAACGACACTGGAGATTTAGTGCATGAACACGCAGACGGACACATTCTGTCCTGCTAATAACTGAAGGTTTGTAAAATTAGTTGGTTGTCTCTCCTTGCCTGACAGTTTCAAGCACTTGGTAAATAAAAGTGTTCATGGGTAGCATTAATATTGCATTTAATAGATTCATCAAATTACCTCTATAGAGAGACGTACTAAGCAGGTTTCTCTGCACTGTAAAACTCTCCTCCGATGTTCTATTGGTGTGCGTTCCCCAACCAGTCAATATTTGAGCTATAACACCACCTGACTCACCAACGATTAGGAATGTAATGGGGCCTAAAGAAACCTTTGGCTCTCTAGGGTGACAAATAATCTAAAACCTGCTCCCAACTGGTATGTGTATCTAAAATCATAAATACATTTATTTACCTTACATATGAGTGAAAATCATGTTTTAGTCTTTTACCTCTGGGAGCTTGCATAGCTTGGAAGTTAATAAGTACTTTACTCTGGTATAGGCCCTAACAAGTAATATTAGAAAGTTTGTGTGGAATAGCCAAGGAATTTCTTCAACCAAAGTTGTTTATCAAAATCTTAAAATGACTTCTAGCTACAACATCCAGAAGAAAAACAGATAGTGGCAATTCAGTTGTTTATCACTGACACTTTTATGGCATGTTTAAACGTTAATTTCTTCTTAATTTAACCACTAAGGATTTTAATTTCCATTAGCCAATTACATTTAAGGATTGACCTATAACACCGCAAAAATGAATTTTTTAAACAAAGATCAACTAAAACAATGGTCAAAGACTGTATCTGAGGATGTGGTGTGAAGTATTTCAACACGAAGAGCTTATTTTTTGATAAAATTATTTAAAAAGTAAAAGATGATCACATATTTATAAATATATCAAGACAACATTGATATTGTTCCCATTTCAATTTACTTTATTTGAAGCTGAGGGCAGAACTCAATATTATTTTCACTTGCAATACATTTATTTTTTTTTGTGTAATCCATTGTGAGTGATTATGGCATATATAAAGAGAGATTTACGGAATCTTTCTAATCTAATTTTACACACGACTAATATTCGTTCAAATGGGTAACAATTTTGATCTGGCACTTCAGTCTATCAAAAATGAACATCGAAATAGCACTGTAACTATAACTTAAAAAGAATTTTCCAAAGTTTCTCTCAATTTTTAATATCTGCTAAAGATAACTGGCTCCTTCAAGCCCAAGTTCCCTGAAATTCTCCTGATAAAAAGTGTACCCTCTATTAACGATTTTCCTATTAAACTGAAATCCACGTGAATAATTTGTTTGCCCAAGATAGGATGAAAAACATGCAGGGCCTTCTTATGCATTTAGCTCACAAAGCTTTTGTTTTCTTTTGTTTTTTTTCTTAAACCCCTGTTTGTTGGAGAGGTTGTTGGGTGAAATATATCGTCCTTAAGAAACAGAGCACTTCAGCTGTATAGTAAACTGTAGTATTTCAATCACAGAATCAAATTGATACCCAAGAGTTGGTTTCAGTCAGGTTTCTATATTGAAATTCATAACAAAATAAACAACAACAATAACAACAACAACAAAAGGTAATGGACCATGGGCAGGAATATTTGATCATATGTATATGTGTACAAGCTATTCCAAGCTAGAAGTTCCCCAAGAAATTAAGGTCAATGGAATAGTTTTGGTCATAGGGTCGCTGCAATCGAAACGCTCTGTAGCATTGTTCAAGCCTCTGTGATCTTGGTGTTAGGCTTTGCTGTCGTCTTCTTTTGATTGTATGATGTCATTAGACACCTTAATTTCTATAGTTTCTGGATTTAAGACTTCTTTTCCATTTTCTTCTTTTAAAGGCAATTTTCTGGAAGGAAATATAAAAATAATGAATTTCATTTTCTAAGGCAATTTGAGTGGTACTACTTAATACTGAGTTACTGCCTTCTAGAAGACAATATCTGCAATTATTAGAATGAAAAAATCAGATTTGTTAAACGTAATATCAAAATGATATACAAATAATTAAATAATTAGACGATATTGTCCATTGTAAAATGTGATGTACTGAAGAATGACGAGTGAAATAATCTACTTGTAGATTTAGATGCACCAAATCGATCATACAGGGTGACTTAGACTTGATTACCAGCTCTTGATATGAAAAACAGAACTGTTTGAAATCTAAACAAGCCAGTATTTTTATATGTCAACTCGGTGAGTTACTAGTACCTATGTTTTTTCAAATAAAAGCCATTAATAGCTGCTGCCATATTCTGTTACATACTTCAAGAGCTAGGTGAATTAGCTATATTCTTTGGAACTTAGTGAAAGAAATGTATTTCAGGACTTTCTCACTTTTCTTCCTTTACTGTATATGTTTTCTTTAATTGGTCTCTCTCACTATTATTTTTTGTTGTTATTTTTGTATCATTAAAGAGCACATTTTTTGAAAATTGTTTTCAGTTATTACCTATGAAGGAAAACAAGCTTTCTTTCTTTCTTTCTTTCTTTCTTTCTTTCTTTCTTTCTTTCTTTCTTTCCTTCCTTCCTTCCTTCCTTCCTTCCTTCCTTCCTTCCTTCTTTTGTTTTTAAGATTTTCTTTATTTATTTGAGAGAGCAAGAGAGAGAGCAAGAGCAGGGGAAGGGGCAGAGGGAGAGGGAGAGGGGGAAGCAGACTCTCCACTGAGTGGGGAGCCTGATGCAGGGCTCGATCCCAGGACCTTGGAATCATGACCTGAGCTGAATGCAGACATCTGCTTAAGTGACTAAGCCACTCAGATGCCCCTTTATTTCTTAACGATAGCTTCACAAATCTTACTATGATGACAATGATTCAAGATGTATAGTTTTTTCTACCAGTCTTGAATTCAGTGGTTTATGATTATGCCTTGTGTACACAGCTTTGGGAGTTAGATTTCCTCCCTTGACAAAATATTTTTTTCACATCAAAAACAAATTCCAGTTCAATTCTGTACTCTAATGTCACCATTTCATGGGGTAGTGAATGATACTATGCTAGTTTCTCTGGGATTTACTTGTAATTTCTTTTATATTTTTGAATGAGACAAGCAAGCCATTATATTCTGAAGATCAAAGCTATTACGTGAAAACTAACCAATCAAAAATAAGTCACGGGTAAAAGTTACTACGACTCATTGCTGGGAATGAAATAGCATCTACTTCTTACCTATTAGGGCAGGTGCTTTTATGTATATTATAAGTAATGCCTTCACAGTTATTCCATTCTCCCATTCCCAAGTGCAGCAAATATTGATAATAAAAGATACAACCAACGGGTCACTTCTAAGCAGCAAGACATAGAGAAATTTTGAGGTTGGAGGGAAGTTAGCATAATGCTTAATAGATGTCTTACTCAAAGAACTATAACACTGGAATTAACCAGTGTTTTTAACTAATTTTTGGATGACAAATTTTCGAATATATATTTTTCACTACTTACATTTATGATAAATTGTTTTTTTTTAAGATTACAATTTATTCTATTATTTTTATGTTGAGTATTTCTTTTCTATCATTGAGGATTGGAGAAGTTATTATATCATCCTTTTTGTTTTTGTTTTATTTTTTTGCAAAATGTTGCCCTGTCACATGTTAGGGCATTTTCTTAGCTAGTTTTCTGTTTTGTTTTGTTTTGTGTTTTTGTATTTTCAAGTTTTTAGTTAAACTCCAATTAGTTAACATATAGTGTAATATTAGTTTTGAAGTAGAATTTAGTGATTCATCAATTACGTATAACACCCAGTTCTTAGCTAGTTTTCATACACACCAATCTCTCATTGTAAGTGTTAATCAACAGATAGAAGTTTGTTTTGTTGTGTAAAATATTGCTTCATTGAAAAGACTTTTAATTTCTGAAGGGAAAACTACAGAATCCACCTTGTAAAAGCTGCCTCCGCAAGAGTAAACCTCAATTTGAAGGTAATAATCTCGAAATGCAGTCACTGACATGACCTCAGGATTTATACTGAAAATTTAGCTACAGAGTAGTACTTTGTATTTCTCTAAATAGTAACTATTTCAGTCCCTCAAGAGCAGATAGCAAGCATTTCTGAAACAAGTTATTTTCTTCCCTTGTGACAACACACAGCCTTCCATTTAGGATGAGAAGCCTAAATCACATTTCTCTGCAAGTGAGTGTTTGCTGGTGAAGACAAAGGGATCCTTCAAACAAACAAACAAACAAACAAAAACAATGAAATTTAGAAGTAATTTTAGTGAGCAGTATTTAAAGAATAATGTGATAGTCATGGTTTTGTTTGCATCCAATATATTCCATAGAATACTATTATCACATCTTAATAATGCCCTTGGCTTTCATCATTTTAACTTTCATGTCACCTGAACATCATCTTTGCACATGTTCATCATCTTTGCAGATTGAGTTGAAATACCTGCTATGGCTATAATGGCGCTCTGATGGGTACAGAAAGAAAGAAATAATAGAATCTTGAATGGAGAGCAAGCACCACTTCTTATAGACATTAAAATGATACACAATTTAACAGCATTTCTTCCTCTTCCTAATGAACAGTTTTCTTTTTAGGGTAGACTTCTGTACATTTTCATACTATTGATTTTTATTTTAAATTGTGATATTCATATACAGAGTAATGGCTAATTTTCTGACTGCTTTTTATTCCAGTAAAAGTCACATTTTGACACTATCACTTTTTTTTAAAGATTTAAAAAATTTTTTTTTATTTTTTTAAGATTTTATTTATTTATTTGAAAGAGAGAGAGAGCAAGAGCAGAGTGAAAGCAAGATAACACAAGCAGGGCCAGGGACAGAGGAGAAGCATACTCCCCTGTTGAGCAAAGAACCCAATATGGGACTTGATCCCAGGACCCTGGGATCATGACCTGGGCCAAAGGCAGACGCTTAACCTCTGAGCTACCCAGGCGCCCCTTATTTATTGATTGATTTTAGAGAGAGAGGGAGCGTGTGAGTGGAGGATAGGGGAAGGGCAAAGGGAGAGGAAGAGAGAATCTCAAGCAGACTCTCCACTGAGTGCAGAGCGTGCCCTACACATGGCTCAATCTCACAACCCTGAGATCACAAGCTAAACTGAAATCAAGAGTCAGACAGACGCTTAACCTTAACTGACTGAGCACCCCAGGTGCCCTGAAAGTATCACTTTCTTAAAGAGTAAAATAAGGGAAAGAAAACCCAACTCTAACATGTTCCATCTTTCTGATATGTTTACATAAAATTATAAATATATGTTTGAACAGATTTTCTCTGGCATTGATACAAAATTTTCATGTGGGATGTCTCCATAGAAAATGGTTTTCTATATTCACATGTATTTTCTTTGAAAAAGAAATATTTTTCTACAAATGATGTTATTTGTAAATATATGCTGCAAGTAATGATAATATGTTATCATTTTACAAATATTTATCCAAAACTAGTTAAGCATTTGAAGCTACTTACTCAGGTTCTGTTAGTGGTGTGGTTTCATTTGGCTCATTTACTGGGCTCCCATCCTCATGATTAGTGATTCTTTCATCCTCTGTTCTCATCTCCACTATTGGTTCTTTTGATCCATCTTTCCTAAAAAAAAATAACAAACAAAAAAACCTTGCTCATGTAATGTAAAAATAGATGCATTATGAAACATAGTTTAGAATCCGCGCTTAATCTCACCCCCCCCACACACACTAAAAATCCAACATGGTCAGATTAAGACTACAACTAAGAATTTTTTTTTCATTTAAATTCATCTCACCCAGATAATTCACACTCAGAAAAAATAGAAAGGGGAAATTCCATTTTATCTAGAATTCTTTTTTTTTCATCAAAATTGTGTTAATTTTTTGCAAAAGTCCAAATTTTACATTTGATTGTGCGGTTTATTTTGGGAAAGAAATAAAAAATATTTTGTTAAAGGAAATGATGACATGAAGTAGCTCTTTCCCCCTAACTAGCCATATGCTTTAGATTTTTTATATTTGAAATATAGCACCAGAAATATTGCTTCTATATTAAAATTTAGAAGATAAAATTTATATATATGTGATGTTTTATTGTTTTAAGTGTTTCTATGAATTATATGAATGATTTTAACTATAATGCGATATTGACTTTACATATTCATGTTTTCAGGAAAATAGTTTACATAAAAACAATATTATAACATATATGCATGATGTTTTCATTCGTAAATTCAAATCCATGACATCTTTATTGGATTTTTAAAATATGAAAATAGGTGTAATTTTATATAATTGTGAAATTTTCATAAAATTAGAAACTTTACTGCAAAGTTTTGTTCCTCAAAAAATGAACAAAACGGAATAAAAATAAGGAAGGCATTTAGTGATGATAAAGGGTAAAGTGAGATATAAGCAGTGGGAATGATACACTCATAATAGAGATTATAATAGCACACGTACAAAAAAAATGTAAGGGAGGGTTAGGGGTCCTCACCTCCCCAGGGGCATGGTCTTACTATCCAATCCTGCAACCTTACTCTAACATATTTACAAAAATGAACTGGAAACTTATGCCCATGCAAAACTCTCCACGTGAATGTTTATAGTTTTATTCATATTTGCCCCAAATTGGAACCAACTAAAATGTCCTTCAACAGGGGAATGGATAAAGAAACTGGTACATTCATACAATTGGATATTATTCAGCAAAAAGAGAAATGAGCTATCAAGCCACAAAAACACATGGGAGAACCTAAAATGCATCTTGGTAAGGAAAATAAATGAGTCTGAAAAGGCTACATACTATGTAATCCCAATGACACTGCAGTCTGTAAAAAGCAAACTTATAAAGAACATAAAAAGATCAATGTTTGCCAGGGGTCCGAGGTGAGGGAGGGATATAATGATGGATCACTGGGCATGTTAAATCTAATTAATATTGTAACGACAGATACATGACATTAAAATTGTTCTTAAAAATAAGTAAACTAGGAGTGCATGCAAAAGAAATCAAACAAAACACCAACAATGACAAAAATATTTAACAGACCTTACAAATGCTGACTCTTGAACAGGAAAATATTAAGAATGATGAAACACTTCTGATCAGGTGGCAGGTTTGATATTACTCTTATTTCAGTATGTAGGTCCCTCGCATACATACACATCAAAATCTGAAGAATGGATGCCAGGAGAAATGGAAGAAAATCTGGAACCCTCTAATCTAGAGTTAATAGGGAAGAACCCTCGATACCTCTAAAATGCAAATGTCCGTGAGAACTGATGATTCAGACATGGTCAGTAACCTGAATAGGGACTCGAAGGACGCAAGATCTATATACTAGTAAAGATGATTAAAGAGGCCACCACAATTAAATTTTAGCTTCATGTTGTTTTGTTTGTTGTTGTTATTCTTCAACTGATTCTTTTAAAAAATTCTTCATGATATCAATGCTCTTGATGACGTAGAGGATGATACTGTTTGGCTATTGATGATTCTGAGCAAAAAGAGTGATGAAAGGTTGGATTTTTTGTTTAACTTTGTTAACAACAGGTGCAGATCTATTTGTGTGGATTAAATACGATGGAATGCAAAAAAATTAAAAAGAAGACAGTGAACTTGGATTTTAATTGTATCCTCCTTACTGAAAATAATATGTAAGCAAACCACTTTATGCTAGAAATAATAAACATTACTAAAAGGAAATTAAAGAGTTACAAGAGAACATGGTGAGTTGTCTTAAACTCCTTATTTTTGTTCTTAGTGATCTTTTACATTTTTAACTAGCTTGTCTATTCATATATTATAGAATTCTACAAAGGGCATATAGAGAAAAGAACACCTCCCTAACCATTTCCGATTTACAGGATATTTAGTGACCTATCATAGAGACGAGCACATTTTCAAATCGTGTTTTCCAGAGACATTCCTTCTATTCATATACTAGCATATATGCATGAAAATGCAGGGAGTTATTCTTACACAAATGGTGCATCCTAACTGAATATAATTTTGCCTTTTCGATGAATACTAGAACATTTAGAGCTGCCTCTTTCTTTTTCATGGTGCATACTGTCCCATTGTATGTATGGACCACCATGTATTTGGCCAGTGTCCAACCAACAGACATTTAGGTTGTTACCAATATTTTCTATTACGATAAACACTATAAGGAGTATAAAGTGCATATTTTACTTACCCATAGGTGAAAATATCTGAAGTACACATATAATTTACATGAGTCAAATTCCTATCCTGTATAAATTACATTTAATTATACATGAAGTGATATCGGAATTATTACTGATATTTTCTGTGGAATTATAAAAAAGTGATAAGGTAATATTTTATTTAAATTGGCATAAAAATGTATGCCACAATTTATGGACAATTTCACAATGTATAGACTGGTAAAAACTAAATAAATTGCTGCCAGGTTTCTAGATCTGATGATTAAGCAGGAAATGACAAGTACAGCAGAGTGGTTAAGAGAATGTGCCCTGGAACCAAACTAGCTGACTCTCACTAACTCACTGCATAAGCATTTCTGTGTCCTGTTGCCTGTAGAGTAAAACAGAGATGATAATGACACCGAACTAATTTCTTTGGAGTTTAGAATAGCGCTTGACATACACGCGGCACTTAATCAGTAACTGTCTTCAGTATTCTAGGAGGGCAAGGAGGATTTATGTTCCGAAATACATTACTAAAACTTGCAACTTCAACAAAATAAAGGGAAACAAAATGAAAATACCTCAAAGCACACTAAGAAAGAAATATTTATAAAATTCATCAGTTCTCAAAAAGGGAAGATTTATATAATTAATGGCATCATAAGCAAAACCCAAACTTTGGGATAGACTGGGAAAAATATTTGCAACAAATATGACATCAAATAATTAAGGGTCACATTATATAATTAAAAAGTAAGAGAAAAGTTAAGTAACTCCATGAACATGTATACAGAATATGAACAAGAAATGCCCAGAAGAAATAAAGTGACCAAAGCAAAATGACAATACAAATAAGCTCAGACTTAACCCAGATCAGAAAAGTGCAAATTTGAAATGATATCTTTCACTTATTATATTGACAAAAATAAAAATAAATTGATAACATTTAATGTTTGAGAAGGTATAGAGAAATACATATGCTCCGATTTTATTAAGGGTATGAATTAGTATAGAATTTTGTGGGAAATTTGTCAGTGTTTTTCAATTTTGATGTACATTCCATGTCTAGGAGCATAATGTATATTTACAACAAGATTTACGTAAAAGTTAAATTCAGACCACGTATTATACTTCAATATGATAAAACATTGAAAGTTTCATCTAAATTGTCATGAAAGACAAGTGGATAAATGCATTATGGTATCTGATACTATGGAATACTAGTTATTTATAAAAAGAATGAGTCAGAAATTTACATGCTGGAAAGGTACCTTTTGAAGCTTCATTGCTATCTGAGAAAACACTGCAATAATAGATGCACATACATATGTGTGTATATATACAAAGCAGTGTGTGTGCATGTGTGCGTAAGCCAGATGTAACTCTTACCTTTGCTTCCTATAGATAAGGTATTTATTTCCTCTAGCTTCTTTCAGGATTTTTTCTTTATCTTTGAATTTCTGTAGTTTTACAATGATAGGACTAGGTATAGTTATTGTTGTTTTCTTTTGTTTTGTTTCGGACATTTGCACTCCTCCATGTTCTCTGAGCTTCCTGGGTCTGTGGTTTTGTGTCAGATACTAATTTGGGGAAGTTCTCAGTCATTAATGTTTCAGATATTTCAGTTCCTTTGTCTATTTCTTCTTCTGGTATTCTTACTATACATATGTTTCACCTTGTGTAGTTGTCTCATAGTTCTTATTCTGTGGATTGTTTTTAGTCTTTATTTTGTTTGGCTTTTTTTTTTTTTTTTTTAGAGAGGGGAGAGGGGCAGAGGGAGAGAGAGAATCTTAAGCAGGCTCCATGCAGCACCTACCCGACATGGGGCTTGATCTCACAACCCTGAGATCATGACCTGAGCTGAAATCAAGAGTTGGACGTTTAACCGACTGAGCCACCCAGGTGTCCCTCTGTTTACTTTTAAGTTTTGGTATTTTCTCTTAAGAGTTCAGAGATTCTATCTTCAGCCATGTCTAGTTACTAGTAAGTGCCTCAGGGATATTCTTCATTTCTATTGGGATGTTCTTGGTCTCTAGCATTTCTTTTGGATTCTTTTTCAGAATTTCCATCTCTCTACTGATGGCCCATCTCTTCTTTCATGCTGTCCTACAGTGTTCTCACCATATTAATCATATACTTTAAAAAAATCTTGGTCGGATAATTCCAATATCCCTGCCTTCTCTGAATCTGGCCCTGATGCTAGTTCTGCCTCTTCAGAATAATTTTTGCCTTGAGTATACCTTTTAGTTTTTCTTGATCCCAGGACATGATGTACTGGTTAGAAGGAACTGCGAAATAAAGGCATTTACTAATGGGGTGGTAAAGTGGGCTGTGAGAGGGTGCATTCGATAGTCCCATCATTAGGCCTCAGTCACTGGTACGTCTGCTCCCCTGGACTCTAAACTTCACAATTGCTTCTTGGGATTCCCCACTGAAGTGAGTCAGGATGGCTGGAGTGCCCTGGAGTTATATTTGCCTTCTTTCCCATGATAGTAAAGGGGGCTGGTTTGGATATCTCTCTCTACATTGAAAAGCCAATTTCACACACACACACACACACACACACACACACTTTGGCTAGTTACTTTCTATTAGTTTTTAATGTTTTAGTTTCTTTACTACTTAAGACTAACCAGGAAAATTCTTTCTTTTTTTACATAGCATTTATAACAGAAACTATTTATTTATTCATCCATTTGATTGTTTTTTAACTGAAATGTGTTTCCCAACAGAGTAAAAGCTAGATGATGGAAGGGACTCATTTGCTTTAACTCACAGTTGTATCTTTGGGGCTTAGAATAGTGCCTGATTATGTAGGTGTTCAATAAATATTTATTAGCATAAATTAATGCTTGGGTGAATAAGAGTATAAGCATAGTTTGATAAAGTAGAAATCATTCACCATTTTTATTAGATAAATGATGAGAATGCAGGATAAATATGTTTAATTTAAATTTATAAGAGCCAAATAATGGAATATTCTAGAACTTAACATGAATGACATTCTGTATGTCACTGACTTTAATTTCTCTTTTCTGAAACTTGATACTTTTTAAACAAGAATATTCTAAATGTGTAATTAGCGTATTCTGTAATAAATCTGCATAGTCTTATAATTGTGATAACATGAAAGTACTAGTCTAAGAAAGCTTCTGATCATGTTTAGAGGCCAGTAGAGATCCAATCCACCAAATCAGTTATATTCTATTTCCCATTGTGATTTTATGTAATATTTTTGAAAAAAAAATAGGTATAATATTTTCCCTATTCAAACAATGAATTTTTGAAAAAGAGTTGAAAACTATTTTCCCAAGCAGGGGAAATGATGATATGAAAAGTTATGATGGATAACAAATACAGAATGAACTCCATGTTTTCATCTTCCCAAGTTTTTAAGGTTAATTAAACCCAGCAGGACTTACAAACCAAGTGTTGATGGATAAATTACCAATTAATAGAGTGAAATAACAATAAACGGCAGAACTTGAATATTGCATGCAGTCACCAATATCCCTCCAGTTAATTAAGACAAAATCATGATTTCTCTTTCTTTCACCCTAAAGTCAAATCAATCAATAGTAGTTGACTCTACCTCAGCTATATATATACTTCATACATATGTATATGCTTATAGTACTACAGCCTTGGACCAAAAGAATATTATTTTTTACCAGCAGTATTTCAAGATCCTCTCACTCAGTCTTTCTGATTCTAAATCATTCCTCTACACCTATCGACCTTCCAGTAATTCATTCTTAACAAGAAACTAAAGTAATCTTTAAGCAGTTATTGGGGGTGCCGAGTCTTTTAGTCAGTTAAGCTTCTGACTTTTGGTTTCGGCTCCGGTCACGATCTCAGGTTGTGAGATCAAGCCCCGCATGGGGCTCTGTGCTCAGCACAGAGTGTCCTTGGGATTCTCTCCCTCTCCCTTACTCGCTACCCTTCCCCCAGCTCACTCTCGCAAATAAATTAAATAAATAAATAAATAATACTTAAAAAAAAACAACTTACAGGAGCTTTCTATTTCAAAAACAATGTTTCTTACTTTGACTGAAGTATTAGATACTTTTGTTCCTAGATAATTCTCTAACCTGACATTTGTACTAGACCCTCTCTGATTGGCACTGCTCCTGCTCATCGGCCTTTAACACAGTAAGCTTATTCCTGCCTTAACTTTTGTATCAATTGTTGCACGTTATAGAATGTTCCTGCCCTGATTGTTATATTGTTGTCCTGTATCACTCACTGCAGCTTAAGTTTCACTTCCCCTGAAAGGCCTTTCATGACCCAAACTATAGTAAGAATTTATAACTGTTTTTCTTTTTTCTTTTTTTTTAGTGCTTATTACTACCAGATACTTTCTTTTTAGTTAGTGCTTATTATCTGTTTTCCTAAGAGAACAAGAGTTCCATGTGAATAAAATTCTTACTTGCTTTGGTCATCACTTTACTGCTTGGTTACATAGCAGTGCTTGTTACCTAGTATTTATCCAATAAATATTTGCTCAGTGGTTCAATAAGAATGAAGACATAAAAAATTCAGCTTTATGTGTGTGTGTGTGTGTGTATGTGGTGTGTATATATATATATATATATGTATATACATATATATATATATATCACGTATATATGGTTATGTTATATAATATATGGTGTTCTCAATACGTGAAAAAGAGACTAGAACTGAGTTTGGTATATATTTATTTAGTTAATAAGACAATGTAAAATCACAGCAGGTAATTAAAAAGTAGACTTTGTTCTAATGAGGAAAGCGGGAGATACTGGATAGTGAATTGATTCCACTATGTTTACTATGCACACATTACTATCCCGTTCAAGTGTGAGGTAGAGCCTGATTTCTGTTTGTTCTTTGCTGTGTTCTGTGTCCAACAAGTAAGTAGGTGATATTTTGATTGTGAAATGAATCTAATGTTTTTTGAAATGAAAATGTTTGTTATCTACCTTAGTATCCCATGAGGTGAAACTATCCCTTAGACAGAATCCATAAGAAGTGGTCATCAACAAATTGCATAGGAGGATTGAGATAGCCTCGGGGATGTAAACAAAACACAACACAACAGAGTGCAGCCATGAAGAATGGGTTCTGCTACATCGCTAAGCCTAGAAATTAATGCAGGAGACTCTACTTGTCTAAATGGATGTATAAAAAAACAAATAGAAATGACTCAACAATAAAAATAAATGGATTACTGATAAACAGAACATCATGAATGAATCTTAAAACTTGATCCTGAATGAAAGAAGCCAGACACAAAAGAGTAAACATTACAGGAATCAATTTTTATCAAGTTCTATAACAGCTAAAAATGATTTATGATGAAAAAAATTAGAATAGTAGTTGCCTGGGGCAGGGTGAGGAAAATGAGTTGTCTGGGTAGAAACATTAGAGAAATTTTGAGGATGATGCTAAGTTTCTGAATTTTGATAGGGCTTGGGTTATACAGATACAAACGTTTGAAAACTTTACCTAAAGAAAACATTAACAAATTTTGAACTGGATGCAATGTTAGGCAAGTTGAACTATAGGGGTTAAGTGTATGGATACACTTTGAAAATGCAAAAAATAAAATAATGGATTGAGGGATAGATAAATATGGGATAAGAGAAATATTTTTTTGTCGAATCCAAGAAGTGATAAATGGGTGTTGGCTATAAAGTTCTTTTTACTCTTTTGTATGTTTTAGACACGTAACAGAAAGACTGTAAGATTTAAAAGGTAACGGAAATGTTCTTAATCCTTCAGAATACTTATTTTTGATTACAGGTTTTAATATACACACATATGTATGTGTATACAAACACACATATATATACACAGAAACATTGTGTGTTTATATGTGAGTGTGCATGCCCTCCCATGCCTTCTAACTTGTGGTTTCTTTGAGCCTATTGTACTCTTGGGATTAGATACAAATCTAGTGAAACAGCACCGAACAAAACAAAAAGTATCAAAACCTCTTAGTTGTTCTTTTACATGACAAAGGAGTTTTCCATAGTGTTCAGCTCTATGTATTTTCTTGGAATTCATATTCTAATTGACTGGGATGCCACACAGAGTGCCAACTTCTAACATTTAGTCATCTTTTGATCAAAATTTGGAAGAGTAAGTTCAGAATCTGTACTAATATGTATTGCATAGCACATATAACATCTCTATACAGACAATCTTGAAACCTCCATGCAGTCATCTCCTAC
This sequence comes from Ursus maritimus, assembly GCF_017311325.1. NCBI lineage: Eukaryota > Metazoa > Chordata > Mammalia > Carnivora > Ursidae > Ursus > Ursus maritimus. The sequence continues at coordinate 21,764,262 of NW_024426552.1, forward strand.
CCTTGAAGGAATTAGCATAATTAATGTTTTTACTCAGTTTACCCAAGTTTTTAACTCATATTATTGTTGGTGTCCTTCTTTTATTCAATATAAACCGAAAAATGATGGAAAATTCATAAATGCAATTGTACCATTGTCTATATTTCTATTTTTTCCTAATTCTACTTAAATCATGACAGTGATTATTTTTTGTGGATCCCATTTTAAGATTTATTTTTTAATCGTCTGTTTTCAAAAGCATTTGGCTCTATACCATGTTATATTTAAGATCATACAGACTTAAGATCAGAAAGCAGACAGTACAGTGTCCAATGGTCTTAGAGTCTCAGAGCTCTTTACTCTGCTCAGAAAAAAAGTCCCTGAACAAAGTATGCAAGTTTGACTATGGCACTTGTGTGATGTAATGCACTGAGAATGTCTGCTACTTACAGGTATGCAGCTTTTCCTTCTTCGAGTTCTTTACTTTTCCCACTAGAGCCACTTTTCTTCCCGCACATTCTCCTCGTGATGCACATCAGTAACCCACATTGTCTAATAAAGAAGCAGCTGACGTCCGTTACCACAAGGATTAGCAAGAGTGCCGCCACGCCCAGGCCAATGACTGCTCCAAGCCCAAGACCATTAAAAAGCGTATCTTAAAAAATAAAAGAAAATAATTTTACTAAGCTCCAAATTAGAAAAAAAATTGACAGTTATTTTGAAAATAAATCTTAACTAAAGAGACAGGAAAAAAGTGATAGTCACTGGTGAACTTTAATTTCATAATTGTTGGGAACCAGTCTCTGGCTGGGAATCATTCTCTGGCTTTCCAACAATATTTTAAGCAACTGACATGTGAATGATTTGCAATATTTTTTCAAACTTTATTTAGAAAAAAAAACCTCTTACGTAGCTCTCTTTCCAATATACTTTTTGATTCCCAGAGGGGAAGATAATGAATATTATCACATCCCCAACTGTACCACAACCATTAATGGATCATCACATTGTTAAAAGGAAAATACAGTCAAAACTCCTGTAAGAGAAGGTTAAGTAAATGTTCTATATGGAATGGAATTATCTTAGTTTTAAGTCTTAAGCTTGCAAATGATGTGTGCTCCAAGCACTTTGTTTTGACAGAGAACACATTTTAAAATATCTGTATATGAATATTTTGAAAATCATCATTTTAGAATAAATGCTTTAGTTGTATTTTTTTCAGTTAGTATTTTAATAAATCATATTAGACCAGAGGCAAACTATGGTACTTATGATCTTTCTGAAACTTATCATGGGAAGGTAGGGGATGATGGGAGCCATTTTTCCTCGACAGGAGGTTGTGGGAATTCCTGAAAGTCATACAGAAATTATCCATGGAAGGTATGACTGGGTATAGGATAGAATATGCTGACTGACACAGTAGAAATAACAAGAAGCAGAGTGGTAGTGAAAATGAATCAAGTGTTTTATAACTATAGTTGAAGATAAGGGTAGACTACACAGCCACAGGAGTGTGGGCAGTAAAATAAGCACCGTGGAAAGAGATTAAACTGGTGATACTGTGTTATCTAGAGGGAAGAAAAAGAGTTCTTATAAGACAGTTTTAGAGAATTATTCAAAATGATTCTTTTAAAAAAATTTTATTTATTTGACAGAGAGAGAGGGCACACAAGCAAGGGGAGTGGCAGGCAAAGGGAGAGGGAGAAGCAGGCTTCCTGCCTAGTCAGGAGCCCCATGTGGGGCTCCATCCCAGGACTCTGGAATCATGACCTGAGCTGAAGGCAGAGCTTAAGCCACTGAGCCACCCAAGCGCCCCTATTCAAAATGATTTTTTTTTTAAAGATTTTATTTATTTATTCGACAGAGATAGAGACAGCCAGCGAGAGAGGGAACACAAGCAGGGGGAGTGGGAGAGGAAGAAGCAGGCTCCTAGCGTTGGAGCCTGATGTGGGGCTCGATCCCAGAACGCCGGGATCACGCCCTGAGCCGAAGGCAGACGCTTAACCGCTGTGCCACCCAGGCGCCCCTCAAAATGATTCTTAACCCAATTACGTTAACATTTGCTTAGATAACATTATAAAATTATACTTATCCTTTGCAATGATAAATGCATTTATTACTCAGCATCATAATGCCATCTAAATTCGTAAGAGGTGTGTAATGCAAGTGACAGGGACAGATGCAGACTTGGTTTGGAGAAAACCACTTCTGGAAAAAGCACATATGTAAAATGAAGTTTTTCTAAGTTATATTTTTAAAATTCAGTGTAATATTTTAATAATGACTTGAAGAGATTGTGAGCTAAAGGAATCAATATAACTCTTTTTATTTTAAATCAACAAGCTGGTGCTGAACGATGACATACCTGTCTGAATCCCAGCAGATTTTTCTACCGAATGACTGAGCCTCACATCTATACTTATTTTATCTTTTTTCCCCCCAGGAAATGCATGCTATATAAAAAAATCATTCTATCCGTGACATGGTTCCTGGCACTTTCCCCAGGCGACTTTGTGGTTCACCTGTGCTAGAACATGGAAGTACTTCTACAGAATCCCTGTGAAGTTGCGGGTGAGAATTCTTCAAGTACTGAACCGACAAACTTGCAACTCTTGTGCCCCAGCAAGTATAAATTTAATTATAATAATGTACTTAACACCTCTAGCACTTATTGCCCAGTACAGAGTAAAAATTTAACAAGTATTGGCAATATTTATTATTATTATTATTATTATTATTACTGCTACTACTATTATTATTTTGCTACTGTAAAATTTTAGGGAAATGAGGTTTTGGTGGAAAAAATAGACCATCTAAAGTTAAACTAGTCTAGAAACATATTTCCTTCATCAGCACCGTAAGGTGGGACACTATCTCTTATTAAACACTGATTATTCTCTTGAGAATAAAGTCATTTTTTTTACTTAGGTTTAGCTAGTTAGCTTTTAAATGATATTTTATTTGTGACCTTTTTAGCATTAAACCAGTATATTGATCTGTTTCATTTCCATCTTTAGAAAAGCTCTTAGAAACATTATATTTGCAAAGCACCTTATGGTAAAGGAATATTGATATTAAAATAGCTATTATTTGTTTTCTAACAAAATTATACCTTTTAAACTCATGATTATAAATGTTGAAGGTTACTTGAAGTTATTTTTATGGAAAACCAAATATTTCTTGTCATTGCAGAGGATAGGATATATAGCAAGTAGATTCATGTAATAGATATTTAGTTTTCCTTTGAAAGTTATGGGGTTTTTTAAATTGGCTTAAGAATGTATTTAAATGCTAATATTATCTCACATTCCATGAAATTAGGCTGTAATAACTATGAAAGCCAAATTTTCTAATGTTTTATTTTTATTTTTTCTGCCACCTATTTACTCTGGTGGGGAAGTTTACTCATTTGTCTTTGGTTTTTTCATAAACAAAATCATGACCACATGTAAAATTACATCACTAGGATTTGAGGACTAACAATGATTTATTTTTACAGTAACACGCAGAAAACACTTTCTTTTTAAGTTCAGTCTTAATTATTGAACTAATTGAAACTGAACACAGCAATCATTTAAAGGATTTTAAGTTCAACTTTTTAGCTTTCCAGGATATTTGCACATGTGCTTTATAATATATGATATTTTATGATAGTTTTTACAAGTCCATTACATAGGAAAACAATGTTAAGAGCTCTACTTTACAGATAAGGAAACTGAGGTCCAGAGGATATAGCGGCCTAAGTCATTAGCTTTTATATTGTTTATACCTGTGTTAGATTTACATTGTATATTCATCATCAAATAAACAAGAGAGGAATAACATAGTAAATACATTAAAATGTGTAATTTTCTTACAGAAAAATGTCCATTTTTCCCTACACTGCTAGAGGAGAAGCAACTATTTAAATGACGTACAACAATATAAATCATTTGTTTATGTATTCTTGCTATTAGCTCTCTTTTTAGTGATCATTTTGTATTGTTCTTTGAAAAGGGGCATTTTATATTAGAATTTAATAAGAATAAATAATTTAGGAATTTTAAAGTTCAAACATCTATTTTTTGGTATATATTTTATTATTGAAAGCAAATAGGAGAATCAGACTGACTGAATTTCTATAACTTCCCTCCCACCTGACCTTCCATCCCATGAAATTTAGAAGTTGGCAAGCTGAATCAATACAAGTCCGCAGACCTTTATGTAATCACATCCTAACTGAAATAAACACATAAAATCAAAGCATTAAAATAAGAAAAAAAAACCCTTCATTTTAAATTTGTCACATGCATGTCTTCACGTTTCTGTTGTAGAAGTTAATTCACAAATAAACACTGAATTAATTTTCCATGAAATTTATTACATTTAATAATACTAGGTTTTCAAACACCAGTACACTCTATTCATAAAACTAGACTTGCTTTTTGACTCCTTAAATGGTTTGGTATTTTATTTAACTATTTTCTGTGTGTACGTATCATCTTCTCCAAGTAGACTGGGAATGACTTTCAGGACTTGGAAAAGTAATAAAGACACAAAGAAAAAAAGTTGTTTTTTTTTTTTAATTTAATAATGGAGATTTCATTTTTGCTCCCAGAATAGCAGTAGCTATTTCCATAAAAGATATTCTTAAATATCAGTAAGTAAACAGTGTATGAAAGACAAGAAGACATTCAGAAACCTTTTGGTGTTTCTCATAACATTGCTAGGTACTATACCCGCCAAAATCGCAGTGGGTATACTTGTCTCCTGCTTATATGTTCTTCCTTCATCTTCCTCAGAGTAACAGACTTTCAAACATCAATTGATCTATGGAAAATCTAGGTGTAAATCTATACACCTGTTTACATATATGTGCCCTCCGTGAAAAGAGGTGAAGCAGGTAACTCTCTGCAGCTGGGCTCCACCGAAGCCACAATGATCAGCTACTTTAAAATCAGACATCTGATCATCTCAAGACTTTGTGGCTGCATAGTTAAAAAAAGAAAAAAAAAGGAAAAAGAAAAAAGAGGACTACCAAACCATTTATGCTTCACAAACCTTCATTGAGTACCTGCCTAATTAGCGTAGAAGTAGATGGGCTTCCTGATATGTACTAAAATTGAGCTAAAAAAATTAACATAAATCTTTAGGTTTATACATCCTTTTAAGTCCTTTTCTACTTACGAAGCACAAGTTCCTAAAATTTAATTTCATTCATTAAGTTCCAAATAATACAACCAAAGAACAAAAGAGTAAGATTTTATATTAACAAGGACATATGGTTAATAGTAAGGGCTTTCCCCAGAATCATGGTAATCTTGGATTATAGAAGGCACGCTCTAGGGTAATACATCCTTAAAAAAAAAAGACATTGCACTAATTTAAAGACCAACTACTATCCCTAAGGATTTCACACAGTTTCTCATTGTGTTGTTAGACAAGCTGTTTTCAAAAATCACCTGTCACTTACAGAATTGGGAATTATCTTAAATTTATGTTTTGTGAATTTCTCCTAGGATCCCCAAATTAACAAAGAGTAAAAAGGTGTAGCAGGAAGAGTAAAAGTATAGAAATGAGACAAGGGTCTAGACTGTTTCAACAAAATAATAATTTTTTAAAAAGTTCTACAAATTTTAATAAGCCTTTGCAATTTCAAAAATGATGAGGATATTGAAAATAAAGTCTAATCACAACATTCTCCCAGTGTGGACAAAGCTGCAGCCTTTACATTTCTTGACATAACCCACTTTTCAAGAAAGAAAATAATATTCTCCAACCTGTGGAGTTGTGTAGAGAAATGGCTTATTATGCATTTACAAGACTTTCTACTCCCTACTGGGAATCCCGACCTACTAAACAGAACCTAAATCATGTGAAATTTGTCTTTGGACTTGATTAAGTCTTCTCTCAGCTAAACTAAATGGGGAATCAGGCATGTGTAAATGCGATATTTATATATTTTAGGTATTTAGAAAAAAATCATCCAAATATCTGTTTTTAAATATTTGAAAAAACATGACTTTCAGGTCACCTCAGTGACCTGAATCACAAATAAAAGTAAGCTTTGATTTATTAAATATTATAAAATTCACTATTAAAGAGGAAGTGTTAAAACCACTGATATTAGCAATCTGAGCACAAGGTCACGCTATTTCCATTTCTCTAAATACCACATTTCTCTTCTGTGTCATGACCATGGCCTCCTGCATTTATGGTGCCCGGTGTTATCCCTGAATGGATGGATCCATTCCATTTTGATTCATATTTAACTTCCCTGTTTGAAACAAGGGCTTGGACTTCTGAAGTTTCCAATATCTGGTTAGTACCCCTTTAAGTGTATTAATTAGAAAGAAGGAGAATATCATTACAAATTGCATCAGCAAGGAGGATTAAAAATACCATTTTCCATTAATTTAAAAAATTTAAAAATCAAATTGCAAACTTAAGAGCAACTATAATTGGATTTTATATTCTTCCTCCCCTCTAAGCTACTTTTTTTATTGCTTCCCCATACACCCAGAAAAAAAATGGAGTGTACCCTCTTAACATATATGTTTTTCACTTAAAGTATAAACAGGTAATATTTTATAATATATTTATACTTTGATAGCTACAATGCAATGCAACATATTATTTATACATTTTGTGGCTCCCACGCTGCAATTAGATATAACTAAATCATAATTACAATTTTATTGTTTCATTATTGATAAAATGCATGTAATAATTCTCATGTATCCTAGCTAAAATATTCTTTGAGATTCATATTGTGAAAACAGTTTAATAATTTCAAAGAACTGCAAAAATACATTATTATTTCATTTGTTATACTTATTACTCTATGTTCACTTTGTAGTAACTTCTTATTTTTGTTGTTTATAGTATTTTCTTTTAAAAAAATAGAATTTCTCTTTTACCCAAAACCTTCCTAGATTTTAGAAGCTTAAACATTTGAATATTGCTAACATTTATGAACTGTGATACATAAATATAATTGTAAATACATATTTACATTTCACAAGTGGTTTTTTATTGTTGTTTCTGATAAACTGTCTTTATTAAGGCCTAAGGTTTAAGGTCATTTTCATTCTTCTGGCTTTAGATGTGCATTTCACTGTGACTAGAGCTCAACATGGTTAAATATCATTCCTTTTTCATTTGTTCATTATTCATATAGCAAGTTATCTTTCTGGTCATTCCCATACTTCTGTATGTCAAAATCTTTCCTGAGCTTTGTAAGAGTGATGTTAAATAAATGAAAGCAGAAGAATTACTAAAAATTCTCTTAATGTCTCTGATAGAAGAAACTGACTTTTGCCTCATTTGGGATAGAACATATTCTTTTTTTTGTATGCTCCTGTAATTCACCTGCCTTCCTTACCTCACCATTAGATTCTTTTGTTGTTGCTATTGTTATTGTTTCTTTTGTTGTTATGGTTATTTTGTGCATCTTAGACACATTTGCCTTCACTGAAATAAAAAAGAAGATGGAAACTTTCAACAGATTATTGCTAAGTGAATCAAAACCTCCTCCCTAAAATAAAGACTGTACCTCTTTTGTGTTCTAATCTTTTCTCTCTCATATCTTGGTTCCCTCTTGGACAGCTTCTAGTATTCATGAGATAATGAAAGCATTTACATCATTCAGCATCCTGACAAAATGCACTTATTAGCAACTTTTTAAGTTCACTCAAGTTCATATTATTCAGATATTTAAGTGCTTACTGAACCAGCTGAATGAAAACTCTGTGGGTGCAACATGAATTTTCAGGCATGAAGTTTTCAATGAACAATGTAAAGATGAAAAGTACGTAATGCTAGTAATATCTGTGATGGCTGTGAAAGACTGTTGTTACCAGTGAAAAGAAAACTGCAGAGTCTTTTATAAGGGATTCCATTTTGGGAAAGGAATCTTGAGACTTTAAAATTTAAAATCTTAAAAAATACATAAAAAATCAAAAGTTACAATCATGAAGGGAGTATACAATTGTATGAAGTTGCACTATTTATAAGTATATTGTGACCATTCTGACAGATTTTTAGTTTTTAGAATCACACAAAATTTGCTGTGCATTAAAGGGACATGTATTGAGTTTACGGGAGCTCTTTCAATAATCTAAAAACAAATTATAAAAGTTCATGTCAGAGATGAACTTGGTAATCCTTGATAATACTCTTTGTGGATCCACACATTAGTTTAAAGGTTGACATTTTCAGATTAAAAAAAAAAAGATTTATTTATTCATTTTAGAGAGAGAGGGAGAGAGCATGTGGGGGGAGGAGGAAGAGCAGTGGGAAAGGGAGAGAGAAACCCATGCAGATTCCATGCTGAGCGTGGAGCCCAATGCAGAACTCGATCTCATGACCCTGAGATCGTGACCTGAGCTGAAACCAAGAGTTGGATGCTTAACCGACTTTGCCACCCAGGTCTCCCTGAAAATTTTCGGTTTTTAAATATTATAAGTAAAATTCATCAATAATTTTTCAGCATTATTCAAATACATTAACATAGCCTACTGTTGTTATTTGTATGAGTTTTAAATCCGCAAGCTATTTCAGTATATTTTAATAAGGTAGTCATGTTTTTTCTAGGTATACTCAGTTAAAAAACATTGACGTAGATGGCTTCTTGCTTACTACCAAATTTTTGGGGGGAAGGGAGAAGACTATATTTTATATCACCTATTTCTTGCCACTGTGTCTCCATTCTTTAGTTATTTTGATTCTTATGTCAAAATGTTCTTTACATATATAACTATTTTTTACATATATAACTATTTTTTTTACATTTATAATTACTTTTTACATATATATACATATAAACTCAATGATAATCCAGAATTCCCGTTCAAATCACTTCTCCCTATTAGGAAGTATTATTTGGGAGAAGGTAGGTTAAGAGGGCAGCACAGATAAACCAGACCTTATTTATCTATTTACTTATTTATGTTGATTATCTGATTTGGGGCAAGTCAATTAGCTAATTGAGGATATTTGGTTTGGTAATGGGAAGGGAATTGTAAACATGTATATTATATAAAGGGTATTTCTAATTATAAAACTCTACACATTTTCCTAATAATGTCTTTTCCTATATATGCTTGTTTACAAAGGCAGAGTCATAAATTAACTAACTTTTCAAAATATTTTCTAGTCTTTTGATAGCACAGAAATAATTGTGCCCAAGGATAAATTGGGCAAAAATATATGATCATCCTTCATTTTAGCACAATGTTATTAAACAAGTTTATCAAGCAGTTGTGAAGATAAAATATGGAAAGGCAAAAGACTCTCTCTCAGGACTCTTATGAATTGGGAGAGCTGAATAAGACATGTAACTTAGAAACTGAAATGCAGTGCAACTGATTGCTTTACTAGTGGTAAAAATTAATGTGGCCTGAGCAGATAGGTGGGAAAAGCATATAAGTTAGTAGTTAATGTCAGGTAAGACATGATAAAGAAGAGAGTGTTTGAAAGGTACTGAAGAATCAGAAGCTTCCTGTGTGATGAGAGGAGTCTATTTCAGTCAGAACATGCTGTGACCAAACATGGAGATGTATGAAAATAAATGGTATGTTTTGAAATTAGCATAGATCTACAAATATTAGAGGTAAGATATTGAGGACAATTGGTGTAGGTTGGAGTTAAGTGATAAAAATGATGAAGTTAAAAAGAATAGACCCTGCAACTGAATAAACAAATATATCACCCAAAACAAAATCGACAACCACCACCACCACCACCACCAAAACCTCAAAAGTGTGATCTTTTCCCAAAAGATGGTAGAGGATTCTTAGAGATACACAGACAGGGAAGTAGAACCTG